>NW_004443989.1:7742039-7783609 GCF_000243295.1 Trichechus manatus latirostris | reverse complement strand
CAACTAGATGGTGCCTGGCTACCACCACTGACTGCTCTGACAGGGATCACAACAGAGGGTCCCAGACAGAGCCGGAGAAAAATGTGAACAAAATTCTAACTCACAAAAAAAAGGACCAGACTTACTGGCCTGACAGAGACTGGAGAAACCCCGAGAGTATGGCCCCTGGACACCCTTTTAGCTCAGTAATGAAGTCTCTTCCAAGGTTTTCACCCTTCAGCCAAAGATTAGACAGGCCCATAAAACAAAACGAGACTAATGGGGCACAACAGTCCAGGGACAAGGACTAGAAGGCAGAAAGGGGCAGGAAAGCTGGTAATAAGGAACCCAAGGTTGAGAAGGGACAGTGTTGACATGTCGTGGGGTTATTAACCATTGTCATAAAACAATATGTGTACTGTTTAACGAGAAACTATTTGTTCTGTAAACCTTCATCTAAAGTACAAAAAAAAAAAAAAGAACTTAAAAAAAATCCACGTAGTAGGCTGAGTCTGTAGACAGATAAACCTAGGTTAAATTCCCTAGAGTTTAAATTCTCTGGAGTCAGAGAAACCTGGGCTAACTTCCCAGCTAGGTCGTGTACTAGCTGTGTGCTCTTAAGGGTCATACTCAACCTCTTTCAGGCCTCAGTTCCTCATCCGCAAAATGGGCTGTGGTGGGAAAGTTAAATATAAAGTGTTCCGCCCAGAGAGGAGAGAGCTTGCATTGCTATGAAGACGGGCTTCTTTCAAGAGCCGGGGGGAGGGCGAGGTGTGGAAGGCAGCCTTCAGCGCACAGACGGGGTCCTAGGGGTGGGGTAGGGTGGGGGGTCAGATTGCACGCCCCACGCCCCGCCGCCCCGACTCACCAGGGCTTCCAACTCTTCCCTCTCCAGCGGCTCGTACTGGTGGCCTGCGCGGGAGAAGGTGAATTTCTGCAGGAACTTGGAGAAGCGTCGCTCCACCATGGTGAGCGGGCGAGGCCCCACGCCTGGCCTCCAGTCTGGCGCCCCTCGGTCCCAGGCGAGGCCGGGGCTGGCTGCGCGCGCCCAAGCCTCCAGGGCCAGGATCGCGTTACCAAGCAGCTGCCTACCTGCCCGCCGCAGGTGAGGCCCCGCCCCCGGGGCGGGGCTGCACGCCAGGCCAAACTTGGAGCACCTGGCCCCGCCCCGGCCCGCGAGCTCTCCAGGGTCTCCCAGGCCCTGGTGGGCAGCGGCCCAGAAAGCCCCAAGGACCCGCAGTGTGTTGGCCAGAGCTCAGGCTGCGTCCAAACAAGCAGAATCATAAGAATCACCTGGGGTGGAGGATAGGTTTTTGGGTGGTAGTGGGGGAGCAAACGCTTGTTTAAAATGCGGATTCCCAGACCTCGTCCTCCCTTGAGTCTTAGGGTCTGGAGCCGGGAAGCTGGGTGTGTAATAAGCGCCCAGGTGGTTCTCCTGTGTGGGCAGCGGTAACGTGATGGAAGCCAGGTGGGTGAGAGCTGAGTCAGACTCCTACCTAAGTTGTGCTGCTCTGGACACACATCACCTCTGTGATCCACGGCTCCCTCCTCCCTAGTTGAGGGAGGAGGAAAAGGCTGACTTCACCTATCACGAAGGCCATTGAACAGATTGTTAAACCAAGGCTCCCTGATCTTAAGAAACCTGCCTAAGGTCCCAAGACCAGAGAGTGCAGAGTCCCAGTCTGCAGGTGAGGACGAAGGGGCCCAGAGCTCATCCAAGATCACACAGAAGCCAAGGGCAGCGGTGGCCCTCACACTCACTTCCCACTCTGGGAATCTCCTTGTGATTGGAAGCAGCTGAGTGAGCACACTTAGGCCAGATGTTACATTTTTTTATTTTGTAGCACTGTGATCAGAAAATGTAGCCTGCACACACAGGTCTGCTGTTTGTCCCTTTCTTAATTTACTGAGACCTTGTGCCTGGTTTGTAGGCAATTCTTACAAACGTTTCAAGGGTTCTAGAAAACTTTGTGCATTCTATTTTGTAAGGGGGTTAAATTAGTTCCGTATCTCTTCGTTCTCTGTTTCTAGTTACATTGTTCATGTCTGTTATGGATTGAATTGTGTCCCCCAAAAAGATATGTTGAAGTCCTAACCCCTGTACCTATGAATGTGACCCTGTTTGGAAATGGGGGTTTTCTTATGTTAATACAGTCACACCAAAGTAGGGAGGGTCCTAAACGTAATCCTTTCCTAGTATGTCTTATAAAGGGGAGAACAG
Organism: Trichechus manatus latirostris; assembly: GCF_000243295.1. NCBI lineage: Eukaryota > Metazoa > Chordata > Mammalia > Sirenia > Trichechidae > Trichechus > Trichechus manatus. The sequence continues at coordinate 7,781,409 of NW_004443989.1, read as the reverse complement.
ACACGGAGTCAGACACACAGGGGGAGATGCCATGTGAAGATGGAGGCAGATGCATCTACAAGCAGCAAAGGAACCCCAAGGATCACCAGCAGTCTCCAGAAACCAGGAGAGAGGCCCACAGCAGGAATCAACACTGATTTGAACTTTTAGCCTCCAGAACTGTGAGACAATCAATTTCTGTTCTTTTAAGCTGCTCACTTGTGCTTTTGTGTGTTTGTGTGTTGCGGAAGCACTAGGTAACCAAGGCAAAGTCCTTCTTTATTTTTTACTGTGAACTTGACCTGGCACAGGATAATGAAGAGTTAAAACTTTCCACTCAGATTGCTTTCCTGTCCACATTTTCCTTGTATGTCTGAATTTTCGTTTTTTGTATTATGCGGCTGGGTGGTTAATAATGATTTTAACCTGTTGATTATAGCTTTTGTAATTGTTCAGCAGCATCTCTACCCCCTTAAATTGTGTTTCATGAAGTCCGTTTGAAGAGTTCACATGGCCACTGCTGCTTCCTGTGGCTCCAGTCTGTGTGGTCGACGCCTGATATCTTCTTTTTAGCTATCCTGGTTCATTTCCAACAAAGACAGTAAGGTCTTCGAGAGCAAGAAGCGTGTGTGTTTCATCACTGTGTGCCCACTGCAGTCTATCACTGTGCCTCAGTCACAGCAAATGCTCAGCCATACTTACTGGATAAGTCTCCCTCGTAAACAGCACAGCACTGGAATTTTAAAAAATCTAATTTGAGATTATTTGCTCCATGATAGGACATTTACTGTTTACATCATTAGCGTTGTTACCATTAGACTGACGTCTGTCTTCCTCTTTCATGTTTTATTTCTGTGTTTTTTTGAGGCAAACACTCTGCTATTTGTTGTCATCTTTGACTTTGATTTTGGAATAAACATTCCACTTAAAATTCTATCAGGAGTTGTCTGAAAGCCTTTCAGAAATAGAGACAAATATTTATACAGTCTCTTGAGTTCCTTTTACAGGTTAAAAGGAATTTTGTTTCTCATCTTCATTTTTGATTTTCTATCTTTGGCTACCTTTTGCTGTACATTCTTAGTAATATAATCTAATTGCACAAATCCTTAATTTTTCAGTCTTTTTTTTTTGGGGGGGGGGGTTGTGCATCCTCCATTTTTACCCCCAGCAATTACTGCTGCTGTTTATATTTGTTTTCCAAATCCTTTCTTAGCTCCATAACCTTGGTTGGGTTTCAAGGTCATTACCACTGTTTACAAGATTTTTCCTCCAAGAATTTTTCTTCTGTCTTCAGCCTGCAGAATTCTAGAGTTTGCTCTCAAAGAATCTCTTCGCACAAGACAACTGGCTGAAAAACTCTCTAAGGCTTACAGCTCTAAGGAAGACCGACATACACTGGACAGCATTGAAAGTCAAGGGTGAAACCAGCCAAAGGCTTCAGTCATTCTTGAAATATCTGCTCTGGGCACATTGTACAAGGAGCTCCCTGCCCTCCCCCGCCCATTCCCTCTCCATATGAAAGTGATGTCATTTCATCACCCATCAATTATCCCTGAACAATGCACGCTGTTTGGAAGCCTCGATACAATCTCCAGGCACCTGGAATTTACTTGGTAACAAACCTCACTCACAAGTTATAGAGCTGGCATTCATTGGAAGGAATCCTTTGCAGAAAGGGTATACTGTATTCTCAACAATTTAAATTTTAAGGAATGGGTTTGAAGACATGGCTCCTCATGCAGACTCTCAAATATTTTTATGTTTTTCTTTTTTTCTGGCCGTGCACGCTAGCAATTAGTATAATTTTACAGATGAAGAAATCGGGGCACCAAGAGATGAAGCCACTTGCATTTGTCCAGTCCACAATATTTTTTAAGCACCTGCCATGTGCCAGGCACTGTTACAGGCACTGGGATATGGCCGTGCCCACGACAGAATCTATCCCTGCTCTCTTGTGTCTTATCTTTGAGCGGACGAGGTACACTGCACACAAATCAATGTATATACTGCAAGGCCAGGTAGTGAGCCATGCTATGGAGAAAAGTGAACAGGACGGAGACTGCAGAGGTAGGGAATGTCGGTGGAGTAGTCAGGAGAGGGAGCATTTGCTCATGTCAGACTTCCACTGTGGCTTCTTCCATAGTCCTTGTTGGCTAAACCTTAGGCAAACATTTGCTGAGCACTTCCTCCATGCTGCGGGCGTGGCTGGCCTTGCAAGGGGCTTAGACCTCCCAGGAGTTACTAGGCACAGGCCTGTGAGACGTAACCCAGGTGCCCAAGGAGTGTGTGTTAAAAAACAAACAACAACCACAAAGAAAAGTTGCCATTGAGTTGATTCTGACTCATGGTGACCTCGTGCATTACCGAGTAGAACTGCTCCATAGGGTGTTCTTGGCTGTAATCTTTACGGAAGCCAATTGCTAGGCCTTTCTTCTGTGGTGCCACTGGGTGGGTTCAAACTGCCAACCTTTAGATTAGTGTTGTTATTAGGTGCTGTTAAGTCAATTTTCAACTCATAGAGACTCCATGTAATGGAGTAGAACTGCCCCCATAGTGTTTTCTAGGCTGTAATCTTTGCAAGAGCAGATCGCCAGGTCTTTCTCCCGTGGAGTGGCTGGGTGGGTTTGATTAGATTAGTAGCCAAGAACAAATTGCTTGCACCACCCAGGAACCTTGAGTGTGTGTTGGGACCTGCTACATCCCGAGAGGTAAACACATGGATGGATGCTACCCCTCCCTCCTCCAACACCGTTAGCAGACATGGCTATTTGATTCTGGGGTGACATTTTCCCCTCAGCTGGGGCAGGCCTGGGAGTCCTCCTCACACTTGGAGTGGCCACCAGCTATTGTTTAGACTTGGTGCTTGAACAAACCTACTCACCAACGGGCTTTCAGAACAGGAGCAAATGACCTTGGGCAGAGGAAGTCATGGATCCTTCTAGAGGGTGGTGGTATGGATGAAGGAAAAGATCTCCACGGGTGGAGAGAAGAGTGGGCTTGGGGTACAGAGAGAACAGACTCAGGCAGAGGAAAGCTGGCCTCAGGATTCCCAAACTTCTCTACAGTCTCTTCTCATGACTCCTCCCCAACCCAAGGGACTGCTGGGCTCACTAAACCAATGACATTTGGTAAATGTCAATTGACTCCCTTTTAAAATTTATTCTCAGTTTTAAAATTCAAAGGCATCCAATCCTGTCACTCAGAGTCAAGAGAATTCCAGCCCAAAGCAAAGGGGCCTAAGGCTTTCCATTACACTCTGCAGCCCATGCTCCTCACGGCAACACTGGAGGTAACTAACCATCCTGTGGGCAAACAGTTAAGCACTTGGCTACTAACCAAAAGACTGGCAGTTCAAACTCACCCAGAGGCACCTCAGAAGAAACGCCTGGTGATCTACTGCCCCAAAACCAGCCAAAGAAAACCCCATGGAACGTAGTTCTACTCTGCACTCATGGGGTTGCCATGAGTCAGAGTCAACTCGACAGTGACTTGTTTGATTTTGGTTTTTGGTCCCAGTTTTAGCACTGGCAGTCCCAGTTCCTGGGAAGTCCCCCAGACGACACAAGGTTAGCCACCCCCCTTCCTCCCACCCCCAGCATTGTTCTGAGGCTCACACCTGCTCATGTCACCCCCTTGCTTACACCTCCCACTGCAGGTTAAAGTCCAGAATCCTTCACATGCCACACCAGGGTCACCAAGCCTGGCCACTACCTCTCACCCCATCTCTCCACTCTAGCCTTTCCAAACTCTCTTCCCTTCTCAAAGGCCCCTGGTGTGCCTCTCCCCTCCAACTTTGCTTGAACTGCTCCCTCTGCCTGGAACACTCCTCAGGGGCACTCTAGCCCAAACTCTCACTAGGCTAACTCCCCCTTGACCTTCAGGTTTATAGGAGTCCCGGGGTGGGGGGCGAATGGTTAATGTGCTCTGCTGCTGACCAGTTGGAGGTTCAAGTCCACCCAGAGGTGCTTGGAAGAAAGGCCTGGTGATCTTCTTCTAAAAAATCAGCCATTGAAAACACTGTGGAGCACAGTTCTACTCTGAGACACATGGGGTCACCATGAGTTGACATTGACTCGACGGCAACTGGTTTTCATCCTTTGGTTAAAGGAGAGGACCTAGGAGGGACCTCCTGATTCCTGGGCCAAGTGAGAGGCCCTCATGGGGGATCCCTCAGCCCTGTGGTTTCCACAAATTCACAGCACTTTATTATACTCCAGAGTGTAAAAGAAGGCACTGAGTGGGAGCAACCCATCCATCAACTGATGAATGGATTAACAAACTGTGCCCGAGCCATGCAATGGGATATTACCCAGCCATAGAAAGGAACAAAGCACTGCTGCATGCTGCAGCATAGGTGAACCTTGAAAACAATGCTGAGTGGAAGAAGCCAGGCACAAAGGACCACTTTATTGTATGATCCCGTCTACGTGAGATGTCCAGAATAGGCTAATCCACAGAGTCAGAAAGCAGACTGGGGGTTGTCAGGGGCAGAGGAAGGAGGAAACGGGGACGTATGGAGTTTCTTTTGGGGTGATAGAAATGTCCTGGAATTAGAGAGTGGTGAAGGTTGTACAATCTTGTGAAAATACTAAAAAATCACTGAAAAGCACACTTTAAATTGGTTTAAATGGTGAATTTGATGTTATATGAATTTTATCTTAATTAAAAAATTAACGTAAAAAAGTAGGCACTGAATAAAAATCTGTTGAGTGGAGAATGAATGAATGGATATTTTAGTCAAACTGGAAAGCCTGATCAGAAGTTAAAGGCAGGATTCCTGTTGGGGCCTTTTGATATAATGAAAAGAGTTCAAAGTCCCAGTTATTCCCTTTGATATCTCCTATAGGCCCAGAGCTCCCAAGGCCTGGAGTGGGGGGGGGGGGCAGTGGTTAAACCCAAGCCAAAAATCCGTTGCCATTGAGACAATTCTGACTCATGGCAACCCTATGTGTTACAGAGTAGAACTGCTCTATAGATGTAATCTTTACAGAAACAGATCACCAGGCCTTTCTTCTGCAGCACCACTGGGTGGGTTCAAGCAGCCAACCTTTAGGTTAGTAGTTGAGCACAAACTGTTTGTGCCACCCGGAGTGATTGTTGTGGTTAGGTGCCATCAAGTTGATTCTGACTCACAGCGACTGCATATGACAGGGTAGAACTGCCCCATAGTTAGTTCTCAGTAAAGTAGTTGTCTGTTGGGGAAGAGGAACCCAGACAGGGGTCTGTGGCCTGAACTTCTCTCCCCTGGTTTGGGGCATCTTGTCTCCTGGACTACATTCCCTGGCGCTGAGGAATTCAGAGGGACTTGGGATCCCCTCCAAGCAAGGAAATGTTCTCCCTGTTTCCACTCTGGCTGCCCTGCAGTCAGTGGCTCTTCGGTAAACAGTCAGAGTGACCCTGCTGAAAATCAGCGCCGTCCCTCCCAGCGTAAAGCCCTCTGATGGCTTCCTACACCGGACACCCGGATGCTGCTGACTCATCCCCTCGGCACTCTAAGGAAGGCTGTAACACCTGCAACTCTCTGCTGGGGGGATTTGATTTTGACACCATAGACCAAAAGGATTGAAAGTTAATGCCCCAGATGCATCCCACAATGAATGACTCACCAGAGTTGGTGGATAAATACCCCAGCTCCCTCCCCTTTGGTGGGGAAAATCTGAGGCTTGTTCTGAAGTCTCCCAGGATTCCCCCAAAGTTGCCTTCAGAAGTATCAGATTAATGTACCCTTTATGGGCACCTTCCCTTCCTTGTCCCAGTTCCTTACTTCCCTACCACAGTATCCTGGGATTATTGTTGTTAACTGCCATCAAGTTGGCCCCCGACTCATGACGACCCCGTAATGGAAAGAAATGCCGCCCAGTCCTGCTCCATGCCCATGATCAGTTGCGGATCAGACTGTTGTGGTCCATAAGTTTTCACTGGCTGATTTTCAGAAGTAGATCACCAGGCATTTCTTCCTAGTCTATCTCAGTCTGGAAGCTCCGCTGAAACTTGTTCAGCTTCATAGCAACACAGAAACCTCCACTGACAGACAGGTGGTTGCTGTGCATGAAGTACATTGGCCAGGAATCAAACCCAAGTCTCCTGCATGGAAGGTAAGAATTCTACCACTGAAATCACCCAAATAAACTACTTGTGCTCGAATCCTTCTCTCAGGGTCTGCTTCTTGTGGAACCCAAGCCAGGACACTTGCCATTGCGCTGGCAGTAACATCAGACTCCATATACTGCGCACAGGCCCCTTGTGATCTGGCTCATCTGTCAATCCCACCCTTCCTGCCCCAGACCCTGCCTCCTTGCGTTTGTCACACACGGATCTAAGTCCTGCCTCCAAATCGTTATAGCTCACAGGTCCCTCTGCCTGGCAAGCTCTCCCCCAGCTTTTCTTACAGCCTACCTTTCTTCTATTCAGGTCTTAGCTAAAGTGTCCCCTCCCCAAAGGAACCTTCCCTGAGCACCTCAACTAAAGCGCATCTTCATGCCACCCTGCTGATAATTCACTCAGCCACATGCACTAACTCTGTGTACTTTGCTGTATGTAAGCTTTGCTTCAACACAAATTTCCATGGAGAAAAAGCAGGTAAACGTTTAATGAAAAACAGGTAAAAGCTTAATGGGCTGTGAAGTGTCTCCTCATAAGATACTTATTAATTACAAAGGGAAAAACAGTCACTGTACAGTGGAGAAACCTGGCAGACTTAACCAGGTGATCCAAGTTAACATCACCAAAAAAGAAAAACAACAAATCAACCAGTTGCCATGGAGTTGACTCTGACTCATGGTGACCCCATGTGTGCAGGGTAGAACTGTGCTCCACAGGATTTTCAGTGGCTGTGACCTTTCCGAAGTAGATGGTCAGGCCTCTTTTCCGAGGCACCTCTGGTTGGGTTCGAGCCTCTAACCTTTTGGTTATAGTCGAGCGCTTAAACATTTATGCCACCCAGAGACTAGCATCACCAAGGATGGGACAAGTTGACATCAGGTGCCACTGATAGGATGCACTGAGAAGAACCCAGCCTCACTTTGAGGTGTTCCTGTCAAAATGCTTACCCTTAATCTGGTCAGGAGGAAACATCGCACCCAAATCGAAAAGCATTCTACAAAGTAACTGGCTATACTCTTCAGAAATGTCAATGTCAGGAAAGACAAGGAACGGCCAAGAAATGTTCCAGATTCAGTGAAACATGTGATCCTGGATCAGATCCTGGGGAAAATGTCTTTACCTTTTGCTATGAAGGACATTAGCAGAACAACTGGTGAAAGTTGAATAAGGTCTGTAGATAACAGTATTCCACCAGTGTTAACTTCCAGATTTTGATAACCGTACTCTAGTTATGTAAGAGAATGTCCACGGTTTTTGGAAATGTACCCTGGAGTTTTGAGGAGTAAAGACTGCAACTTTAAAAGAAATAATAATTACACACATATCCACAGGGAGAGAGAGAGAGGGAGAGAACGTGGACTTAAGAGAATCTGGTGAAGGACATATGCAAATTCTTTGTACTATGTTTGCAAATTTTCTGTAAGGCTGAAATTCTTTTGTAATAAAAAGTTAAGAAGATCTTGCAGCCATGGAGGGTGGAAGAACCCCTGAAATTATTGCCCTGAGATAATCTTTAAACCTTAAACCAAAAATATCCCTTGAAGTCTTCTTAAAACCAAATAATAGTTTAGCTTAACTAGTAAAAAAAAGGTCTGCCTTGAGCATTATGCTCTTTGAGAACTATCTATATGGGATCAAATTGACAACAGCACCTGGAAAGATTAGATAGGAACCTTAGGCGGCAGTGAGTTTATGTTAATAGGGGAGGGACAACTCAGAAAAAGAGGGTGAGTATGGCTGCATAACTGGAAGAATGTAATCAATGTCACTAAATTGTACGTGTAGAAACTGTTGAATGGGTGTATATTTTGCTTTGTATGGAGCCCTTGTGGAGCAGTGGTTAAGAGCTCAGCTGCTAACCAAAAGGTCGGCCGTTTGAATCCACTAGCTGCTCCTCGGAAACCCTATGGGGCAGTTCTACTATGTCCTATAGGTTGCTACGAGTCGGCATCCGTTCAACTGCAACTTTTTGTTGTTGTGTATATTCTCAACAACAACAAAATAAAATAAAAAAGTTAAATAGCACCCCCACATGGACAGGTCTCAAGTGCACCTTGCTGACTAAATAAAGGCCAGTCTCAAAAGGTCACATAGTGTATGGTTCCACTTATACACTATTCTCAAAATGACAAAATTTTAGGGATAGAGAACAGGTTAATGGTTCCAAGGGGTTAGGAATGGTGTAGGGGAGGGGCGAATGTGAAGATAAAGTAGGGAGGTCTTTGTGGTGGTGGACCAGATCTGTATCTTGATGTTGGTGGTTACATAAATCTACACTTGTGATAAAATAACACAGAACCAGACACACATGTTTGTACAATATCTATTTCCTGGTTTTAACATTGTACTATAGGTATATAAGATGTAGCCATTGGGGGGAACAGGGTGAAGGGTACACAGGCTCTCTCTGAATCTGTCATTTCAAAATTATGTCTGCAACTTCCTATGAATCTATCCACAGTTTTGTCAATGATTTCATTCTACTTTGATCAACAGTGGAAGCTGCCGTCAGGAAATCAAATGACGTATCGCATTGGGCAAATCTGCTGCAAAAGGCCTCTTTGAAGTTTTAAAAAGCAAAATGTCACTTTGATGACTAAGGTGCACCTGACCCAAGCCATGATCTTTTCAATTGCCTCATATGTATGCAGAAGCTGGACAATGAAAAAGGAAGAAAGAAGGAATTGATGCATTCTAACTGTGGTGTTGGCAAAGAATATTGAATATACTGTGCACTGCCAGAAGAATGAACAAATCAGTCTTAGAAGTAATACAACCAGAATGTTTCTTGGAAGCAAGGATGGCAAGACTTCGACTTACTTACTTTGGACATGTCATTAGGAAAGATCGATCACTAGAAAAGAACATCAGGTAAAGTAGAGGGTCAGAGAAAATGAGGGGAACCCTCATTAGATGGATCAACACAGTGGCCGCTACAATGGACTCAAACATACCAATATCATGAAGATGGAGCAAGACTGGGCAACATTTCGTTCTGTATACAGAATGTTGCCATGAATTGGAGCTGACTCAGTGGCAACTAACAACACGAATCTGTCATTACTTCAAAGTGAAAGGTTAAAAATGAAAATGCAATAACACCCACTTTTGTCACCTGTGTTCCTTCGCCTACTTTATTTTCCTCCATTGCTCTTCCACTCACTGCCTTTATCTGTTTCTGTTCTCTGTCTGTCTCCCCCACAGGGCTGCCAGTTCCACGAAGTCAAGGAGGGCCTTGTCTGTTGCGTTTCCTGCTTTATTCCCAGCTCCTAGCAGAGTGTGTGGCACATAGCGTTGTTGTTAGCTGCTGTCGAGTCGATTCCAACTCATTGCGACCCCAGTTGTGCAGAGTAGAACTGCTCCATAGGGTTTTCAAGGCTGTGACCTTTCTGAAATAGATTGCCAAGCCTGTCTTGCGAGGTACCTCTGGGTGGGTTTTAACTGCCAACCTTTCAGCTAGCAGTCGAGTGCTTAACCATTGGTACCAATAGTAGGTGCTTAAATTTTTATTCAATTGATAAATGAATAAGAGCCATGGCCAGAGGCCACAGAGAGCCTTGTCCACAGTGAAAGTGGGGGGCGGCACAAGCCCCAGGGATGAGAACCATGTTCAAGCACCAGGAGGCCCCTCCTGGGAGTCTAGGGCACCCCAGGGCAGTGGGGCTGGATCTGCTGGTGCACATGGAAACAGAGACTGTGTGAGGATCCTGGAGGTGCTGTAAGAATAGACTATAAACTGGGTGGCTTAAAACAACAGAAACTTATTTTCTCACAGTTCTAGAGGCTAAAAGTCTGAAATCAAGGTACTCTCTTGGAAGGTCCTAGGGGAAGATCCTTCCTTGCGTCTTCCAGCTTCTGGTGGTTGCCGGCAATCCCTGGCATTCCTTGGCTTGCAGCTGCATCTTTCCAATCTCTGCCTCTGTCATCACATGGCCTTCTCCTCTGTGTGTCCAGTCTCTGTGCCCAGATGCCCCTCATCTTATAAGGGCACCAGTCATTGTATTAGGGCCACCTTCATGACCTTACCTTAGTTCCCTGGGTTTTTACTCAACTACTAACCTAAAGGTTGGCAGTTCAAATCCACTCAGTGATGCCACAGAGGAAAGGCCTGAAGATCTGCTTCTGTAAAGATTACAGCCGAGAAAACCCTATGAAGCAGTTCTACTCTGTAACACATGGGGTTGCATGAGTCAGAACTGACCCGACAGCAACAAGTTTGGTTGTTGTTGTTGTTTTTAATGACCTCATCTTAGCCTGATGACATCTGCACGAACCCTATTTCTGAATAAGGCCCCCTTCACAGGCACCAGGTGGTTAGGACTTGAACACATCTTGGGGGACACAATTCAACCCAAAGCAGTGGACGTTCTCCTTTCTTGGGGCCTCACTGTCATTTTTATCAGCCAGCCTGGACACAAACAGACTTGTGATAAATACCTGGGCAGAGCACGGGGTGGGCGCTGCTAACTCGTTTTACCAGTAGGAAGCTGATTCGCTTATTCAACAAATACTTATTGAGAGCCTGCAAAGAGTGGAGTTGACTTCCGTAAAGAGATGAGGGTGTTTGTGGCAGGGCAATAAAAATAACACTGAGCAGGTATTGCTAACGGGGGCCAGGCTCTGTCCTCAGATTTGGACAGTCTTTTAACCCTCATTACAAATACCCTCTTTGTTATCAGCATCCCATTTTACACATGAGGAAACTGTCACAGACGTGTGGTGTTCCACCCAGATCCCCTTGCATCCCTTTTTACCATTTGTGTGCTCCCCCTACCACCTCAGTGCTGGTGGCACCCACTTCTAACACCCAGCACTTTCAGATCTTTGGAGGCCAGACCTCAGCTCCTGGGGCTGCTTTGCTTGGAAGTGTAGAGACCAGCTGTGCCTGGATATGTACTTATTCTTGTTATGGGCTGAAATGTGTCCCCCAGAAAGAGATGCTGAGGTCCTAATCTGACCTTGTTTGGAAATAGGGTCTTTGAAGGTATCGGTTAACATGACGTCATACTGGAGGAGGGTGAGTCCTCATCCAGTCTGAGTGGTGTCCTCACAAAGAGAAGAAGAAACACAGAGAGACGGGAAGGATGACAGTCATGTGAAGATGCATCTATAAGCCAAGGAACGCCTGGGTCACCAGAAGCTGGGAGAGATAAGGAAGGATCTTCTCTAGGGGGTCAAAGGGACCATGGCCTAGCCAACACACTGACTTCGAGCCTCCAGTACTGGAAGACAATAGATTTCTGTCATTTTAAGCCACCCAGTTTGTGGTACTTTGTTACAGTGGCCCTAGGATGATCATACGCCCCCAGAGCATCCCATGGCCAGTGACCATAAGTACAGGCAGGAAGCCCAGCTCCTAGGCTCCGGCTGGGACAACGCAGAGCTATACCTCGCCCCAGGACTTGGCCTGCAATTGCATCCTTCCCTGTCCTATTCCTCCACTCCCTGACCAGTTTCTTCTGGGAGCACGTCCTTAATAAATCACCTCACCTGAATCTTTATCACAGGCTGTGCTTCCAGAAAACCAGACCTGAGGTGCAAGGAGGTTAAGTAACTGCCCAAAGCCACATAGCTAAGAGAACTGGGAAGGCTAGAATTCCAGTCCCCAGAGTCTGAGGCCAGGACCTGTGCTCCCAACCATCATGAGACATGGGCTTCAGGGAGAGCCTCATTCGTCTGTTCATTCGTTCACTCATTCATTCATTCACAAACATGCTTTAACCATCCCCTACTCCTGGTAATCAACTTCCAAAAATGAGCCAATGAAAACTTCATGGACAGCAAAATCATAGAGATGGTGTAGAAGAAGGTGATGTTTCTTTCTGTTTTACGTAAGGTCGTCGTGAGTCAGACCTGACTCGATGGCAATTAACAACTGCAGGCACAGAGCCGGGCTCGGGGGGACCGGGAGGAATATGATTCTTAGGTCCCTCCTCAGAAGCGCTCAGCCCGTTTAGGAAGGCAGACTCAACCTCATTCGTTAGCTCATTCACTGATTCAACAATCACTTGTTAAGTATCGACTGTGCACCTGCATCATGCTGGATGTTGGGGAGACAGATGGCTTAGACAGGTCCCTGCTTTCCGAGAACTCAGAGCGAAGGATAAATAGTAGGAGACAAGAGAACAATGTGGGTGTGTCACAATGTGCACAGGGCCCAGTGGAGACACATGGGGGAAGTGTCAGCAGGTGACTTCCGAGCAGGTGACACGGTATCAGGTTAGAGGATACAGAGGGGCCCAGGTGCAGCCAGGGGTGTGGGCCCAGGAGTGGGGCCATTGCACAACATCTGTGGCTCCTGGCAAGGACAGGAAACCCTGGTAAGCATGCTCTTGCCCCAGCTCAGAAGGAAATGCTTCAGGGGGTGGGCTCTCTGCCCATCCTCAGACAAGTGTCTGGCACCACACCCTCCTGTGGGAAACCCTTCAGTGTGGGCTGAGTGCCTAGGCCCTGGGTGAGCCCTGCCTCCACTCCTTTGGGACCTTGGGCCACCTTTCCTACCCTCTGAGCCTCGGTCTTGCTCATCTCTAAAATAAGAACAATTACATATACCTTATAGGTGACCGTGCAGATTTGTTGAGCACTACCTGGCCCTGAGTAAGCCCTTGATAAAATCCAGCAGGGCCACCAGGTATGACTGGGCAGCTGGGGTGGAACGCTAGGGGGCGCCATTCACATCATGGTAGATTCACATAGTGATTATGACAATCTTCTCGTTGATGGCAGAGAGGGTCTTGCAGATAAGGTGTCCTTTTCTAATCCACACAAAGGCACCAGATGGGTTACCGGGGGGCTCAATATGGTAGCCGTTACTGCTCAGAAGGGCCTTGCTGCTGGAACCTGCCTTTGGGAAGGTCCTTGGTGCCCATGAATGGGCCCCACAGCTGAGAGCAGCTCGTTGAAGCCCAGAAGCTTCAGCCTCTTTGGGGCCAAGTTGGGCACTGGCATGAACACCAGATGGGGTGAGGGGGAAGGATTTCAGTAGACAGAATAATTGGCGTGGGCATTTAGGGAAATAAATCCACCTGGGTGAATCCTTACTCTACTACTGACTTCTCCAAGTTCCTGGCAAATAGTTCCACGCTCTGAGCCTTGTTTCTTAAAAGTCAGAACAGAAGGATAATAATGTCCACCCCCATGGGCTGTTAAGGACTAAGACTATATTAAATGGAGTGATGGGAAAACATCCAGTACAATGCCTGCTCAAGATTCTGAATCTGAACGCTGAGCTGGGATGTCCAGCCCCACGCTCTTCATCTATGAAAGTTTATCATTTCAAGTTTATTTTTACCAGTCTCTATACCTTTTAGGGGAGCCCTGGTGGCGCAGTGGTTAAAAGCTACAGCTGCTAACCAAAAGGTTGGCAGTTCAAATCCAGCCACTCCTTGGAAGCCCTATGGGGCAGTCCTTAGGGTTGCAATGAGTTGGAATCAACTCAATGGCAACTTTTTTTCGATAACTTTTTAATGTTTTGTAATCCCAAAATATAATTCTATCCATTCTTCAAGGCCTGGTTGGCATGATGGGATATGATAACTTCAAAAACGAAAGCTTTTGTCTTGATGAACTGTGTGCTTCTTTCTATCAAACTTTTTGTCTCAGCTGCCAGGAAACTTGGTGCTCTGTTTAGCATTAGGTCAATGCTAAGATTCACCTGGCTCTGTCAGTTAGAAACCTCCTGGTTGCAAGCAACAGAAACCGATTCTGGTTGTGGTAAGCAAGAAGAGAATTTAGTGGAAGGATATCAGGGACTCACAGAATTGAGGGGAGAAGGGCAGAGGTTCCGGTTTTGGAAAATGGGAGACACATAGGAACTTGAGATGGGGCTGTCTAAAAGGCAGGAAGCACAACCATCATCTCCATGTGGGGAACCATCTTGCCGGGACCAGCCTGCTATGCCAGGGGCAGGGAGAAAGGTCTGTCCTTTCAACTACCCTAGTGGGAAGTGAGAAAACCCTGGTAGCATAGTGGTTAAGAGCTACAGCTGCTAACCAAAAGGTCAGTGGTTTGAATCCACCAGGCTCTCCTTGGAAACCCTATGCGGCAGTTCTACTTTGCCCTATGGGGTCTCTATGAGTTGGAACTGACTCAACGGCAATGGGCTATTCTAGACTTGTCTTGTACATTTCCAGCCCTGGAATCAGCTATTTCTCTAAGAAACCCTGGTTTTGTTTTGTTTTAGTAGGAAATGGCATTTCAAGACCACTACTTGTGTGACCACTGATTCTAGAACTTTCCAGTGGACAGCACAAGTGTGTGTATATATATATTTATATGTATGTATGTGGAGCCCTGGTGGTACAATGTTTAAGTGTTTGGCTTCTAACCAAAAGGTTGGCAGCTCAAATCCACCAGCCACTCCTTGGAAACCCTATGGGGCAGTTCTACTCTGTCCTATACGGTCACCATGACTCGAAATCAACTTGACATCAACAAGTTTTGTTTATGTATGTATGTATATGTATAAATATAAAATAAAATGCTTCATGAGCTCATACTGTAGTGCTCTAAAAAGTCTGCAATTGAATTGGTCTCACTCTATAACTTCTTACCCTGCTAAGACTGACTGACATCACTACTCTCTCCAAAGTGTAAATCCTCATGTGTTTCCTTTGTTACAGCAGATGACAACTGACAATCATGGGCACTTCCCTCTTCTCCCACATTCATGGAAGGAAAGGAAACAACCATTCTGCTAGATTTCTCATTTAAACGGAGCATTAGAGTCTGGGTCTTATTTAAACGAACACTATGAAATTTCTATTTCCCAAGCCTTGGGGGCAATCAAAACTCGGCCAATTGTTGCTCCAGTGTTTGCTCAGAACCCCGCCCCAGCCTCCTGGGCCTTCTCCCTTCCAGGGGTGCAGGGAACCCTACATTCCTTGACCACTCTTGCCTTCTGCCTCCTTGCTGGGCCCTTGGAGAGGAGAACCTTCCTGAGGTCCCCAGAGGCACTGCAGGTCTTCCCGCACGGCAGGGCCCCCTTCCTGTACCCTCTCTGGGACTTGAGAAGTAGATTCCTGCAGACTGCCCCAGGGGCATTTAGAGGGCTTCACCTGGGCATTTGGGAGTTCATTCCTCACCTGTTGTGAGCTGCCACCTTGTCCAACTCATTGCTGTGCAGCCTCCCCCTCCTTGGGGGAAGGACCCTGCTCCTTCCAGCAGCCCCCAAGCCTGGGCATCCTTGACCCCTCTGGAATCCTTCACTCACAGAAGCTGCAAGGGCAGCTCCCAAAGCCCCTTCCCATGTTCTCCCAGGAGGCCCCCTGCTCCCTCCCTGGTGATGTGTCTTGCTCTCACTCCTAGGTCCTTTGATGGCACATAGAATGGGCACCTACCTTGACCCTGTTGTGGGCACCCCTCTTTGGGAAAGCACAGCTAGTCCTTACATAACCCTGGTTACGCAGCAGGCCTGGTTCTCAGCCCTTTATATATTGGTCTTAGTTACTCAGTGCTGTTGTAACCAAAAAAAAGCACGAGTGGGTGGCTTTAAAGAACAGGAATTTATTTTTTCACAATTCTGGAGGCCTAAAGTCCAAATCAGGGTCTTTGCTGTGTCGATTCCTTCTGTGGGCCTTTCTCCTAGTTTCTGGTGTCTGCTGGCTATCCTTCTCACTCCTTTGCTTGTAGATGGGTCCTCACATGGTGTCTGTCTTCCCCCGTGTGTGTCTGCATCTATTCTGCTCTTTTTATTAGACACACTCAGAAGTGATTAAGTTTAGGACCCACCCTACTCTGGAATGACCTCTAACATAGCAAAAGAAAATCCCTACTTCCAAATAGGGTCACATTCACAGGTACAGGGATTAGGAATTTCACATATATCTTGCGGGACACAATTCAACCCATAACAACATCATAACTGGTTTAGTCCTCACCGTCACCCTATAGTGAGGCAGGTATGATCACTATACTCATTTCATGAGTGAGAAAACTTGGGCCCAGGCATTATGTAGACAGTAAGAGGTAGATCCAGGCCTCACTCACAGACTGTCTGGCTCCACCGTCGGAGCTTCTAAACGGCAGACAATACTGTTTGAGGGAAGGAGCCAGAATCTGCATAATCAATAAATGGACTAGGTGCAAGAACTGAATCTTCTTCTTGTACAGTCTGTCTATCCCTGTTGTTGTTCATTACCATAGAGTCAGCCCCCTACTCACAACAACCCCATGCACAATGGATCGACACACTGCCCAGTCCTATGCCATCCCCATAATCGGTTGTAGATCAGACTGTTGTGATCCATAGGGTTTTCATTGGCTGATTTTCAGAAGTAGATCAGCAGGCCTTTCTTCCTAGTCTGTCTTGGTCTGGAAGCTCTGCTAAACCTGTTCAGCATCATAGCAATACACAAGCCTCCACTGACAAACGGGTGGTGGCTGTGCATGAGTTGCCCTGGCTAAGAATTGAACCCGGGTCTCCCACATGTAAGGTGAGAATTCTACTACTGACCCACCAACGTGCCATCTCTCTGTCTCTAGAGCAGCAGTGCTTGAACTGAGCACTGTCAGAATCCCCTGTAGGGTGTGTGAAAACCCAGATTGCTGGGCTTACTCTAGGGACCCTACTTTGAGAACCTTTGTTCTAGTGAAATCGCCAGCCATGGAAGAACACGATGTGGTGGGGGTCCTTGCGAGGACGCACTGTGTGGCGGTTCCAACACAGTCTTTCTGAACCAGGTGGTTCTGTGATAATGACCTTATGGTTATGTTAAAAAAAAAAAAGTACTTAGCTGTTACACATTCTGAAGTATTTGCAGATGACATACATGTTATGGGTTGAATTGTATCCCCCTGAAAGATAGGTTGAAGTCCTAACCTCCGATACCTGTGAATGTGACCTCATGTAGAAATAGTGTTTGAAGAGGTTATGAGTTAACATGAGGTCATACTGGAGGAGGGTGAGCCTTAATCCAATCTGACTGAAGGATCTTCCCCTAGAGCCTTCGGATAGAACATGGCCCTGCCTGCCAACACATTGATTTCAGACTTCTGGCCTCCAGAACTGTGAGAGAACTAATTTTGTTGTCTAAGCCCCCAGCTTGTGGTACTGTGTTACAGTAGCCCAAAGGAAACTAATATAGATGTCTGATGTTTCTTTTAAAATATTCCAGCCCTTCCACCCCAAAATTGGGAGTATAGATGAAATAATGGTAGCTGGGTAACAGGTACATAGAAGTTCATTATACTACTTTCTACTTCGTGTATATTTGCGGTGCAGTAAATTACTTAATATGGCCCTTCTAGCCATTCATGGTCTTGTGACTCTCACAAAATGATTGGGTAGGGCTATGCACATAATGTGCTTGTGGCCCACCAAGGGGATTGGACTGCTTGCTAACAATGCAAATAAGGTACATGGAACCTTGCGGCAGTGAGGGGGGAACCATGCAAGTAAGGTGTATGGAACTCTAACGAGGAGATTGGTCGGTTTTGCCATTCCACTAGGCTTAGACAGAGTCAATCCCAGAGCAGAGGGGCTCACAACAATCATAAGAGCCAGGAGTGGTGCATGTCCTTTGGACTCGGGGTCTCTGTGCTGAGAACTTCATAGACCCAGGAGACAGAGAGAGAGCACTCTAACACCAGAGATGGCACCAGACGGCAAGAAGCAGCAGCAGAGAAACAGCAGCAGCAGAACCAGGAGACCAGCGGGAGATGGTGTGGTGGGCTTCCTGGCACACTGAAAGAGGCGACTATAGTGGGCATGCTGGCCCATAGAGCAAGAGAGCTGAGCGCCTTTGGGCAGGAGGCTTGCTGACAGAGTGCAGTGCCTCTGGGGACTTGGCAGAGCTAAAGAGCTTCGTAACACTTGCCCAAGCAGGGCAGAGGCCAGGCTGAGGGGCTGAGGGGCTGAGGGAGAGGTCTGCTGGTGGGCATGGCAAAAAAAAAAGCTGTCCTGATCAAGAACCATATCCTCAGTTGTTGCTGTTAGTTCCAGGTTGATCCTGGTCCCAAGTTGCACCCTATTACTTCCTTAATAAACCCCATAATCATAAGTATGATTCACGAGTTCTGTGAGACATTGCAGTGAATTACAGAACCCAAAGACCGGAAGGAGAATACTGAGGGAAGAAGGAGTAGTTGGTTTTAGAGATGGTGGAGTGGTATAGCAGTTTGGGGAAGTTGGACGTTTGGGACATCTTTAACCTCCACCTCATAGGGACCAGCTTTGTGCTGATTCTTATAAATTATTCATTTAATATTTGAAAGTATTATTCATAAACCTTGTTTATTAGAGTCCTGGCTCCCCCACTTACTAACTATATGACCGTGAGCAAGAAACTTACAATATCTGAGCCTCTTTCTTTCCTATTATCAACGGCGATAATGGCGTCTTTCCAACTGGATTGTGGGAATTAAACGAGACAAAGGGTGTCAAGCATGCAGCACTCGCCCTGGCACATAATCAGTGAATATGTAAGAATAACCAAAAAAAACTCAAACCTGTTGCTGTTGTGTCAATTCCTACTCACAGCGACCCTATAGGACAGAGTAGAACTGCCCCATAGAGTTTCCGAGGAGCAGCTGGTGGATTCAGACTGCTGACCTTTTAGTTAGCAGCTGTAGCACTTAACAACTGCACGCCAATTTCCTCTGCTGTCCACACATTCCCTACTCTTGACTAATGGGCAGGGTGGTGCCTGGGTCAAGGCACCTGTTCAACGAGTTCCCTTGTGCTGGGCCGGAGTGTGGAACTTTCCAGAAGCCCGCCTCTCTGGGGAGCAGAAGGTGTATGTGGAACGTGGGCTGGGCAGGCTGTTCGTGGATTCCAGCCAGACAGGGCCTGGACAGGCTTCAGTGGGGCCCCATGCTGTGGCTGAGACCTGCTGGGTCTTTCTTCATGTGGTAACGGGTCTGGGGCAGGAATTTCCTGGCATGCAGATCAGAGAGGTGCCAATGGATTCTATGGGGCCTACAGGCTGCTAAGTGTCGCAATCAAGGTGTTTTGTGGTTACTGCAGTTGAGAGAGCAGGCAGAGCCAGGATATAAACCCTCTGGTTCCTGGTTTCTGAGCTAGGCTCCTCATCACCTCGCTAGCTTCCTCCTATTACCAAAAAGACTAAAGAACACATTCTTGGGAGGGAAATCTGATTGGCCCAGCTTTGGTCAGGTGGTCTATTTCTAGACCAATCAGCTGTAGTCAAGGGGGAGTGGTCTCAGAATTCAAACACGGCTCCTGAGGCCCAGCCCTAGAGAGCTGTTGTCACTGTAAGGGGGTGGGTGATGTTGGCCTGCCACATGCTCCCAGCAAGATCCCACTTCTTGGTCCTTTCCTTCTTCCTGGGTATCCCACTCCCTTCCTTTCTCAGACATACAGCACCCTGCTATACTCATCTCCCCACTTTGCAGCTAGGTGAGGCCTGAGTTCAAATCCTTCCTCTGCCCAGGGTGTGCTTTTAGGAAAGTAATTCACCTCTCTGAACCTCAGTGTCTTCTTCTGTAAATGGGTATAACAATACTGACCTCTCAGGGTGGTGGGAGAATCAAATGAGATAATGGACCATGTAAACCCTTCAGTGGCTCCTCCATCATTTTCAGAGTCAAGTTAAAACTCAAGAGGTGAACTGGTTGGCACCTGCCCAGTTTTCTAGCTCCATCTCCCTCCACTCCCAAAGTGCCCCCTTTCTTTAGCCATGCCCAACTGCTTGTAGTTCCTTAAACCTCTCATATCTGTGCCTTCACATATTCTGCTCCCTCTGCCTGGGATGCTTTTCCTTGCTCTTCCCCATCTAACCTGGCTAACTTCATTCTACTTGCTCCCCAAACTTAGCTGAGACATCTCCTCCTCTGGGAAGCCCTTCCTGACTGCTCCTCACTGGGACAAAATGCCCAGAGTACCTGTATGGCTATATCCTAGCACCTATCACACTACCTCGAATCAAAGATTCATCTGTTTGTCTCCCTCTTCAGAGTTTAAACTCAAGGGCAGAGATACAATAAGTTAATTAAGAATAGTAATATATACTTCCCCCAGTGTCTTAGTTATCTAGTGCGTCTATAACAGAAATACTATAAACGGATGGCTTTAACAAACAAATTTATCTTCTCGTAGTTTAGGAGGTTAGAAGTCCAAATTCAGGGTGCTGGCTCTAGGGGAAGGCTTTCTGTCTCTGTCAGCTCTGGGGGAAGGTCCTTATCTCTTCAGCTTGTTTCCTGGTTCCTTGGAGATCTCCATGTGGCTTGGCATCAATTTTCCCCCATCTCTGCTTTTCTCGTTTGCTTGTTTAACTTCCTTTATATCTCAAAAGAGATTAAGGCATACCCTACATTAATCCTGCCTCATTAACACAGCAAAGACAACCCATAGAGGTTAGGATTTACAACACATATTTTGGGGGGACACAATTCAATCCATAATACCTAGCAACTCTGAAAGGCAGCTACTCTTATTAGACCCATTTCACAGAGAAGGAAACTGAGGCTCAGAGGAGCTAAGTGCCTTGCTCAGGATCGAAACCCCAAGGTATCCAGTCTCTACTGTTCCACCCCACCCACCTCGGTGGACAGCTCAGCTGGGAAGTGGGGCTGTGCTCACCCCTCTCCCTTGTCCCCATGGCCCTCTGCCCTACTGCACACCATTGATGTCCCTTTCTGCTTTCCTGGGCCTCAGAGATGGGAGTCTGCTTTCACAGGCCAGAGCTAGCAGACTAGCTGGGGACCGGAGCCCTAGCTATGGGATTGGACAGACCTGGTGTGGATCCTGGCACTGGCCCTTATTCACTGCGTGACTCTGGGTGAGTCCTTTAAGCTCTCCAGGACTTGGTTGCCCCATCTGAAAGATGTATGGGAAGGGCTAGGCACACTCAAGGTATCTGCTGGTTGTGTGGCCAGCCGAAGAGTTGACAGTCCCTTAGACCCGCCAGCCTCAGCCCTAAAGAGCTCGCTGCTCATCAGAAGCACAGGGGGGCTTTTGGTCAATCCCAGGCCCACGCCTCATCCAGACCCCCAGGCCCAGGCCTCATCCAGACCCTCAGAGACACGTGCACACCGGTTGATTTAATACCCTAGAAATCCTGGGCATTGACAGACATCAAGTTCGTCCTCCGAAAGGGCAACAGTCTCTCTCCTGTTGAACTTCCCGTCTCTTTTTCGTCAAAATGAGGAACAAAACCTCTCCTAGGCAGTGCTACAAAGGCCCACTTTGTGCAACTTTTAGACGAATCATTTTACTATTTTTCTCTCATGTTCTACACACCTATCTATATGTACGGGGGAAAAAAACAAGAAAAAATTCTTGAGCAGTATGAATGCACTGCTGCTTAGAAACAGCAAAAAAAAAAAAAAAAAAAAAAAAAAAAAAATGGCCCACGAGTTATCAACCTCCACAGTACACTGGACTTTGGGTGATTTTCAAGAGAGTATTGATTTTATAGAGAGAAAGAGTGTGTACATGGTGGGCGGAGGCGCATGGGCGGGCAGGGACAGAAGAAGGTGCTGGATATTCAGGTGCTGTCTCCACACAGGGCCGTTCTGGAATGAACAAGGCTAAATCCTGTCACAGATGCTTGACTGATACCATTGAGTTATTTTGTAAGGGACAGGTTATTGGTTGAATTTAAACTATTTTATCCCAACAAGCCCATGTATGTGTGTGTGTCCATGTGCAGACACTGTTGAAATTTGGAGAGTGTGACAGACACCCTTGGGGCCTTCCCATGTCCCCTTGGGTCCCTTTGTGCGCTTTCCCTCCCCAGCAGAGGGAGGCTGCCCCTGGAACTGACAACCTCTCCCCTAAGGGGCAGCCCCCACCCATGCACTGACGGCGGGTGGGAGCCTTCTCAAAACTCTGGCTCCCTTGCACCTGGTGGGCCGACCCTGTGGTGTGAGTCAGGGCCATCTACATCATCTGCAGGGCCTGGTGCAGCACAGATGTGCGTGGCTCTTGTTCAACAATCACTAAGAATTCCTAGATGGTGATGGTGCAGCGTTAAACCAAGCTCAGGGCCTCTCTGAGCGAGGCATCCTGTGCAACTCGCTGGAGTCCTGGTGAGACTTAGGCTGCCTCCAGGACCCCCAAGGGACTTGGGGACCTCAATCCCTGACCTGTCTGACCTTCTCCTCCTGCCCCACCTCCCCTCTCCCCTGCCTGTCTTTTCCAGGAACTTCCCTACTAAATCACTTTCAACAGATCCTCATCTCAGGGTCTGCTTTAGAGGGACCCAAAGCAACACAGCAAGGCAGGTGGTCCAGGTACTCCTGGATTCCAGAAGCAGAGCTCAGTGGCACCTCATCCCAGTCACCCCTTTCCCCAGCCCAGGATTAAACAGTGACAAATTGTGCCACGTCCCCAAGACTGAGCATCACGCTTTGTTGTTTGTGTTATTCTGAAGCCTCCCCTTACCCTCTTCCAACATTTAGACTTCAGCATATGTAATTTAAGAGTATCCAAAATCCAGCTGCCATTGAGTCAATTCCAACTCATGGTAACCCCATAGGTGTCAGAGTAGAACTGTGATATATAGGGTTTTCAGTGGCTGGTTTTTTGGAAGTAGATTGCCAGGCCTTCTTCTCAGGGTGGACTTGAACTTCCAACCTTTTGGTCAGCAGTCAAGTGTGTTAACTGTTTGCACCACTCAGGGACTCCTCTTAAGTTCATAACAGGGTTAAAACTAAGAATCATGCATGAGTAGGTAAACTCTTTCCCATATTATGATGAGCAAATTTATTTTGAGGACATTTGGGATGGGTGCATGCCTCCCAGTGACATGCCGGAAGACATCTGTAAGTGGGCAAGACATCAACCTCTGTCTCAGAAGGGACTTCCCTGATGCTCACAGAGGAGGTGGCTCCTTCCTAGCTTAAGAGCTCGTGGACTGCAGAATCAGGTGGGCTCCTAAGGGTGTCTCCCTTCCAGGCTGGTAAAACAGGAACCCAGAGGTCCAGTCAGGTAGAGGCCCAGTGAGGATGGAGGGCCAGGCATCCAGAATCTATGGGTCTCAGGAGTCACGCTCTGCTGAGCAAGGTGTGACCTCTGGAGATCAAATTGTTTCCACTCAACTGTTTCCGAGGCTTAGCAGAAAGTTGGAGAAATGTTCTTGCAAATTGGCTGCAAAGGAAGCAAAGAAGGAATTAATATGAGCAGCTGTCTGGACAGAACATGCAGTTACATCTAATACCTTCCCCTCCTTGCCAGAAACACCAGAAGGATGCCTGTGTCTGTTAAGAGTGACTTGCAGAATCCCTTTCCAGGCCAGACCCATGAACCATGAGATCTAGAGACATCATGTGGTCACCTGGTCCCCTCTGAAATGGACCAGAAAGTGCGCACAGTTCAATTGTCCATGCTTCTAGGTCTGAGTTATTGTTAAAACCTCCATGGGATACCACTTCACCCCCATTAGGATGGTGGTGGTGTTGTTGTAGTTGTTAGTTGCTATTGAGTCAACTCTGACTCGTGGCAACCTCAAGTATAACAAAACAAAATGTTGCCCAGTCCTGGGCCATCTTCATGATCTTTGATATGCTTGAGCCAATTGTTGTGGCTATTTTGTCAATCCATCTCATTGAGAGTTTCCCTCTTTTACACTGACCTTCTAACTTTACCAAACATGATGCCCTTTTCTAGGGATGGTTATTCTTGATGACATGTTCAAAGTAAGTAAGACAAAGTTTCACCATCCTCACTTCTAAGAAGCATTCTGCCTTTATTTCTTTAAAGAGTGATTTGTTTGTTCTTCTGGCAATCCATGGTATATTCAATATTCTTCGACAACACCACAATTCAAATACATCAATTCTTCTTCTGTCTTCTTTTTTCACTGTCCAGCCTTTGCATGCATATGAGGTGATTGAAAGTACCACGGCTTGGGTCAGATGCACTTTAGTCATCAAAGTGACACATCTTTACTTTTTTAGAATTTTAAAGAGGTCTTTTGCAACAGATTTGCCAAATGTAACACATCATTTGATTTCTTGACCGTTGCTTCCACGGGCAATGATTGTTAACTCAAGTAGAATGAAATCCTTGACAACTTCAATTTTCTCTCCATTTATCAAGATGTTGCTTATCCGTCCAGTTGTAAGGATTTTAATTTTCTTTATGTTCAGGTATAATCCATACTGAAGGCTGTAGTCTTTGATGATCTTCATCAGTAAGTGCTTCAAGTCATCTATATTTTTGGCAAGCAAGGTTGTGTCATCTGCATATCACAGGTTGTTAACGAGTATTTCTCCAATCCTGATGCTGCATTCTTCTTCATATAGTTCAGCATACAGATTGAATACGTAGGGTGAAAGGATACACACCTGCAGCACACCTTCTCCAATTTTGAAACAGGCAGCATCCCCTTGTTCTGCTCGAACGACTGCCTCTTGGTCTAGGTACAGGTTCTGCATGAGTACAATTAAGTGTTCTGAAATTCCCATTCTCCGTATTGTTATCCATAATTTGTTACGATCTACACAGTTGAATACCTTTGCATAGTCAATAAAACACCGGTAAACATCTTTCTGGTATTCTCTGCTCTCAGTCAAGATCCATCTGACATCAGCAATGATATCCCTTGTTCCACATCTTCTTTAAATCCAGCTTGAACTTCTCATAGTTTCCTGTTGATGTATGATTGTAGTCATTTTTTTAATTACCTTTAGCAAAATTTTGCTAGCATGTGGTATTAATGATATTGTTCAATAATTTAGGCATTCTGTTTGATCATCTTTCTTTGGAATGGGCAAATATGGATCTCTTCCAGTCGGATGGCCAGGTAGCTGTCTTCCAAATTTCTTGACATAGACAAGGGAGTCTTTCCAGCACTGCATCTGCTTTTTGAAGCATCTCAACTGGTATTCCATCAACTGGAGCCTGTTTTTTCCACCAGTGCCTTCAGTGCAGCTTGAACTTCTTCTGTCAGTACCGCAGTTCTTGATCATATGCTGAAATGGATGAACTTCGACCAATTCTTTTTGGTACAGTGCAGACTCTCAGGCTCCAGAATTGAGAGACAATGTATTTCAGTTCTTATAAGTCATCCAAGGAGTCCTGGTGGTGCAAATGGTTAAGCACTTGGCTGCTAACCAAAAGGTTGGTGGTTTCAACTCACCCAGTGTCTTCTCGGGAATAAGACTTGGCGATCTGCTTTTATAAAGATTACAGCCTAGGAAATCCTATGGGGCAGTGCTATTTTGTTACACGGAGTCGCTATGAGTCAGAATTGACTAGATGGCACCTAAGAACAACACTGGCATAAGTCACCCAGTTTGTGGTACTTTGTTATAGCAGCCGTAGCAGACTCACACAGTGATGCAATGGGAACAGGCCTGTGTGAGGAGAAACTCAAAAACTTTCACCATATACTCTGTCCACTCCTGCACTGAGGGGTATAGACTGGAAACCTGTGTAGCAATGTCTACAAACGCTGAACACACACCCACCCAAAGACCCAGCAATTCCACTTGTTGGTGTATACTCAACGTCTGTTCACCAGGTATGTTCACCAAAGGTACATATGAGAACAATCATAGAAGTTCTACTCATAATCGCCCCAAACTAGAAATAGTCCAACACCCATCAACAGTGGAATCAATAAGAAATTGTCAAATATTCATACAATGGAATACCATACAGCAATGACAATGAGCATCATGGATGAATCTCACAAACATAAAGTTCGGTGAAAGAAGCTGGACATGTAAGAATACGCCCCATAGGATTCATTTATATGCTATTCAGATCCAGGCAAATCGATCCCTATTGGTAGAGGTAAAAGTAGTGGCCTCCGTTAGGGAGGGCAGAGACTGGTGGGAGCACGAGGCAGGGGGTTCATGTTCAGCTCCTTGATCCAGTGCTGGCTATACAACGTGGTCACTTTCTAAAGATCCCCTGACTTAAGATTTGTTGACCTGACACCTGAATAACACATTTACTAACAGGCAGACACATTTCTGCCTGCTTCCTGTACTTGCTCTCCTAACAGAGGAGCTTGGTCCAGTCTAGGGGCTGGATGGGAGGAAGGGGACACCCCTCCATCCATTCCACTCTTCCCTTGCAGCCATCTCTCGTTTCCTGGGACTCCAGCCCAGCCAAGGCCCCCTGCCTATGAGTGCAAAATGGAGTGGTGATCGGAGGTGGGGTCTGACTCTTCTCGCCACTCTGGGCCCCAGTTACATGGATGTACATGGGGTTTGGGCACCTGTCAATGCCCCTGCATCTATCTACCCTTCTTGTGATACCTTGAGTTTCTTAAAGGGAAGCTCCCCCTAACCCAGTCCATGTGGATCAGATGGGGTTGACCAGACTACTCAGGGATATGCATGTGACTCAGGCCTACACCAATCAGCATAGTCCCACCCACTGGCCACAGTGATTGGTTCACATGATCCTATCCTGCCCAATGAGAGTCAAGTCCAGTACATATACTTGACTTCTGGAAAGGGGAAGTGGCCTTTTACTGCTGGACTCTGAACCTGTGAGGAGGAGGAGTGCCTGAGGCTGCTGGCAGCCATCTTGTCTCTCCTTGGAACCTGAAAATGCAGCCAATATGGAGGTGAGCCGTGCAGAGAGGTGGACAGAGACAGGTCCTGGTGACACCTCTTGAGCCCTGATCAAACCACACCCGAAGCCAGAATTATCCCCGGACTTTTAAGTCCATGAGTCAATAAAATTCCCCTTTTCAAAGTCAGTTTGACTTGGACTTCCTTTCATGTGCAACCAAACAAGGCAAGAATTAAGAGTGGCTCAGTTCCAGCCAAGAAATTATTTCTTGATGTTATTTAACTAAGTCAGTGCTGACAAGCTATGTTTGCTCTATGCTTCGTATGCCCAGACCGTGGAATACTAAGCTTCAAAAAGCCATGACTATTCCTGTGGGCTTATCTTTCTCACACATTTGGGTGACCTCATTATCAGCCCCTCATTAAATTCTGCCCAACTGAAATATCCCATTGAACTGATTCTGAGCAATCAAGAAAAACAAAACAAAACAAAACAAAACTCCATAGCAGGGGCTTGTTAAGCTCCCATTTGTTGAGCGCTCACTACCAGAACCGAGCACACCATTACATCTTGATGTGTACTATCTTATTTAGTTCCTACCACATCCCTCACTGTCATTCCCATTTTATAGATGAGGGAACTGAGGCTTGGAGAGTTCAAGTCAGTTGCTCAAGGTCACACGGTGGTAGAGCAAGAATTTAAACTTACATCTGTCTGGTTCCAAAGCCTGTAGTCTTAAAAACCATTCTAAACTCGCTCTTGAAGTCTTGCTCGGATCCACAGACCCATAAGCACCTTCCGGTTTATACTCCACAGTTCTCAAACGCATGGAGCTTACTCCCAGGGACTATTCCTGTCATCGGCAGCTAATACACACGCTGGCATCAATCCCCGCAGACTCTAGATTTTCCTGGAGGCCGGCCTGAATATTCTGGAATCTGAAATCTGATCTCTGCCTTTCAAGGACATTCTGGGAAAAGTGCCTGCTTGCATGGACTTCCCTTTGTCATGTGTAGATAATCAGCTTTCACGGGGATAAGGGCAGGATTTTTGGGTTTCCAGGCTGGGGCTGCCACCTCCCATTGCTGTGATCCCAGCGTCCTTTGCAGCTACCTGCGTCTCACCTTTGAGAGCATCCTGAGACCGGTGCCTGGGCCTTACCTCATAAGCTCCTCTGTGCCAGCCTCCCCTCCATCTTTCTGTTCCCATCCCAGCAGCCTCCCTTTGGTTTTCAAAACAAAATCTTTGTGCCTTGGACTTTTACTCTTCCAGCTCACTCTGCCTGGGTGTCCTTTCCCCCACATCCTCCTATAGCAAGGTCTCACTCAGCTCAATGTCACCTCCACTCAGAGGTCTTCCCTGACTCCCATCGAAGGCAGCTCCATGCCCCATCCAGTGACTGCATCACATTACCTTGCTCATAGGCTGCACTGATAACCTTGTTAATTATAAACTTTTTAGATGTGTACACTTATTATACTGTTACACTTATTATAGTCTGTCACCTTTTTTATTTGTTGACTTGCTAACTTTCTGTCTTCTTCTACTAGGATGTATTATTCCCCACGAGAGCAGGGACTTTGATTTGTTCACTGCGGTACCCCTAGAACCACACCTGATATACAGTAGATATCCATTAACTATTGTTGAGCGACACTGCCTAGTACTATGTCTATCCTATATTTGGCACTCAATAGTATGGTCTGACAGAAGGGAGGGAGGGACAGACAAGACGTCATGGGACATTGAAGCACTGTTTGTCTATTCATGAAGGCATTAAGGCAAAAGTGCCTTAGTTATCTAGTGCTGCCAGAACGGAAATACCGCAAGTGGGTGGCTTTAATAAACAGAAATTTATTTTCTCACACTTTAGGAGGCTAGAAGTCCAAATTCAGGGTGCCGGCTCTAGGGGAAGGCTTTTTCTCTCTGCCAGCTCTAGAAGAAAGTCCTTGTCTTTTTGAGTTTCTGCTCCTGGGTGATCTTCATGTGGCTTGGCATCTCTCTTCCCCCATCTCTGCTACTCTCATAACTCCAAAGAGACTGACTCAAGATACACCCTTATTCTACCTCATTAACATAATAAATCCTCATTAACATAATAAGCACAACCCATTCACAAATGGGATTGTAACCACAGGCAGAGGTTAGGATTTACAAGACATATTTTTTAGGGGAGGGGCATGATTCAGTCCATAAAAAAGGGAATGGGAAAGGAGATGGGAAGAAAAGTTTGAACCTAGTCTAGTTTTGGATTTCAGCCCAAAGGGCATAGAAACTCTCCCACTGCTGATTACACACAAAGTTCTTGTATGTTCACTTTGGAAGCTACAGTGGAACCTGGGAAAGCCAGAACCTGTGTAAGGCAGAAACCTGTCAAAGAAGGAAAACTCAAATATTTTCCACTAATAGAGACTGACAGAAAAGTGGTAAGACTGTACCCTGACAAAGGTGGAAAACTTGTGAGTCCAGAAAAACAAGGCAGTTCTGTCGATTTCGGGCTCTTACAGGTTTCACTATATAAGGGAATTGTGAAATGCCACCAGCAGGTAAAGCCCCTTCTGGTCACCTTCATGATGAAAGCTACCTAGGACATCTGCTACCCAAACCCACGCCTCTCGATGACCCGTTCCCTGTTCCCACTTACCTGCATGCCGCTGCCTCACTGAACGTGCCTCTGTTGACTCCGACCATGCTCCGCCACATTCTTGGAGTCACCGTCTGCAAAAAGAGTATGCCTCTCTCAGGGAAGGTGTGTCCCCCCTGCTCCAGTGCCTGCATGGCTCACCAGGGACTGCCAAATTAAGTACAAATACCTTGGCCTGGCCTGTTCCCTGGCCCTACACCTCCCTTCTCCCTGAAATAAGACAACCCACCTGCAGCCTCTTCCCTCTCCTCACCAAGGTCCCATGGCCTGTGTGACCTGGCCCTGCCACCCACCCCCTCACTCACCCTACACTTCAGCTGCAGGGATGGCCAGCTGCTTCCAGCCTCAGGGTTTTCACACATGCTATCCTCTCTGTCCATTCTTTCTTATTCTTAAGGCTGGCATTCAAGTCACTTCTTTAGGAAGCCTTCCTTGACACAGCGTTCTCTCCACAGGAGGTCCTGTATGTGACCTCAGAACCCTCATCACTGTTATCATTATTGGTGTTTGCATTTTCTGCTTAATATTAGCTGCATGACAGCAGGGACTGGGCCTGTCATGTTCACAACTGTAGCCTCAACCCCTAGCACAGAATAAAGAGTAATGCTTGTAGATATGTGCTGTGAATTCTTGTAAAGATATGCTGGATGAACAGATGGACGGACGAACAGATGGACAGAAGGAAGGAAGGAAGGAAGAAGGAAGGATAGGTGGATGAATGGATGATTGGGTAGATGACTGAATGGATGAATAGATAGACGGATGGATGGATGGAAGGAAGGAAGGAAGGAAGGATAGGTGGGTAGATGGATGGATGGATGATTGGATGGATGAATGGACTGAGGAATGGATGAAAAGAAGAAGGAAGGATAGTGTCAGCCATATTTTCCAATTTCCTGACTCAGATCTGGAGAAACTTAAGCATGTCCATCCCCAGGTTCTGAGGTTCAGCATGAGGCCATGTTTACTGTGAGCCCCTCTCTGGCTCACACCTCCCCCACCCACCATCAAACAACAGGGTGTCTTCTTCATTTCCCAGTCCTGGTTTCCATTTCATCCCCTAAGTCTCAGCCTCAGTCCCAGTCTTGGTCACTTGTCTAGATGTCCGTTCCCTTCCCAGGTCTGGAGTCAGGTCTTGCTCCCACCAGAGTCCTCCCTGTCTGCAGACTGGAATGGCCACTGCCCATGTTGGATGCCACCTTGAGGAATGCTCAGGCTAGAGGAGAGATTTTCACAACAGAAGTGTCTTGGGCATCCTACCTCCTCACCTCACAGTGCCATCTGATGGCATGAGAGCAACTGGGGGGAACACGGCCATTCCCCTTCATAGCAGCTTCAGACTGGAGCGTTCTCACAGTCTTTTTAACAGACTTATTTTTCCTCTTCGCCCAAGAAATGCTCGCTGCCCTTTCGAGCGCCCTCTGAAAAGAAAGAATGATTTCTTCCTTTACCTGGATATTCTCTGTGCAATTTATGTTGTAGGAATTGCCCATCTGGAAAACAAATGAGAGAATTTCTTAAAGCTGTAAAACTCCCTTTTAGAGTGTTTATAAGGCCAAAACTATTTTCATAACAATGCTAAGAAGCCATATACGTTTTTCCCTCTCGCTCTTATGTGTGTACATGGGGTTTTCCAGAAGCTTCATGACCTGTGACACCTCAGCTGACTGAAAGCAGAAGAAGATATGAGAACCTAGATGTCTTTTCTTAACTCATTTATTAAACAGAATTGTGCAAATGTAAGACAATGCCAATCTTCTCACTATTTCTTTTGGTTTTGGTAAATACAGTTATTTTTAATAAAATGTTATTTCCAGTTTTATGTGTAATAAAACCCAAAACCAAACCCATTGCCGTCGAGTCGATTCCAACTCATAGCGACCCTATAGGACAGAGTAGAACTGCCCCATAGAGTTTCCAAGGAATGCCTGGTGGATTTGAACTGCCAACCTTTTGGTTAGCAGACATAGCTCTTAACCACTACACCACCAGGGTTTCCTTAATGTGTAATAACAATGTAATAATATATAATGATTGCTACTTTTAAACGAGTTAATACAGATATACACCCTCTCTTCACTTATCGACATGGTTAGTTTACAAAGACCAGGTTGTTATACAAAACTGGTGTTATGGGAAAATTAGGGATGACCACATCAGAAACAAAATAGAGGATGACTACATTATTAATAACTGCCAAATTACATCATTACATAACTGCCAAACCACTGAGCAACATGGCTCAGACTATTGACACATAACCTTAACCCTCAAAGCCAGTGTTACTCTTACCTCGAACATCAGCATTTGTTACTGCCAGATGTATGTCGTTAATGCTCAGAATAGTTGGATAGTAGATTTTTTACTATTGTCATAAATGTGAAATGTTGGATAATGAGATAGTCAATAAGCGAGGAGAAGGTGTATTTTAAATGTCTCAGCTTCAATTTCTCATACAGTAAATATCCATAGTTATAACCCACATAAAGAGAAGCTCTTTGGGTTTCTCAATAATTTTTAAGAGTGTAAAGAAATTCTGAGACCAAAAAATCTGGGAACCACTATCTTAACAGATGAATAGGAAGCAAAATTTCAACATGTTGTTTAGCAAATGTCATTACAAAATTCTTGATAAAGATATGTTGAGTGGATGGAAGAATGGATGGATGGATGGATGGATGGATGGATGGATGAATGGATGAATGGATGGATGGATGGATGGATGGATGGATGAACGGACAGACAGACGGACGGACAGATGGATGGATGGATGGTTGAATAGGTGAGTGGCTGAATGAATGGATGATTGGATGACTGGGTGGATGGATGGACAGGTGATTGGATGGAGGAATGGATGGATGAAAGAGAGTGAATGGATGGATGATTGGATAGATAGATTGATGGATCAGTGTTTGCATGGGGAATGAAGAGTACTTTCTTGAATCCATCCAAAAAGAAAGTAGCAGGGTTACTACAAATGAGAAGGTAAATCCTGACTATGAATCTTCATTCCACCGCTTCACTAATCCTCTGTGAGTCTTAGCTTTCTCAACTGAAAATGGGCATAAAATTAGTACCTCTTAAAGTTATTGTGAGGATTAAAAGAAATAATTTCCTTTAAAGCATCTATATGTAAATATTAGGTTAGAACCATATGA
Source organism: Trichechus manatus latirostris (assembly GCF_000243295.1). Taxonomy (NCBI): domain Eukaryota; kingdom Metazoa; phylum Chordata; class Mammalia; order Sirenia; family Trichechidae; genus Trichechus; species Trichechus manatus. The sequence goes on along the minus strand of NW_004443989.1, from coordinate 7,749,092 downwards.
AATTGCTATTTTTGTATGTAAAAACTGGTAAATTTTTGGCAATTTCATGTCTCAAACATCATGTGACTTTCCACCACATAATTCCTGCTGTTGCTTGTCATTAACGCTCACTCTTCCCCCAGCCCCCAGCCTATTATAGCAGTAAAGCATTGGTGGGAAGGTGGAAACACCTGACAGGACATGCAGCATGTCTCATCCACAATCCAGCCACACTGACCCACTTCTTGTTCTCAGTGCAGCAGCTTCATCTTCTGCTACGCCGCTAATCAATCATATTTATGCAATAGCTGGACATTCTGTTTTTCTTCCGTTTTGTGGCCATACTAAAAATCATCAGGGTGTTTTAGAGCCAGCACTGACATTTATTTTACAAGTGACAAAACCCAATGGAGCCAATCCACACCCTCGGGGTGACTGCATATCAGCTACCGCAGCAACAATATTTTCCAAAGGTGAATGCCTTTTGGGGTCTCAGAAACATTTCTGCCCCTCTCACCACCTCCTGTGCTTGGATTCTGTCCCACAATGCCACAGGATGGGAACAGAGTTAACTGTGGAAACTGGGCATCCTCCTTGACCCCCAAACCCAAAAACCACACCTGTCTGCCATCAAGTCAATTCTGACTCATAGCAACCCTACAGGACAGAGTAGAACTGCCCCATAGGGTTTCCAAGACTATAATTTTTATGGAAGTAGACTGCCACATCTTTTTCCTGCAGAGAGGCTGGTGGGTTCAAACTACCAATCTTTCAGTTAGCAGCTGCGCACTTAACCACTGTGCCACCAGGACTCCTTCTTCCTCGGCCAGACTTCATTTATTCGCCAAACCTGTCATTTTCACACAATCAGTTTCCTCCTGCTCAAGGCTGCCTGAGCCCCACTTTATTCTTCTCATGAAGCCTCCTGGAAAAGTCACTTTGTCAGAGGTGGGCCAGTCTCCCAGATTTTGGTCCTGGTGCTCAGCTTCCAAGTGACCTGAAACCCACTTGGAAAATGCACTGATTCCTCTTGACCCTACTCTCCAAGAAGAAAGATTGTCTGCATGTGTCCCTGTACATTTTCCTGTTGTGAAAGACATGAACTCCTTACGTGTCTGGTCCACTTTCAAACCTGAATGACCATCTGCACCCTTTAGAGGCAGACTCTCAGGGAAGACTTGCAAATTAGGTGTGGGCATGAGATCTGCAACTTATTCTCAAATGGTTCAGAAAAGAAATACATATTCTTTACACAGAGAGAAAAAGAGTATGAGAAAGCGAATGTGGCAAGATTTTAACAATTGAAGAATCTGGTGAAGGGTCGAAGGTACTATTCTTGCACCTTTTCTGTAAGTTCAAAATTATTTTAAGTAAGAAGTTAAAAAATAAGTCTTAAATAAAAGACTTCATCCTTGGTAACAGGGACTTGGGATGTGAGTGCTCCATCCCTCTCCTGAGACTGCTGACCCAAGGAAGTTACTAGCATTCAACGTGTTGCCAAACTCATGTATAATTACCAACAATTATTGCTAAGTGACAGCCCCCTGGGGATGAGGCCAGAGGGAATTTCACTTACATTTCCACTGGGAAGGTTGGAATCACTGCAGTGGGAGGGGAAGATCCCACACACACACGCAGAGGCTTTGGAGCAGGTAGATGGCTCAGAATTCCACCTCTGCCCCTTCTTAGCTGTGTGCTTCTGGACAAGTTCTGGAACTCAAGTCCTCCCTCCTCCGTAAGACAGACATGGTGGTGGAGCACATTCACTGAGGCCCTACTGTGTATCGGGCACTATTCTAAGCACATTATAGGTATTCTGTCATTCAAAGTACCCCGGGAAGTAATTACCATCATCACTTCCATTTTACAGATGAAGACATGGAGGCTAAGAAAGGTTAGGTTACCTGTCCGAGGCCGCCCAGGAGGAAGCTACAGGATTTTAACCTGTTTTGGTGGTTCTGAGGCTGTACTCTGAATCATACCCTACCCTGCCTCCTGGCTGTCATTCTCCTCTTGCAGGCTTGCAGCAAAGCTTAAAGAGACCATTTATAATTAATGGTAGTCATCGGTAGTGTCAAACTCCGACTCATGGTGACCCCCTGTGTGTCAGATGTCAGAGTACAACTGTGCTCCATACGGTTGTCAGGGGCTGATTTTTCAGAAGTAGATCACCAGGCCTTTCCTCTGAGCACCTCTGGGTAGACTTGAACCTCCAGCTTTTTGGTTAGCAGCTGAGTGTGTTAACTGTTTGTACCACCCAGAGATTCCTAAATAGATACATTTAAAAAAAAAAAAAAATCCATTGCCATCGAGTTGATTCCAACTCATAGCAACCCTATAAGACAGAGTAGAACTGCCCCATAGGCTTTCCAAGGAGCAACTGGTGGATTTGAATTCTCAACTTTTTGGTTAGCAGCTGTAGCTCTTAACCACTGCACCACAGGGGCTCCAAATAGATACATAGATAGATATAAAATACCCAGTGTTTGCTGATTACCTACTACTGCCTGGCTCTGCTCTGAGGGCTTACATGGATGATCTCAATCCCCAAAACAGCATGAAGGAATCCACTGCACAGATGAGGAAACTGAGGCTCAGAGACATGAAGCCATTGAACCCAAGTTCACCCAGCCAGGAAGTGGCAGAGCCGGGAGCTGAAGCCAGTCTACTGACTTGAGGGCCTGTGTCACACTCAGGCCTGGGAGGGAAAGGGCAGAGGGCATGGGAGAAGGCTCCAGGCAGTGGGTCGACTGGAAGAGCTCTGGCCAGGCTGACGGTGCCGGCGGATATTCTTGGGGCAAGTGTCCCAGGCAGAGGGTCAGGGGAGAGTGGGGGCAGGGCAAGGGCCAGGCAGGTGCACCCACACTCACCTGCCTGCCGACGCTGCTTGACACACTGCCCGCGGTTGGGGATGCCCTTGGCCATGTCACCTGGGCTCAGGATGTGGCACTTGTAGCCCGTGGGACACAGCAGCGGCTCAGCTCCATCCTCGGTGGTGCTGCATGCCTCTGCTACAAGAGGGACACATGCCAGGGTCAGGGGGCCTGCTGGGGCAGTGGGGTACACCTGACCAGGGGGATGCCACCCAGCTGCACCCTAGATTTCAGGCTGGGCCTCGGGTCTCACTCACAGGGGTCCACATGCACACACACACACGTCTGAAGTCAGATGCTCCCAAACATGCCCTCACGTGCAGTGACACACATAAACACACGTTCACACACACAATCCTGACACATTCATGCACACAGTCACACACATACATAAATATTCTCCCCACATACAAATCCTGACATACACATATACATTCACACAGTCAGATATGTACACACATTTACCCCATACATGCATTCATAGTGATGCACACACATGCATGTTCACACTCAAATTTTGACACACATAATATACTCATGCATAGTCACACACATACATGTTCACTAGCATACACAAATTTTGACATGCACACATACAGCCACACACAAATTCTGACACACACAAATACACATGGTCATATGTACAGCCACACATAGTTCAAATCCTCCCACACTCACATATGTTCACATATGCATACATACGCTTACCCTCACACAAATCCTCAGACACACAGCCATACAAATACATATATGCTCCTCACACACACACACCCACATTCATACACACAGTCACACACCTGTACATGTACACAGATAGGCAAATCCTCAGACCCACAGCCACAGGATAGCCACACAATTGCAGGACATGTGCACACCCGAGTGGACAGTCATGCACACAGACTTGTACAGAGTCACAAGCACAGCTGCACACACACAGACACACTCACACCCCTGAAACTCTCTAGGCCCTGGGACTCTGTGCTGTTCCTTTCAGAAACTGCTTCCCACCCCACCCCAGAAGGAGGCCTTATCACTAGGAAGCAGTGAACCCCTAAGTAAGATTTTAGAGATTCTGAAAACCAATCCCACACCCTCTCTCCTGCAAGGAGGTCCCATTCTTAGGGAAACTCCAAATCCTTCTGTACTGGGGACTCTGAGAACCTGGCCAAGCCCCCACCCTTAACCCTTCTGTGTTGGGTGGGGGTGGGGAGGGTCACAGAGGGCACCGCGCTTGGCTGAGGGGCCAGAGGCGGCCTCCTGGCTCTCAGTTTGCTGAGAGCAGCCTGGGAAGGAGGTCCGGCTCTTACATGGGATCTGGGCCTTCCCCTGCAGGTACCTTGCAACACCTCCTCAGGACCATCCAGGAGCCAGCCGTTGCCGCCAAGCCATCGAGGTTTCGGCTGCACCAGCCAGTCTAAGACTAACACAAGATGTGGTAAATCTAGGCCCCCATTATGCAGCCGAGAAATGTCCCAGCTTTGGGGGTGGGGAGCCTACATTTTATGACAAAACACAAAGGCTCCTTGTGGGAGAAACAATTATGCTTCCCCAGTGTAGGTTCCCCCTTCTTTCTTTTAGAAACAGAACCCCCGTGTTTCAGCTGGGCACTGGGCCACTAAGCTAGAAACTCCACTTCCCAGCCTCTCTTGCAGCTAGGTGTGGCCATGTGACTAAGTTCTGGCCAACAGGAGGTAAGCAGAAGTGATGATGCAACTTCCTGTCTTGCCCTTGAACTGATGACCGTTTTCTCCCCTCCCTCTCCTTCTGTCTTCCTGTGGCTGGGAGCCACTCTGACCACGGGGACAAGGGCATCACTCAGACTGCAGAGCAACAAGATGGAAGGACCCTGGGTCCCTGGATGATTCTGTGGAGCACAGCCACTCCTGCCACAGGCTGCCTGTCTACAGGCTGGGCCCTATATTTGTGGGTCTTTTTGTTACAGCAGCATAGCTTACTATCTAACCAATACATTTTAAATAGGAAGAGTTTCTGAAGCAGTAGCTTGGAAAACCTTCAGAAAACCAAAGCAGGGGTGGAAAACTCATAATACTCCGGGGGATAAGTAGACGACATAAACAACAAAAGCAGGCCAGGTAGGGACTCTGGCAAACTAGACAGCATTTCCAGTTTGAATGAATTAGCTGCTGTTTAGTCCTGGCCAGCCACTGCCAATGTTCTAAGACCTTCTGATTTAAAAAAAAAAAGAAAAAACTATAAAAATGGATTTTTAAAATATAAGTCTACTGACTTATAAATGCTGGCAAGTAATTTTTTAAAAATTCGGCACTTTGGAGATCAAATAAGACATGTCTGAGATCACATTTATTTGTGACCTCTGCTTTAGTTTGACTCCGAAATACAACAAAAATAAGGAGGCTGGTGTACTATTTTAAAGTTGTCGATGAGTACTGGTACAAATGCTGGTTAGCTTTTTCTTTAAAAAGATGATTATAAAGATGGTTGCTCACAGCACGGACATTGAAACAACAGAGGAACCAGTTCTGCCTGGGGCTGAGCCCTCAGATAATACAGCCTGTTTGGGTGGCACTTTTCAGTGAGAGGCGGGAGGTGCCTTGGGCCTTCATTACAAATGTGTCTGAGAAAGTGGCCCCAACCCTTCTCCCAAGGCCAAGGAGGAGCATGGAAGACAGGCAAGAATGACCACACTTTGTTTTCTTTGGGATGAGGTCACAGCGATGACAAAGGACTCAGCACCTTTAATAATATTCATAATTACAATCTACAATGCATTTTGAGCACGACCTCTTGTCCAAGGACAGGGCAAGTGCTTAGGGCCAGGCTAGCCCCTAAGAAAAACCAAAAAAACCCACTACCATAGAGTCAGTTCCCACTCATAGCAACCCTATAGGACAGAGTAGAACTGCCCCATAGGGTTTCCAAGGAGCGGCTGGTGGATTCCAACTGCTGACCGTTTGGTTAGCAGCTGATCTCTTAACTACTACACCACCAGGGCTCCAGCCCCTGAGAAGCTTCATAAAAAAGGTAGAATGGCACCCGTCCTGATGGAAGAAACACATACAGGTGTTCCCCTCTGGGTGGGCAGGTCAAAAAGGTGCCCCTTCCTCTAGGCTGAGACAGGGCCCCAGGATTGGAGAATGGAGCGTGGGTGGGACTTATCTAGGCCTCACCTGGGCTAAGTGCTTTTGTGCAGTGTACAAGCACTCCCCACTTCTACTCGACTTAGGGGCACATTTTCAGTGGGGGGAGGGGGAGGATAGCTGCCCCTACCACCTCCCTCAGTGTCGCCACGGCTCCCTTCCCTCCCCACCCAAACCTCCTTTCTAAAAAAAGGGATCTGAACTCCTTCCTGCAGGCATGAATCACCAGGGACCGTTTCTCCCACAGAGATTTGCAATTTGCATCACGATTCGACAGAAGCCCTGTTGATTATGTGCTCTGGAAGCGGGGCTGGGCACTTGGAAATGTTCGCGTGTGAGCTGGTGTTTCCATGCCCGCTGTACAGGTGAGGAGACTTGAGGAAGTAACCAGCTGGACTCTGCACATGCCTTCCCTGCAGCACATGGCTCTGGACAGCTAAACCTCTCCCCCTCCCTAGGGTACACCCCCTCTGGACTGCTAAGCCTCTCCTGCCCCCTCCTTCATCAGTGAGGGAAGGAGGGCCCGTCTGCCTGCCCGTGGAGGGACACTTGAGGCTCCAGCCAGGGCTGCCAGGGAACGTAGCCCTGCATGTTTAAGAACAGCCAGAAATCTGGATTTTGGTGAGAAACCTCATCCCCTCCCCGCCTCACAGCAGGTGGCATTTTCCCTGGATTGGCTGTTTCTCAGACTGTAGGCACCTGAGGGCAGGTGGAGTGCCTGTCCACACTATCTTCACAGTAGGTGGCATTTTCCCTGGACTGGGTGTTTCCCGTACTGCAGGTATCTGAGGCAGGTATCTGAGGTACCCAGATAGGACGCCGGCTCAATGAGTTACTACTGTCGCCACAGGTGAAGCAATGGAGGAGGGACGAAGAGGTGAAGTGACCTGCCCAGGTGGCCCAGCTAACCCCAGCCTCGGTTTCCCACAGGCCCACGCCCTCTACGTCAGGCCCGACGGTGGTACCTACCTGGCGGGGGCAGCACGGCCTCCAGGCAGGCATAGGTGCAGCCATTGTAGCAGCAGCGCTTGTGGCGCGGACACTCGGCGTCGGCCTGGCAGCGCAGCGCCTGGCAGGCGCCC
>NW_004443989.1:7729589-7741939 GCF_000243295.1 Trichechus manatus latirostris | reverse complement strand
GCCCGCCTCCTCGGCCTGCAGAGCGGGTGGGGAGACGGAGGCGGCGTCGGCTGCAGCAGGCCTTGCAGTCGCAGCGCCGCCGCCGGGAGCCGTGCACCGCGGGCGAGCCCTGCACCTCTCTGAGCCTCTGCCTCCCTGCATAGAAAGTAGCGATCCTAGCAGAATCTGCCTAGAGGGCTGCTCTGAGGTTTAAAAGATACCATGTCCTTCATGAAAGCCCCAAACTGAAATGGCTCACAGCCATCAACAGCAAAAAGCATACATGAATCTTGGTATATTTGCTGCAGAACAGTTTGTGTATTATGCAGCTATCTATCTATATATACATACACACACATATATGTGAACTATATGTATAAGGAGCCCTGGTGGCGAAGCGGTTAAGTGCTGAGCTGCTAGCTGAAATGTCCACAGTTCAAACTCTCCAGATACCCCATGGGAGAAAGATGTGGCAGTCTGCTTCCATAAAGATCACAGCCCGTTCTGCATCCCACTTCGGTTGGTTGTATCCAGGGTCTTAAAAGCTAGTGAGTGGCCATCTAAGATGCATCAATTGGTCGCAACCCACCTGGAGCAAAGGAGAACGAATAACGCCAAAGACACAAGGAAAATATTAGCCCAAGAGACAGAAAGGGCCAGAGACTTCATCAGACTGAGACCAGAAGAACTACATGGTGCCTGGCTACCACCAATGACCACCCTGACAGGGAACACAATAGAGAGTCCCTGATGGAGCAGGAGAAAAGTAGGGTGCAGAACTCAAATTCTAGTAAAAATACCAGACTTAATGGTTTGACTGAGACTGGAGGGACCCCGGAAGACATGGCCCCTGGACTCTGTTAGCCCAAAACTAAAACCATTCCCAAAGCCAACTCTTCAGACAAAGATTAGACTGGACTACGGGACATAAAATGATACTCGTGAAGAGTGTGCTTCTTAGATCAGGTAGATACGTGAGACTAAATGGACAGCTCCTCTCCAGAGGTGAGATGAGAAGGCAGAGAGGGTCAGGAGCTGGTTGAATGGACACGGGAAATCTGGGATGGAAAGGAGGAGTCTGCTGTCACAGTATAGGGAGAGCAACTAGGGTCACATAACAATGTATGTATAAATTTTTGTATGAGACACTATCTTGAATTGTAAACTTTCACTTACAGCACAACAATAAAAAAAGAAAGAAAAAAATCCAAAAAAAAGATTATAGCCTAGGAAACCCGATGAGGCAGTTCTACTCTGTCCTATAGGGCTGCTATGAGTTGGAATCAACTTGAGGGCAGTGGGTTATATATATAATATATATGAAATGTATGACACTTATGTATTTATAGAAATTTACATATAGAAAAAATATATTTCTCATTCGTAATCCATATGTTTCTACAGAGCTTTTTACAAACTACACAGAGAGTGAATAAACTTATGCAACAACTTGGATAAATCTCACAAACATAACACTGAGCAAAATAAAAGCCAGATCAAGAGAACATGCAGTGTCTCCATGAACAACTGCCTCCTTTGCCATGAGACCAGAACCGGATGGTGCCCGGCTTCCACTACTGAACATTTTGATCAAAGATTCTATAGAAGAATCCTGTTCAAAAGGGGGTAAATGTTGCACAGAATTTCAAATTGTAATGGACTCCAGACACTCTGGAGCCATGAAGGTTCGATGAACCCCTAAAACTATTGCCCTGAGGTAATCTTTAAAACTTAAACCAAAAATATCCCCTGAAGTCTTCTTAAAACCAAACAATAGTTTAGCTTAACTAGTACAGAATGTCTGCCTTGAGCATTACGCTCTTTTAAGAACTTTCGGTGTGGGATCAAATTGACAATAGCAACTCGAAAGATTTAGACAGGAACCTTAGGGGACAGTGAATTTATGTTAACGGGGGAAGAACAACTCAGAAAAGGTGGGTGAGAATGGTTGCACAACTTGAAGAATGTAATCCCTATCATTGAATTGTGCATGTAGAAACTGTTGAATTGGTGTATGTTTTGCTGTGTATATTCTCAACAACAACAACAAAATAATAATAATAAAAAGAATGAATCCATCACTCCTAATAAAAAAAAGGAACACACAGTCTAATTCCATTTATATAAAGTTCTAAACAGGAAAAGCTGATCTCTGGTGTCAGCAGACGGGAGAGTGGTCTCGTCAGTGTGCAGTGACCGGGTGGGGCACAGGGGCCTCTAGGCTCCAATTCTTGGTCTGGGTGCTGATTACATGGTGTGTTCACTGTGGACACTTATGATGTCTACCCTTTCCAACATGTATGTTATGTTTCAATGAAAAGTTATAAATGAGACATAGCACTTAGCACATAGTAAGCAGGGAAGAATAGCAAGAAATAAAACTTTGTAGAGGAGGCTGGAAGAGTATATAAATCACATCAGGCAACCCACCCTGGGTTCCCCTAACAGCAGACCCCATCCATGCAGGTAACACTGTTCTGCTTCTGGACTGGATAGTGGGTGCATGCAGGACAGGTCTTATACACACAGTTAGATATAGATGAATTGAGGAAAGCCCCCCTGTTTGCCACCTCCCAAGTTTGCCTAAGCCATTCCTTTCATCTAAAGGGCCTCTGCCAGGTACATGGCTGCAAACTCCATGCGCTGCCCTCCGTGCCCTGTAGGGGGCGACAGGTCACCGAGAGCAGGACTGAGTAGGCGTTTGTGACTGGGTAGCCTCTCCAAGACCAGTGGTTTTCAAACTGCCTACTGGGAGCCTCAGGGGCTATGTGGGGAGGGGTGACGGCCTGGTGAGGGAGAGGCCTGGGTCCGCACCCCTGCTTCACCTAGAGAATCCATCTTTTATCTCTTATATATGTGATGGACATTTAATTTGTGAAAAGTACAAATGAACACTAAGTCAACGTTCGACAGACAAGGGAACGAAGGCTTAAGGAGAGGTGCTGGGTCTCTCCACAGACAGAAGGAAGGCCAGGGCATCGGCCTTTTAACTCCAGGTTCAGCCTTTCACCGCCCCTACCCATCCTGTCTCCCTAATTCCTGCATCATCACGAATAATTTTCAAACTGCAAGCAGGAGGCATAATCCCATGCCATTAGCTCTTAGTTCATTTTTGACAGCATTAATGAAATTGGACCCATGTTAGGGCCCCGCTATCTCTAATCCTAATCTAATCTGACAGCTGCCTTGGCCTCCTGGAGGGGGGGTGAGAAAGAGTGTTTCGGGCATGGGGCCAAGGGGATGGGGCATTTTCTGTCCCGCCTACTTTCGCATCAAGCCTCATTTGTGAAATTTACTAGAACCTGGAGATCAGAAGGGAAACAGTTTCCACCCTTCAAAGCCTCCCACATCTTCCCAAACAAGAGGTGTGGAAAGAGATCCATTTTAGATGTGCCACTGTTCCCCAAGAAACATTCAAACATCAATTCTCCCAATCTGGAGAGAACAACAGAGATAAGCGCCTTAGAAGTCAAACCTCCAGAGTTATTTACTGTGTGGCCGGAACAACAGATGGCCGTAGGTGATAAAGAACTGATTTCACCGAGGGGCCCAGATTAAAGGATTGAATTTTTTTTTTTTTTTTAATTTCGTTTAGTGCAAGGTGATGTTCAAGGATGGTTCTAAACAGAGGACAAATTTCCCGGAGTTCTGAGAAAGACCTGACTTTTACTCCAAGAAATATTATATACATCACCCTCCAATGGCTTCCTGGCGCTCCACGCGGGTTCAGGGCCAAAGCCCTTAGTTTACAGGTCAGAGCCAAGCTACCTCCCTCCGTCTTCTCTGACCTCCTTCCCACCACTGTCCCCCCTTGCTCCCTCCTCTCCCGCCACACTGGCCCCCACTCTCTTTAGCCCCAGCCAGTCCTCACCTCCCCTGTGCTGCCCCTCAGCTGAGAACAAAACAATGGCATGATACAGCCCTCTGAGAAATGAGGCAGCTCACCCCAGACTAACAACATCCTTCAAGAAAGTCACAGAGCAGCCGTCTATTTCCCAGAGATTTCCATCTTTCATTTCCATTCCTGCCAAGGGTCCGTGCAGTAAAGTCTGTTTCAAAACAGCTACCCAGCGTAAAATCATGGGACAGTTCAGACAAGAACTTTCCAGTTCTGTATGCCTTACTTGGATAAAAATGATCCCCTTAAGGTTTTCTTCCTGGTGGCTATTCTTCATCCCTTAGGTGATATTTTCAGAGGTCTTACAAAGTTGCAAAGCCATTCTACTGCTGATCTCAGGAAAGGGGTTAAGGAAGTGCCTGCTCTGGGCTGCTTCGGTGGGAAGCTGAGCTCAGCAAGCACAAGTATAGACTCAGCTAAAGCAAATGTCCTGGCTGGCCAACCAAAGGAGGCTGATAATATAAATACTAGCACATACGCACATCGGAAAACCATGCAGACCTACCACATTGACACGTTCGCCATATACTCTTAGCTGAAAAACACAAGGTACAAAACAGCATGAATAAGCACAAAAGGTCAGACATTGTGTGATTCCATTGATTGAAACGCCCCGAATAGGCAAATCCGTAGAGACAGAAAGCAGATTAGTGGTCGCCAGGGGCTGGGGGAGAGGAGAAGAGGAAGTTATTGCCTAATGGGTACTGGCTTCCTTTTGGGTGATGAAAATGGTTTGGAACTAGAAAGAGGTGGTCGTTGCACAACATTTGAATGTTCTAAATACCACTGAAATGTTCACTTTAAAATGATTCATTTTATGAGGTGTGAACTTCACTTCAATAAAAAAGGGGAAAAAAAAAAAAAAACCAGTATGTATAAAATTCCATTAAGAAAAAAAAAGTATGCTGTGTACAACTGCTTTATGAAAAACTCTGGACAAACACACACCCGCACACCAAAATATCAACTGAACTTAGGTCTCAGAGGAAGAATTTAGATAATTTTTACTTATTTATAATTTTCTGTATTGTCTGATTTTTTTTTTTTTTTTTACATCAGTGTTTTTATCATCGGGAAAAAAAATGTAAGCCACTTCCATTTTGGGAAGAAGAATCTAAACTCTAAAGCTGCCCGGATTTACCCATGTTCCTCCCTCAGTGCCCCACCCTCTTCATTGCAAGAGTTCTATTCTACCCTTCTCTGGAATGTTCCAGAGACCTAACAGCTAGACCAATAAAAAGGCACTCTAGGACCGGTTTTCTTGGTGGAGGAAGAAAGCTAATTTTCCTCTAAGCATTACTTGCTCTTCCTCTGGAATTTGAACGTCAAAGATCTAAAAATATGTCCCTCCTTGGAACAAAGGGGTTAGAGTTCAGCATGAGTTGACACATGCCATTTCCTGGTGCTCTGGGACCTCAGAACTGGGATCTGGGAGAAGGATTTGGTGCAAGGCTAACGAGACTTCCTGGGAGAGGTCCTCAAAAGTCCGGGATCACACACCGGATGCCAGGGGTAAAGTTATAACCCATTTGCAGTATGTGCCGAGAGTAAGAACACAGACTTGACCAACTCCTTCAACCAGGGACTGCTGAGCACTGCTGTGGGCCTAAAAGTCTTCTAAAACCAACCAAAAACCAAACCCATTGGCCTCCAGTTGGTTCTGACTTATGGCACCCTCAGAACAGCTCCATAGGGTTTTCTTGGCTGCAATCTTACGGAAGCAGATTGCTAGGCCTTTCTTCCACAACACCGTTGGGTAGGTTTGAACCGTCAGCCTTTGGGTTAGTAGCCGAGTGCCAACTGTCTGTGCCACCCAGGGACCTTGAAAGTCTCCTAGGAGCAGCTTAATCCCTCTGTTCTCCTCTAGACAGTTTTGGCGTCATATATTCAGTCACTTAATAACAAATTCATAATTCTCAGGCAGCTACATGCCAGGTACCGGGCTGGGCGTGGGGAGGGGGGGCTAGTCCAACCGGAAGACCCTGCCTCTGCCTTAACACGGGTCACAGTGCCAGGACAAGTGACAGACGCTAAACAAAATATCACACGGGTAAAGCAAACCAATTGCTTATTTTTGTCAGCTACAAAAATAGTTAATGGAAAACCGAAGAAAGCTACAATAAAAAACAAATCTTGCAGATAATAATAATAGAGCTAAGTGCCACAATGGAAAGCCGGGATGCTATGAGGACGTTTAGGGGAATGAGAACGGGGAGCCTAAGGAATGGCTCTTGAGAGAGGTGGCCACAAGACTCAGACATGACAAGGGTTCGGCGTGGTGAACCAGCTCCCGCTGAATCCCCACCACACGGTGCTAAGGACACAGAGCGGACCCTCATCTGCTCCTCCAGCCTCACTCCCAGAGTGCACCTTGGATTAGCCTGAGTTCCCACCTGCCTCTCGCGTGTGAGCTCCCAGACTGTAACTGCACAGGATACTTGGGGTGTTTCTTCGCTCTCTCATTTCCACTTGGATGTTCAGGGCTAGAAACTCAGTAGAGGATGCTGAGGTCCAGAGAGGGAAAGTGAAAGTCATACTATTCGCTTACTTTCCTTCCTCCCACCCACCCACTCTCCACTGTACAATGTGGCTGAGAGCCTGTGTTGGGCCAGGCTCTGTGCCTGACCCTCGGCTCTGCTTCGGTAGGCCACTTCCTTCTCTCCAGCCCCCAGGGAGAACCCAGGGTTTGCCAAGGGCCTTGCCATGTGCCCTCCAGGACTCACTGAGCACCCCTGCTCATCAGATGAAGGCCTCTCAGTGGTCGTTGTAACACTACAGGGTTAGGATCTCCCATCTTTCAAGGAGCAGGAGAAGCCCCCAGGACTCCAAGGACTGTGTGTAGCTTCCCCTCTCTCTGGCCAGGATGGTTCAGACCAAGCCACTTCCCCTATGGCCTCTATTTCCTTATCTGTAAATGTTTTGATCTAAGTCAGGGTTGGCGGTTATAAGCAATGGAAGCCGACTGTGTTCTTTCCCAGAAGCAGACCTGAAACTAGGATTTGAGTGCAAGGAGTATATTTGGGGGCGTTCTTGGGTGATGCAAACAGTTAAGCACTCAGTTACTAACTGAAGGTTTGGCTGTTCAAATCCACCCAGAGGTACCTTGGAAGAAAGTCCTGGCAATCTGCTTCCAAAAAACTCAGCAACTGAAAACCCTATGGAGCAGTTCTACCCAGACACGTGCAGTTGCCATTAGTCAGAAATGACTTGACAGCAACTGGTTTGGTTTCAGTTTAAGTATATTTGGGGGAGTGTGTCCCAGGAAGCTCCAGCAGGGGAATGGGAGAGGGGGGCAGGGGAGGGAAGGAGCCAATTCAGGAGAGTCAGTGAGCAAGGGAGTGCCTGGGCAACTGGAGCTCAAGCCCAGGGGGCCGCTGGGAAAGGGTGTAGAACACTGTGCAGAGGAGTCCCGCCCAGGGGCAAGGCGGCCAGGGCGTGTGTGCCCACCTCCCATGTGCTCCCACCTCCCATGTGCTCCCACCGGCACTACTCCCAGCACGTTGGCCTGTCCTGCATGCAGCTGAGCGGTAGGCCAGGTGCTTACAGAGCAAAGGTCAGGGAATGAAGAGAGCAGAGGGGAGGGGAGAGCGCCAGGAGTGGCTGCCCCTCTTACTCTTACAATTAAAGGCTGTATTGGAAGGTCCTCAAAGCTCACAGAAGTAACGGGAACAGAGAAGCAGGCTGGGGAAACAGGAACACAAGTTGCAGGGCTGCAACTGGCTGTCATGGGGCCTTTGTGTTCATTACCAAAGATGCCCCCTCCAGGAGGTTGGAGTACAGAGAGGCCTCGGGGTGGGCGGTGTCTGGGCGAGGCGCACATGGCACAACCACTCCTAGCTGTCCCAGGAGGGAGCTGAGGGACACAGAACAGACCCATAGCCACAGCGGCTCACAGAGACGGTAAGGCCTCCTGGTTCCAGGCCAGCATAGCGGTTGCGATGGACCCCACCAGGAGATTTGCTGAAGGATCTCAAGAGTTAACACACGCTGAACACATGGCTGGATACAGAGTACACGCTCGGTAAATCATGGTTCCTGCGAGCTTCACTGGCTGCCAGGAAAGAAAAGCCAGAACATCAGCTCCACAGAAATGGGCCTCAGCTCTCCGGAAAGTCAATGGACTATTTACAAACATCCTGTTTCTGTCTTATTTAGCATCTTAAGTATTTAGTTTCTTTCTTTTCTAATAGCACACACAGAGAATGTGGCTCTATACCAGGCATGGGGCTAAAGACTTCACATGATCTTTTCATTTAACCCTGCAAAGCCAGCACTGCCGTATCCCATGTTGCCAATGAGGAAACTGAGGCTCAGAGAGGAGACGAAACTCACTCAACATCACAGAGCTAGGGCCTCCCATGGGAATATAAAGCAAGTGTCTTCCCCTCTGGCACTATCAAGTGTTTGGACCATAAAGCACAAACAATGTTCTGGAAATTAAGTCCAACTCCCGCTCCAACTGAGAGGCCAACCCCTAAACGAAGAATCACTCTGCCAAAGGATGGGCTCTGAGAAGGCGGGATGAGGCCATGAGGAACTCAGCTCTTCCTCCAGTCCCATCTCAAAAGGACAGGGGGGTCTAGCTCACAGGTAAGAAGGGTTTACTCCCAGAGCAATGGGCTGGTCAATGTTCAACAACCAACAATCCGAGGAATGATAGCCTTTGCCAATTCCCATGGTGTAAATACTGCCATCATAGCTGATTTCAAGCTACCAACATGACATTATTGAGCCCACTGGGGTCCCGGCAACGGCTAAAGTTGTACTCAGCATGGGGGGTGCCCATCCAGAGTGTGTGTGGGGCTGCTTCCCACTACCCCCAAGTTCCCTGTTGGACACTGGCGTAGAAATTAGAATCAGAACTGAAAAGGCCTTGTAAGTCATCTGGTCCCTCACCTTCATTTCACTGCTACTGACCTGAAGCACAGAGAGGGTTAGAGAGTGGCCCAAGGTCACACAGCTCTTTAGAGATGTGGCTTCCATGAATTTCATGGCCAGGCACCCTGCCCAGCCTCCCTGTCCTCTGAGCCACAACTCAAGAGGCTGTTTTTTCCTGGGTGCTTTCTCTGAGGCATGTTCACACAAACCTGTCTCCATGTGGGGAGGGGCCAAGGTTTGTTGATAACTGGGGAAAGTTTCCGTTTGATGAGGGGTAAACTTAGGGCATTTTCATCCTGACAGATGGTGATTAGGAGTAATTCACTTCCTGAAGCCCACTCAGGCCTGTGGTTTTAAAGAAACCACCTCACTGCCCCCTCCCCCCTTCCATGCATCCTCCCAGCCCTCCCAGCCTCCCTGGTCCTCTCAAAGAGGATGTCATGGTGCCCCTCACCCCGACACTCTGGGACATGGTACAGATAAAATCAGATGATGTATGGAAAATCTCTTCGCAGTCCTAGAAGAAAATGCTAAATAAATGTGAAGATTAAATTGCCCTGTTGGGCCAGCAAAGAGAATGGAGGAGGTCAAACCTGACAAGGATCTCTCCACCTTATTGAGGACCCCTAAGGGTCTCCCAGATGCAATGTTTCTGCCCCCAAACCTCTTCTCTTGCTGAGCCAGGAATGCCCTTCCTCCACTTAATTCTTTGTACTTCTTCAAGATCTGGTCAGGGTCTCCACCTTCTCCAGGAAGCCTTCTGTGACTGACTTCATCATCTCATCCACCATCATTTCAATCCCTATTACTCTTTTCCACTCCCACATGGTCTCCTGTCTTTCTCCGTGAGCACCTGTTGGCCTTGGTGAGTGCGTGCCCCTGGAGACAGAGATTAGCTTTAATAAAGTTTCATTAAACACTTACCTTCCCTCTTCTCCACCTGGCAAATTCCTATTCATCCCTTCAACCCCAAGTCAAAAGTCCTCAACTCTTAGAAAATCCTCCCTGACTCTCCAGGGAAGAGCTACACACATTTTCTTCTGTGCTTCCTCTGCATTTTGCCATTATTCGCCCATGCGAATGTGTTGGGCACCTACTGAATGACAGGCCCCTCCCAAGATACTGGGGACACCTCACTGAACAAGACAGAATCAGGCTTGCCCTGGGGAACCTACCCTCCACCCAGAATTTCACAATTATTTGACTGAAAGTCCCCAAGATGATGTGCTTGCTATGTGCTAAGCGCTTTACGGTACTGAGTCACTTAATCCTCACAAATATGTCAAGAGTGGTGTTATTATCTTCTCGATCCTCTATGACCAGAGTACCTCCTGGCTCACTCCATCACCACCTGCCTGGGAAGAGGGGCTGCTTAAAGTACACACATGCCTCTCACTCCTAGTCCCCTCGCTTTCTCTCTCCCCCTGACATTTGTCACTGAGCACAGTATACACTTTCCTTTTATTGCCTGCTTATTCTCTGCCACCCTCATGGTAGCATGGGCTCCAGGGAGCAGGGATCAATGTCTGTGTGCCCATGGCCTGTGACAGTACTTGGTAAACCAAAAACCATACCCATTGTCGTCGAGTCAATTCTAACTCAGAGTGACCCTATAGGACAGGGTAGAACAGCCCCATAGGATTTCTAAGGCTGTAAATCTTCACTGAAGCAGACTGCCATAGCTTTCTCCCATGGAAGGCCGGTGGGTTCCAACTGCCGACATTTTGTTAGCTCCTACTTGGTAAACAGCGGCTATCAAAATGGATTTGTTGAAAAACATGCGTAACCTTGTCTTTTACAGCTGAGCTCATGGGTGCTCAGAGATGTCAAACAACTTGTTGAAGGCACATAGCTGGTGGTAGCAGAGCCTGGGTTCAAACCCAGACAGGGCTCCAGGATCCGTGCTTTTCTCCCACTTGGCCGTGCCCTCACTTCCTCCTATTCCCATCTGCCCCCACCCTCAGCCATGAGATCCTCGAGGGCTGGAGGGAGCTGGTGTCTCCTTCATCCTGTACCCACGGGACCCAGCGTAGTGGCTGGCCCGGAGTGGTATCTACTAGTGTTTTTCAAATGAATAAACAACCATATGACTGCAAACTATATTTCATAAGCACGTGCTCACTGATCACTTAGACGAACACTCAGCCTTAAGTCCTGACTCTTAGACCAGGTGCTGTTTTCCACGAGAAAGCAGAAGCCAGTAGCACAACCCTCTGCACGTTTTGAAGTGCTTTGCCTCTTTACCTACAGGTCAGGAGCCTTCTGTGGGCTGTCTTCCCAGGCCACCCCCCACTCCCAGCACTGAGATACAGAGACACCAGCCCTGCTAGGTCAAGGGAGTCAGAAGGAGCATATGCAGTGTGTGGGGACCCCCTGATGCCTCCGCCGGCAGAGGCAGCCCCAGCTCCCCACCCGGCACTCAGCACTCACGCGGGACTTCTCCGGCAGCCTTGCCTGCAGCGCCCGCTTCCAGAGATTCTTGGCAGAGTCAGCTCTGAGGAGCAGCAGCAGGAAACACAGAGCCCGGAGAGTCTTCCCTGCACCGCTGCCCATCCCGTGGCTGGTCAGAGGCATTTCCTCCCAGAGGCTCCGAGAAGAGTCCTGCCCCAAGTGGGGCGAGGCAAGCACACAGTCCGCACTGCAGACTTTCCTGGCTCCAGGCAACCCTGACCTCGGATGGATCCTGTGTCCGCGCCCAGCGCATACCACCGCGCCCCCACCGCCCCCGGGTGGCCAGCCTGCCTGGCTATTTTTAGTCTGGCCTACAACATCTAGTCGGAGGAGACAGAAGGAGGGTACACTGGGCTTGCTTGGAGACGTGGCCGGGAGTGGCCCTGTCACTCTTGGGTAATGAGCACTTCCTGGACGACTGGGTGGTCTCCTCCCCAGGAGGTGTTCTGGCTGCCCTGGTTAGGGGTGGACACAGAGGGGACTGCCCCGGTGGGTTGGGGTTGGGGGGCTCACACTGCTGCCTCATCCATGTTTTGAGCTGGGCTGCAAACTCTGTCTGCCCAGAAAAGTTCCCTCAGAGCCGGGTTGCTGAGTGGGGACTGTCTGAGCGTGTGGCCATGGGAAATCTTTAACCCTCCTGCACCCTCGTTCCCTCATCTCTAAAGTGGGTATGTGGACAGTTACCCTTATCAAGTGTTTCTTGTGAGACTTAAATGACACTGTGCATAGGAAGCGTTTCATGCACTGTCTAAAACCAAAAAATCCCATTGTTGTCTAGTCGATTCTGACTCATAGTGACCTTATAGGACAGAGTAGAACAGCCCCAGAGAGCTTTCGAGGAGAGGCTGGTGGATTCAACTGCCAACCTTTTGGTTAGTAGCCAAACTTTTTTTTTTTTTTCCAACAAAGATTTATTGAGTGCCTACTGTAGGCTACTTTTTTTTTTTTTTATTGTTGTGCTTTAAGTGAAAGTTTACAATACAAGTTAGTCTCTCATACAAAAATTTATACGTACATTGTTATGTGACCCTACTTGCTCTCCCTATACTGTGACAGCACACTACTTTCCATCCCGGATTTCCATCCCACCCAACCAGCTCCTGACCCTCTCTGCCTTCTCATCACGCCTCTGGACAGGAGTTGC
>NW_004443989.1:7726956-7729489 GCF_000243295.1 Trichechus manatus latirostris | reverse complement strand
CCCGGATTTCCCATGTCCATTCAACCAGCTCCTGACCCTCTCTGACTTCTCATTTCGCCTCTGGATGGGAGCTGCCCATTTAGTCTCATGTATCTACTTGAGCTAAGAAGTACGCTTTTCATGAGTATCATTTTATGTCCCATAGACCAGTCTAATCTCTGTCTGAAAAGTTGGCTTTGGGAATGGTTTTAGTTTTGGGCTAACAGAGAGTCTGGGGACCACGTCTTCTGGGGTCCCTCCAGTCTCAGCCAAACCATTAAGTCTGGTCTTTTTACTAGAATTTGAGTTCTACACCCCACTTTTCTCCTGTTCCGTCAGAGACTGTTGTGTTCCCTGTCACGGCGGTCACTGTGGTAGCCGGAAACCATCTAGTTGTTCTGGTCTCAGGCTGATGAAGTCTCTGGTTTATGTGACCTCTTCAGTCTCTTGGGCTAATACTTCCCTTGTGTCCATGGTGCTCTTTATTCTCCTTTACTCCAGGTGGGTTGGGACCAATTGATGCATCTTAGATGGCTGCTCACTAGCTTTTAAGATCCCAGATGCCATTCACCAAAGCGGGATGCAGAACATTTTCTTAAAAAACTTTGTTATGCCAATTGACCTAGATGTCCCCTTAAACCATGGTCCCCAGACCCCCACCGCTGCTACTCTGTTCCTCAAAGTGTTTGGTTGTTTGTATTCAGGAAACTTCTTAGCTTTGGTTTGGTCTAGTTGTTCTGACTTCCCCTGTAATGTGTGCTGTCCTTCCCTTCACCTAAGATAATTCTTGTCTACTTTCTAGTTAGTGAATACCTCTCTCCCTCCCTCCCCACCCAAGTAACCATCAAAGAATGTTGTCTTCTATGTTTAAACCTTTTGTTGAGTTCTTATAGTAGTGGTCTTATACAATATTTCTCCTTTTGCTACTAAGTTCACTCAGTATAATACCTTCCAGATTCCTCCATGTTAAAGATGTTTCACGGATTCATTGTTGTTCTTTATCGTTGCGCAGTATTCCATTGTGTGAATATACCATAATTTGTTTATCCATTCATCTGTTGATGGGCACCTAGGTTGTTTCCATCTTTTTGCTATGATGAACAGTGCTGCAATGAACACGGGTGTGCATATATCTATTCGTGTGACGGCTCTTATTTCTCTAGGATATATTCCAAGGAGCAGATTTGCTGGATCTTATGGTACTTCTGTGTCTAGCTTTTTAAGGAAGTGCCAAATTGATTTCCAAAGTGGTTGTATCATTTTACATTCCTACCAACAGTGTATAAGTGTTCCAGTCTGTCTGCAACCTCTCCAACATTTATTATTTTGTGTTTTTTGGATTAATGCTAGCCTCGTTGGGGTGAGATGGTATCTCATTGTAGATTTGATTTGCATTTCTCTAGTGGCTAATGATCATGAGCATTTCCTCAGTGTGTCTGTTAGCTGACTGAATGTCTTCTTTGGTGAAGTGCCTGTTCATATCCTTTGACCATTTTTTAATTGGGTTGTCTTTTTGTTGTTGAGGTTTTGCAGTATCTTGTAGATTTTAGAGATTAGATGTTGATCGGATTTGTTGAAGCCAAATTTTTTTCCTAGTCTGTACGTAGTGTTTTGACTTTTTTGGTGAAGTCTTTTGATGAGCATAAGTGTTTGGTTTTTAGGAGTTCCCAGTTATCTAGTTTCTCTTCTGGTGTTTGTGCATTGTTATTTATGGTTTATATTCTGTTTATGCTATGTATTGGGGCTCCTAGCATTGTCCCTATTTTTTCTTTCATGATCTTTATCATTTTTTATTTTATATTTAGGTCTTTGATCCATTTTGAGTTCGTTTTTGTGCATGGTGTGAGGTATGGGTCTTGTCTCAGTTTTTTGCACATGGATATCCAGTTACGACAACAGAGACTGTCTTTTCCCCAGTTGACGGACTTTGGGCCTTTGTCAAATATCAGCTGCTCATAGGTGGATGAATTTATGTCTGAATTCTCAATTCTGTCCCATTGGTCTATGTATTTGTTGTTGTACCAGTACCAGGCTATTTTGACTACCGTGGCAGTAAAGAGGTTCTAAAATCAGGTAGTGTGAGGCCTCCCACTTTGTTCTTCTTGAGTAATGCTTTACTTATCTGGGGCCTCTTCTCTTCCCATATGAAGTTGGTGATTTGTTTCTCCATCTCATTAAAAAATGCCATTGGAATTTTGATGGGGATTGCGCTGTATCTGTAGATCGCTTTGGGTAGAATTGACATTTTCACAATGTTGAGTCTTCCTATCCATGAGCAAGGTATGTTTTTCCACTTTTGCAGGTCTCTTTTGGTTTCTTCCAGTAGTGTCTTGTAGTTTTCATGGTATAGGTCTTCTACATCTCTGCTTAGATTTATTCCTAAGTGTTTTATCTTCTTGGGGACTATTGTAAATGGTATTGATTTGGTGATTTCCTCTTGGAAGTTCTCTTTGTTGGTGTAGAGGAATCCAACTGATTTTTGTATGTTTATCTTGTATCCTGATACTTTGCTGAAATCTTCTATTAGTTCCAGTAGTTTTCTTGTGGATTCTTT
>NW_004443989.1:7604269-7725903 GCF_000243295.1 Trichechus manatus latirostris | reverse complement strand
TTCATTTAATTCTGCTCTAATTCTTATTATTTCTTTTCTTCTGGTGCCTGAGGGCTTCTTTTGCTGCTCTCTTTCTACTTGTTCAAGTGGTAGGGTTAATGTTTTGATTTTGGCCCTTTCTTCTTTTTGGATGTGTGCATTTATTGCTATAAACTGACCTCTGAACACTGCTTTTGCTGTGTCCCAAAAGTTCTGGTAGTATGTGTTTTCATTCTCGTTTGATTCTATGAATTTCTTTATTCCATCCTTGATTTCTTCTATAACCCAGTAGTTTTTGAGCAAAGTGTTGTTCAGTTTCCATGTGTTTGTTTTTTTCTTGCTTTTTCTGTTATTGATTTCTCCTTTTATGGCTTTATGGTCAGAAAAGATGCTTGGTAATATTTCGATGCTTTAGATTTTGTTAAGGCTTGCTTTATGGCCTAATATGTGGTCTATTCTGGAGAATGTTCCATGTACGTTGGAAAAGAATGTATGCTTGGCTGCTGTTGAATGGAGTGTTCAGTATATGTCTATGAGATCAAGTTCATTGAGTGTAGCATTTAGCTCTTCCATGTCTTTGTTGGGCTTCTTTCTGGATGTTCTATCCTTCCCTGAAAGTGGTGTGTTGAAGTCTCCTACTATTATTGTGGAGCTGTCTACCTCTCTTTTCAATGCTATTAGAGTTTGTTTTATGTATTTTGGAGCCCTGTCATTGGGTGTATAAATATTTATTATAATTATGTCCTCCTGGTGTATTGATCCTTTAATCATTATATAGTCTCCTTCCTTACCCTTTGTGGTCTATTTGTCTAAAGTCTATTTTGTCAGAGATTAATATTGCCACTCCTGCTCTTTTTTGAATGTTGTTTGCTTGATATATTTTTTCCATCCTTTGAGTTTTAGTTTGTTTGTGTTTTTAAGTTTAAGGTGTGTCTCTTTTAGGCAGCATGTAGGTGGATAGTGTTTTTTAATCCATTCTGCCACTCTCTGTCTCTTTATTGGTGCACTTATTCCATTTACATTCAGCATAATTATTGATAGGTATGAGTTTCATGCTGTCATTTTGATGTTTTGTTTGGGTGTTGTTGACAGTTTCTTTGTTCTGCTTAACTTTCAGTGCTGACTTATTTTTCTTTATGTATTTTCTTTTCATCTTTTTCATTGTTGTTGATTTTGTATTTGCTGAGTCTTTATATTTTTCTTGTTTTTTATTTTGATGTGTAGGATTGTCAGTTTCCGTTGTGGTTACCTTAATATTTACCCCTATTTTAAGGGGTAATATTTACCCCTATTCTAAGTTTAAACCAGTCTTTTATTTCTTTATATTGCCTTGACTTGGTCTCCATATGAAAAATCTATGTCTACATTTTTTAAGTCCCTCTTTTTTGTTTTAATGTTGTTGTCTTTTACATATTGACATCTGTTTCCCTATTTTCAGTGTTTTAGCTTTGATTTATTTTTGTGACTTCCCTACCTGGGTTGATGTCTGGTTGCTCTGTCCTGTGTTCTAGTCTTGGGTTGTTATCCAATGTTACTGATTTTCTGTCTGGAGGACTCCCTTTAGTATTTCTTGTAATTTTGATTTTGTTTTTGCAAATTCCCTAAACTTCTGTTTATCTGGAAATGCTCTAATTTTGCCATCATATTTAAGAGACACTTTTGCTGGATATATAATTCTTGGCTGGCAATTTTTTTGCTTCAAGGCTTTATATATGTCATCCCATTGCCTTCTTGCCTGTGTGGTTTCTGCTGAGTAGTCTGAGCTTATTCTTATTGACTCTCCTTTGTAGATGACTTTTCGTTTATCCCTAGCTGCTCTTAAAATTCTCTCTTTATCTTTCATTTTGGCAAGTTTGATTATAGTATGTCTTGGTGAATTTCTTTTGGGATCTACTTATGTGGGGTTCAATGAGCATCTTGGATAGATATCTTTTCATCTTTCATGATACCAGGGAAGTTTTCTGTCAACAAATCTTCAACAATTTTCTCTGTATTTTCTGTTATCCCCCCTATTCTGGTACTCCAGTCACTCATAGTTTATTTCTCTTGATAGAGTCCCACGTAATTTTTAGGGTTTCTTCATGTTTTTAAATTCTTTCATCTGATTTTTCCTCAAATAAGTTGGTGTCAAGTGCTTTGTCTTCAGGCCCACAAATTCTAACTTCTAGTGCCCCAGTTCTGCTCCTGTGACTTTCTATTGAATTGTCTAATTCTGAAATTTTATTGTTAATCTTCTGGATTTCTGATTGCTGTCTCTCTATGGATTCCTGCAGCCTATTAAATCTGTCATAATGCTCTTGAATAACCTTCTTAAGTTCCTCTATTGCTTTGTCTGTATGTTCTTTGGATGTCTCTCCATTTTGTAGGATCTCATTCCTAATATCTTGAAGAGTTCTGTATATTCATGTTTTGTACTATGCCTCTGGTAATTCCAGGAAATTCTCTTCCTCCAGAAAATTTCTTGATTCTTCATTTTGAGAGCTTGCTGAAGGAATCATGGTCTGCCTCTTTATGTGGTTTGATATTGACTGTTGTCTCTGAGCCATCAATAAGTTATTATAATTTATTTTATGTTTGTTTACTGTGTCCTAGCTTCTTGTTTTGCTTTGTTTTGATATGCCAAAATAGGCTGCTCGTGTGAGCTAGTTTGAGTATTTGTGCCTTTGAAGCTCTAACGTCCTGTCACCAGATGGTTAGATCTGTTATGAAGTATATGAACCTAGGAGTCCATTAACTATTCTTGTATGGATTCAGCTCAGGAGTCCAGGTAGTCAGTCACCAAGTGTGTGGTGCAAGCTCTCACCTACAGTCCTAGACAGGCATGGGAGATTGGTGTAGGCACAGGTATCTGGCTGCAGTGGGGGGCCAAGGGCTGAGCAAGGCAGGGGGCTGATGGCTGCCCCTAAGTGCCTAGAAGGAAATCATGTCCGTATTCCCTAGAGCATGTAGGTGTGTGGGTTTTGCAGCCAGACTATGAGCACCCAATGTTCTTGGCTGTAAGGACTGGGCGGCACCACTTATTCTTGGACCCCTGTTGTGGTTGGCTAGGTGGCATGGGTGGAGCCACCAGTCCTCAGGCCCTTGATGTGGGCAGGTGAGGAACTTGCTTAATGGGCAGAACAGTGTCAAATGTCACAAACCTGCCACTTCACAGCTGAAACAGTTGAAGTTAGACTTCAGGTATATACCCTGGTGTACTGTGGTAATGAGGGCCTACACTGTTGAAATGGGCTCACACAAGTCTATGCAGGGGTGAAAGGCATTCAAACTCTGTGGACCCCTTTATGCCTGTGCCTAGGCAAAGGAGCTGTGCCAACCCTGAGTTCCTGGCTTAGGGGAGCTGGCTGCTTATTTTTTCCCTGTTTGTTAATTTGTTCCCTCTCCAAGGCTAGGAGAATGTCCCAGGGTGCATTACAGGTCCTACTTCTGGTCCAGGGGACTTGGCAGTCACTGAATCTGGTCCGGGACCCAGTGCAGAGCAGGAGGTGGGAGGTAAATGGGAGAGAGGTTTTTCCCAAATGGGGTATGTTTTTGATCCCTGCAGTAGGCCAGATGCAAGTACTTATCTTTAGCCGCTTGAGTGCTGCCTTTCACTGGTTCTGGATGGCCGAGTAGACTCTCTGCTGCTGGCCTCTCCCAGTGTGGAAAATGCCTCCCAAGCGCCACTGCTTGCCTCACTGCACTCATGAACTGATCCAGCCTGAAGGGCTCCAGTTCCTGCTGGGTCAGGTCTGGCAACTCCTTGCTGCTTCTGAACTGTCTCTCCATCCCCCCACCACTCAGTCCAATTCCTCAACTTTGTCTTTGATGTTCAGGGCTCCTAGGTTGTCATATACAATCGATTCACTTGTTTTTTCGGGTCTTTGTTGTAAGAGGGACCACAGGAAGTGTCTGACGACTCTGCCATCTTGTCCCCGCCTCTAGCAGTCAAGCTCTTAACCACTGCACCACCAGGGCTCCATGCTAGATATATGCACTAGACAGATGCATAGTCTAGTATATCTTAAGTGCTCTTTAAATGTCAGCTTCTGTACATGTGTGCGTGTGTGTGCATGTGTACTTGCATGTGTGTTGTACACACTGTTGTCACTATTTTACAAACTTTATATTCCACTGGCTGTTCACAGCAACCTTAGGGCAGGTACTGTTTTGACCTCCATTTTACAGACGGGGAAACAGTGGTACAATACTTGCCTGAGGTCATGCAGCATGTAGCAGAGTTGAGGCTCAAACCCAGGTCCCTCCGGCTACTGTGGCAAGGCACCAGATGCAGTTGGAAGTCCTCTAAGTCTGTGTGATGCTGGGAAAGTCTCTTCGGCCCACAGGTCCTCAGTTGTTTCATCTGTGAAATGAGGATGGTAATGAAAACCCCTTCCTCATAGGGTCGATGTGAGGATTACACGGTAAGTGTTCATACAGTGGGTTCCTCTACTCTCCCTCACAAACTGCAGCTCCCTCCTATTGGCCAGGTCAGCCCCCAGGATGTCAGGGCTGGAATCATCAACTCCTTCTGTCGTTTTGGTGAAACGTCATAAAAAAACCATTGTCATTGAGTTGATTCCAACTCATAGTGATCCTATAGGCTGCCAAATATAGCCTAAATATTATCATTTCAATGCATAATAAATACAAAAGTTACTAATGACATATTTACATTCTTTCTGTTGTTTGTACTAAGTCTCCAAAATCCAGTGTGTATTTTATACTTACTATGATGTTTCAAGGAGCCCAGATGGCTCTCAGTGGTTAAAGCTCTGCTGCTAACCAAAAGGTTGGCAGTTCGAATCCACCAGCCGCTCCTTGGAAACCCTATGGGGTAGTTCTACTCTGTCCTAGGTCACTATGAGTTTGCTTTTTTTTTGATTATGCCTGTGGTTATAATCCCATTTGGGAATGGGTTGTCTTTGTTATGTTAACAAGGCAGGATTAGTGTAGGGTGTGTCTTGAGTTAATCTCTTTTGAGATATAAAGGAGATTAAATAAGCAAGCACAAAAAAGCAGAGATGAGGGAAGAGAGATGCCAAGCCAGATGGGGATCACACAGGAACAGAAGCTCAAAAGAGGCAAGGAACTTCCTCCAGAACCTACACAGCAGAAAGACTTCCCCTAGAGCCAGCACTCTGAATTCAGAATTCTAGCCTCTTAAATTTCAAGAAAATAAATTTCTGTTTGCTAAAGCCACCCACTTGAGGTAGCAGCACTAGATAACTAAGACATCGGGTTAAACAAAATACACTACTATAATTAATTGTAACTTTTTTTTTTTTTTTTACTGTTTTATGTGGCTGCTTTTTTGTTTTCTTTAAAAGAAAGAAAAACAAACCCCTCACAACTGGACCAATAAGCAACATCATGATAAATGGAGAAAAGATTAACATTGTCAAGTTTTTCATTTTACTTGGATCCACAATCCACACCCATGGAAACAGCAGCCAAGAAATCAAAAGATGCATTGCATTGGGCAAATCTGCTGCAAAAGACCTCTTTAAAGTGTTGAAAAGCAAACACGTCACCTTGAAGACTAAGGTGTGCCTGACCCAAGCCATGATGTTTTCGATTGGCTTATATGCATGCAAAAGCTGGATGATGACTAAGGAAGACCTAAGAAAAATTGATGCCTTTGAATTGTGGTTTTGGAGAAGAGTATTAAATATACCATGGACTGCCAAAAAAAACAAACAAATCTGTCTTGGAAGAGTCCAACCAGAATGCTGCTTAGAAGCAAGGATGGCGAGACTATGTCTCACATACTTTGGACATGTTATCAGGAAGGATCAGTCCCTGGAGAAGGACATCATGCTTAGTAAAGTACCAAGCCAGCAAAAAAGAGGAAGACCCTCAACAAGATGGATTGACATAGTGGCTGCAAGAATGGGCTCAAGCATAACAACGGTTTTGAGGATGGTGCGGGACAGGGCAGTGTTTCGTTCTGCTGTACGTAGTGTCGCTATGAGTCAGAACAAACTCTATGACACCTAACAACAACGACATGTGACTACTAGAATATTTAAAAGTCTACGTGTGGCTCGAGTTATGTTTCTACTAAGCAGTGCTGGCCTCGGGTATCAAACTTCCCTCTCTTAGCTAAGACTTTTACCCTCCAACCAGACACCCAGTTTCAAAACTTGACATCACCGTTGATGCCTTCTTTGTCTCACCTCCAAGTTTTGTATCTTATTAATTTTTAAAAGTAAATGTATTTTTTATGATAATAAAAATGACTCATTTCTTGGCAGAAATTCTGTAAAATAGAGGGAAGAACAAAGAAAATCTTTAAAATACCTGTAATCCAATGTCAATATCCAGAGATAACCAATGCTAGTCTTTTTTTTCTATGACTCTATATCAGACATGATGGAGGTCAAGACTGAGGGCAACGTCAAGGTCGAAGTCGAGGTTAAGGTGGAGATGTTAAGTATGTTAAGAACATGGAGACTGGAACCAGCCTGCTAGGCTCAGATCCTTGCTCTGAGACCTCCCAGCTTTGTGACCTTATGCAGATCACCTACCCGCTCTGTGCTTTGGATTTCTCCTCTGTAAAATGGGAATAGTAGTATCTCTGATCTTGTAGGATAGCTGTGAGAACTGAATGAACTACAATATATGTACAAGTTGTGCCGGCATCTCTCTCCTCACCTACGAACTTGTTGAGGATGGGGCTGTGTTGTCCATCTCTGAATCTGTCACCAGGAAGGGCACAGGAACCTCCCTGGCTGAGCAGTTACTATATGCCAGGCACAGAGCTGGGCTCACTGTAGCAGCAATTCCTACTGTCGCCCCCTCCTTGCTTGCTCTGCTCCAGCCTCTCCTGGGAGCTCCTACCTTTGGGCCTTTGCTCTGGTCAGACTCTCCCCGTGGAGCACTATCTCCTCGGACACCTGCAGAGCTAATCCCCTCAATTCCTTCCAGACTTTGTTCAAATATCACAGTCTCCATGAGGCTCACTCTGACCACATTTGTAAAATTACAACCTGCTTCTCTCGCACTACCGGGAATTCCTAATTCTTCTTATGCTGTTCTGATTTTCCATAGCTTTTATTACCCAAATAGGGTCTGTGCCCTGAAGCAGTCAAGACAATGAAACATTCCAAGTCAGAAAGAGTGAGAAAGTTTTAATTCAGGAAGTGTACACCACCAAGGACCCAAAAGCAACTCAGGCTGTCCTTAGGGAGTCCTAAATGGCATTTTTACACTAGAGTTTATATATGATCTTTACAAAGGTTAGAAGTGTTGTTATTCATTTCAAGATAATTACAAGAGACTCTTTATCATACAAAAGGGGTAGGGAACCGGACATTTACTTATCAAGCTAAAGATATACATCTCTGACATCTGGGCTCTGATCTACCTGTGGCAGATCCTAAGTCATAAAACAGAGTCATTAACAAAGGTTTGGGCAAAACAAAGCCATTAATTAAGGTATGCGAAAAGGGAGAAGGCAAAGAAAAAAAGAAACTTATAGGCAAGCTTTCAGTTGTCCATTTTGAAAAGAAGAAAACATGCTGAATAGGGTCACACTTTGTCACCTTTTTTTAAAAAAATTTTTTTCTTGTACTTTAGGTGAAGGTTTACAGAACAAATACTTTCTCGTTAAACAGTTAGTACACATATTGTTTTACAGCATTGGTTAACAACCCCACAACCCGTCAACACTCTCCCTTCTCAACCTTGGTTTATCTATTACCACCTTTCCTGTCCCCTCTTGCTTCCAGTCCTTGTCCCTGTGCTGTTGTGCCCCATTTGTCTCGTTTTGTGCTTTGTCACCTTCAAACACACCATCCAACTTATTTATTATGTTTATTACTGGTTGTCTTTCCCCCTGAGGTCAGTTGAATAATGACCCCCAAAGATGTCTACATTCTAATATGTGGAGCCTGTGAACATGTTACCATCCATGGAGAAAGGGGACTGTGCAGATGTGATTAAGTCAAGAATCTTGAGATGGGAGATCATCCTGGATTATCTGGGTGTTGGTTGTTGTCGTTACTAGTAGCTGTAGAGTCAATTCTGACACATAGCAGCCCCATGTGACAGAGTAGAACTACCTCATAGAGTTTCTTAGACTGCAATCTTTATGGGAACAGATCACCAGGTCTTTCTCCAACAGAGCTGCTGGGTGGGTTCAAACCACTGACCTTTCAGTTAGCAGCTGAGCACCTAACTGTTGTGCCACGAGGGCTCCTTGATTATCTAGGTGTGCCCAATGTAATCACAAGGGTCCTTACAAGGTCATATTTGGGGAATGAGATGTGTTGATGGGAGCAGAGGTCAGAGAAAGATTTGAAGATGCTATGCTGCTGGCTTTGAAGATGGAGGAAGGAGCCATGAGCTGAAAAATGTAGGTGGCCAACAGAAGTTGGAAAAATCAAGGGAACAGATTCTCCCCTCAAGCCTCCAGAAGGAACCATCCCTGCCAACTTCTGACTTTAGCCCAGTGTGACTGCTTTTGGACTCTTGACCTCTAGAGCTGTGACATAGTAAGTTTGTGGTCATCTGTTCTGTTATAGCAGCGATAGGAAGCCCATACTCACTCTCCTGCAGTAGGATCTAAGCTCTGCAAGGTCAAGTGCCTGTGTCTCTCTTATTGTCTGCTCCCTAGTGCCATGTATAGTGCCTGGCATGCAGTCAGCACTCAGTAAGCACTGTCTGAAAGCACTGAGTGAATTTAATCATCACAACAACCCTACAAGGAATTGTCCATGTTCTACAGACAAAGAAATCGAGATCACAAAGATTAGGTGCATTTTCTGAAGTCACAGCTAGTGATTGAACTCCAAAGCACTTTCTTTGATACATGGCACAGGGTTTGGTACACAGTAGGTGCTCAGTAAATGTTCTTCAGTTGAAGTATCAGTTCCACGGGAGTATTTCGACCACAAGGAGCAGGGTGCTGAGTTTGTAATCTGTCAGGTAACTTCTTGTTAACATTAATTTATAAAATGACCCTTCAACGTCTTCAAGACACTGTCGCACAGGGGACACACCAGCAGTCAGAGTTCATGTGGGAGGAGAAACTTGGAGCAAGTCATTACCCAGGAAACCAACCGCTTCCTCTGATCAGCACCGAGGCAGGACCTCGGCCTGACAGCCAGGCCAGGGTCTGGTTACCATTTTGGGCCAGTGCTCTTCCCCGCGTTACCAGCCAAGCCTCAGAACTCTATGTTGCAAGTGGCAGAGGTCCTTCTGGTTAATCTGAACTCTGACGACCTGAATGTGATCCCAAGCTTAGTGGGCTGCCCTTCCGGGGAAAACTTCCTGCAGCCCCACAGGGCAAGGATTCCTCCAGAAAAGCCTTGGAGCTGGTGGGGCCTTTCATCTCCTGCGCTCTGAAAGCTGCCAGTGAAGCTGGCCTGCTGGGGCCTGACAGAGGATGCCACCCAGGCCTTCTCCCCCTGGAAGTGGGAGGAAAATGTCTCCCTTAAAAAAAGAAAGCATACACTAATGTCCATTGCAGCACTAGTCACAATAGCCAAAAGTGGAAACAACCCAAGCATCCATCAACAGATGAATGGATCAACAAATGTGGTCTAGCCATACAATGGAGTATTACTCAGTGTAAAAATGGTGTGGTGGTGTCAGACCTTGTTTAACTCCACAAGAGGGAGGAAAGAGAATCAAGATCATCAGCCCAAGGCTGATTCCTTTAAGGAGGAGGTCAGACATACCTCCTCCCTCCATTCTTTTTACCAATTCTACACAAGCTGTCCCTCCCATGGCACTTTCTACTTCTCTGCTAGGTTTAATAATTAGTTGCAATGGCCACACAGAACTCACAGACCACACTCACCGTTGGAGGAATTATTAGGGAAGTAACAGTTTACAATTCAGGATCAGGAACGACTCAGGATACAGTTCTTCGATCAGGATGACTTATTTTTAGCCATTCCTGCAGGCAGGCCTCTCTCCTGGCCCTTCAGCCCCTTGGCCCAGCCTCTGCCCCATTCAGGCAAGTCTTACAAAGCTTTTTAGCTCCACCAAGTGCACAGAGGCACCCTATTCCATCAGTAAGCTCTGCCCAAAGCAGCTCAGCTCTCTCCCTTCGTAGGTAGGCCGCAAGAAGCCCACTGTGCTGTCTCGTGCCAGTCTCCAAGTTCTGCTGCTGCCGTTTCTCTGCTACCGCTTCTTGTGCTGCATCTGGTGTTACAGCTCTCTCTGTCTCCTGGGTCTGGGAGGTTCTCAGCACAGGGACTCTCGGTCCAAAGGATGTGTTCCACTCCTGGCTCTTCTTCTGATGGTAGTGAGTTTCCCCTTCCACTTCTGGGGTTAGCTCCCTTTAAGCCTAGTGGGATGGCAAAACTGACCAATCACCTCACTGGGGTTCCATACACCTTATTTACATGGTCCCACTCCCAAATTCAGGATCATACATATATGAATTATTCAGGATCAAATAATGCACCTTATTTGCATTATTAGCAGGCTGTCTAACCCCCTTGGTGGGTCACAAGCACCTTATTTGCATAGTTCCACCCAATCATTGTGTGGGAGTCACAAAGACAATGGCTAGAAGGGCCATGTTAAGTAATTCCCTGTACCGCACTCACCATGAAGAGAAATGAAGTCCTGATACATGCTATGACACGGAAGAACCTGGAAAACATGCTGAGTGAAATAAGTCAGACACAAAATGACAAATATTGTAGGATCCTACACAAATGAAGTAGGCTAGTGTTTAGAGACCAAGTGTTATTATCCAGGGGTAGGAGGGAGGGGTAAGTAGGAATCATTGCTTAGAGGGGACTGAGTTTCTGTTAATAGTGGTGAAATAATTTGGGAAAGAGCAAGGTGGGTCTAACCTAATCACTTCTGAGTTATAAAAAGAGCAGATAGACAAAGAGACACACACAGAGGGAGACAGACACCCAGGAAAGCCAAGCAACTCCAGGGACTACCGACAAGGAAGGCCCGCCCCTGGAGCCAGGCCCCTACTTTGGACATCTAGTCTCCTGAGCTGTGAAAAAGTAAATTTCTGTTCTTTAAAGCCACCTACTTGTGGTATTTTTGGTTACAGCAGCTCTAGGTAACTAAGACAGTGCTCACAGCCATTGCACTATGTGTTCAAGGGAGAGAGTCAAGCTGCACAGGAGCCCATAATGGGTACTTGACCTGGCCAGACAGTCAGTGACGTTTCCTGGGACAGTGACCACTCAGCTGAGAACTAAAGAATGAGAAGTGAACAGAGAATGGGTTTTGGAGCCGGACAGACATGGAGTGTGTTATGGATTGAATTGTGTCCCCCAAAAACGTGTGTCAACTTGGGTAGGCCATGATTACCAGTATTGTGTGATTGTCCATCATTTTGTCATCTGATGTGATTTTCCTATGTGCTGTACATCCTGCCTCTATGATGTTAACAAGGCAGGATTAGAGGCAGTTATGTTAATGAGGCAGGACTACAAGATTAGGTTGTACTTTAAGTCAATCTCTTTTGAGATATATAAGAGAGAAGCAAGCAGAGAGACATGGGGACCTCATACTACCAAGAAAACAGCGCTGGGAGCACAGCGCATTCTTTGGACTGGGGGTTTCTGTGTGGAGAAGCTCCTAGACCAGGGTTGATGACAAGGACCTTCCCCCAGATGGACAAAGAGAGAAAGCCATCCGCTGGAGCTGGCACCCTGAATTTGGACGCCTAGCCTCCTAGACTGTGAGAGAATAAACCTCTGTTTGTTAAAGCCATCCACTTGTGGTATTTCTGTTATAGCAGCACAAGATGACTAAGACAGGGTGGTAGACGCTGGCTATGGAAAGAATGAGGAGGAGGCTTTTGGTTTTAGGCTATGTGAGTGGCTGGGGGTGGTGCCGTCATCCAAACAGGGCCACATTTTGCCTTCAAGAGCCCCTTCTTCCATTTAAAGAAAAAAAAAAACAATTATTTTTACAAACAATATTTTTACAAATAATTTTACAAATGCATAATATAAAGACAAATACAATCCAAGCTGGATTATATTCATTTTTTTCTTCTGATTTTAAGAGCAATTCAAACACTCTCGTGAGCCCCTCAAAGTCTCGAGGGTCCTCAGGCTGTGCTGTACCTGATGGAGAAGTGAGGCCTGCATCCAAGCACCCTGCTGTGTGACCCTGGGCAAGTCTTTGCCCTCTCTGAGCCAGATGCCAGCCAATTAAACGAGATTGTGTACCTAAATCAAAGGTGGATCAGCATACAGGGGCACCCAATTTAGGGCAGTTCTGTCTTTGCTGCATCCTCTGCAAAGAGCAAAGAGGGGAACTGCACAATCGGCCTTTCAGATCGCCCCTCCCAGCCCTGCTCCAGGCTGTGAATGGAAACAGATGTCTCTGTGGGCTGCCTTGTTCTTGGAGAGCCAGGCCCTGACCTCAGTTCACCCCGGCCGCCTTGTCATTGTCTACCTCCGCCTAACACACAGTTGACTGTCTGCCCAGTTAAGGAACTCCCATCTCCTTCCTCAGACACCAAAAAGCCAGCTCCCTTCCCCTCCCAGGGCGCACATAGGGCCTGGCCACCCAGAATCTGCTCCCCTCCCTCCGTTCTGGCCCATGTGGCTGCCCAAGCTTCTATTTGCCATTCCAGAGCGCTGCAGGGAAAAGGGCCTCCTTACAAGCAGAAAGAAGCCTCGAAGCTAAGTCTACATACGTCAAAGAGGCAGGTGGAGAGGCTGGCCTGGCTCTCTGTGCCTCACCTGCCCACCTGCACCCCCAACCCCAGCCTACTCTGGCCTGGAGCCAGTCCTTGACCGTGACAACTGGGATTCTCTCCATTTAGTCTCAGGACCTTGGCCTGCCCCAGAATAGGGAGTAGGACTCCTTCACTTGTTTTTGTTTTTCCCCCCAAAGCAAATCTGATTGTGAAGCCCCTCCTCCTCCTCCCAAGCACAAAGGCTTGCTTTGGCTCTCTTCCAATAGCGATCCCATAGGACCGGGTACAACTGCCTCATAGCGTTTCCAAGCCTGTAAATTTTAGGGAAGCAGACTGCCACATCTTTCTCCCATGGAGTGGCTGGTGGGTTCAAACCACTGACCCTTCCGTTAGCAGCTGAGTGCTTTAACCACCACGCCACCAGGGCTCCTTCTCAGCTCTGTTAGGACGAGGATAAAAATGTGCAACACCAATGGCAGTACTGGTCTGGCCCCTTCATTCTTAACCTGCTGCACGTTAGAACCACCGCTCAGAGTGGGGTTTAAACATGCCCACAGCCTGCCCCACCCCAGACAAAGTGAATCAGAGTCAGAACCAATTAAGTCAGAATGGGGGGTCTTCCAAAGCTCCCAGCGGATTATAATGAGCAATCAGGGCTGGGAATGCTGACAAATGTGGCCCCCCTGCTCCCTTTGCTCCAGCACGCTGGCCTTCTCCCACCTGCTCCATACTCACCATGCTCCATTTGCCACAGGGCCTTTGCATTTGCTATTCCCTCTGCCCAAGACACTTTTCCCTGCTCTTTTTGCTGAGCAAATTAGGGAAGCCTTCCTCACCCTTCAGCAAAGTGGTGCCTTCCTCCCCAAAACCTTCCATGACCTTCAGACCAGGTCAGCTCCCCTGGAACAGGTTTTTGTGGCCCTGGCCACCACCACTTGACAGGACCCACCAGCCCTGCGTGTGGAAGTGACAGTTCTTTCTGCCAATGCCCAACTCTCTCAGTAGACAGTAAGCACCCTAAGGGCAGAGGCTGTGTCTTTTATGTTTTTTTTCCTCTCACCTACTATGCACCTGGCACATAGTAGGAGTTCAGTGAACATAAAGTGAATGGATAAATGTATGCTCCCACCCTCCCTATGCGGGACTTCTGCCCACGTGACTGCTGGTATTTCCTGCTGGGCCTCCCTAATGCCAACCATTGACCTGAGAGACATACTGGACCTGGTGGATGAATGCCAGCACCAGCAGTAGCACCTGCCCCTGAGATGTCATTCATTTCACAGCCATTACCTGTGCTGTACCACATTCTAGCAGCTCAGGACTCAGGGGTAAAGGAGACGCCATGCCCCTCTTTCTCTGCCTCAGCCCTGTGGACATTTGAGGCCAGACCAGTCTTTGTGGTGGAGGGCTGTCCTGTGCATTGTAGGAGGTTTAGGAGCACCCCCAACTAGACGCTAACAGCATGCACCTCCCCCCCGCCCCAGTTGTGACAACCAAAAATGTCTCCAGACATTCCAGATGTTCCCTGGGGGCACAGTCACCTGCAGCTGGGAACTCCTGCTGCACGGTCATAGGGCTGACCATCCTATAGGAAAACAGTGGAGTCAGGATGTTGGCTTACAGTTATTGTTAAATGGCTGTGACGGTTGAGGTTGTGTGTCAACTTGGCTGGGCCATGATTCTCAGTGGTTTGGCAGTTATACAATGATGTAATCATCTCTATGATGAGATCTGATGTAATGTAATCACCTCCATGATGAGATCTGCTATGAGCAGCCAATCAGCTGAAAGGGAGTTTCCTTGGGCGTATGGCCTGCATCCAATACATATGGACTTCCTGGCAAAGCTCACTGTTTTTTGCTCTGCTGTGGATCTTATATTTGGTTCCTTATTATCTGAACTCCTGTTTTTGGGACTTGAGCTAGCAGCCTGCCATCTTACCTGCTGATCTTGGATTCATCAGACTCCGCAGCTATGTGAGTCAGGAGAAACCTCCAGCCTGATGCCTGACCCACGGACTTGGGACTTTCCACCCTCTACAACCGCATGGGCCATTTCCTTGCTATAACTCTCTCTTTGTCTCTCTCTCTATATATATATATGTTTCACTGGTTTTGCTTCTCTAGAGAACCAGCCTAAGACAATGGTCCATATATGTATGTATACTATGTACTTTCGTATATACTTACATATATACTTATACACATATAACATACATTATATTCTGTATATATGTTATAATTCACAATTTTAAAAAATGGTTAAAGAAGACCCAAAGCACCATAATGGAATAAACCCCGCAGGGGGCATGAGCCCTAGGGTTGTGGCCATGGGCTCCAAGGTCTGGCTGGGGTGTGAGCCTGCTCTGCCCATGTGACCTCAGCATCTTCTGTCTTCCTGGGGCCTTTACTCTGCACCATGGAGTGGATACCACTACCACCCTCACCCACAGGACTCACTGGTGACACAGAGCAACGGCCAGGCCGGCGCCCGGCCTGTGGAGAGCATTCCAGAAGTGAGCCCCTCCATTGGTGCAACCTTCATCCCTCCACATATCCTGAAGGTGTTACAAGACTTCAGAAAGACAGGCAAGGAGGGGGGCAAGTGTAAACCGCAGGTGAATGTGGGTACAGAGTGTGTGGAAACTCCTTGTCCTATTCTTGAAACATTTCTGTGAGTCTGAATTACATGAAAATAAAAAGACCAAAACCCAAACGAGTTGCCATGGAGTCGGCCCTATGTGTGTCAGTCAGAGTAGAACTGTGCACCATAGGGTTTTGAATGGCTGTGACCTTTCAGAAGTAGATCATCTGGCCTTCTAAGATGCCTCTGGGTGGACTTGAACTGCCAAACTTTAGGTTAGTAGTCAAGTTGCTTAGCTGTTTTGCAATACAATAAAAAGGTATAAAAATAACAAGGACGAGGTGAGCAGAAATGGATTAGAATCCTCCTGCACCACACCCCACGTTGGGGCAGAAGAGTTTAACCGTTAGCCATCTGCACACCTTTGCTTCTCTGGACGCTGCTTGGCTTGTTACTCCTTCATCTCCTGTGGACCCTGGTGGGCCTCAGGGTCCTCTCTGGTATGACAAAGTCACACACTCAGGGAGATGTTGACATGGCACCACAAACCAGCTGTCTTAGTCATCTAGTGCTGCTCTAACAGGAACACCACAAGTGGACAGCTTTAACAAAGAGAAGTTTATTCTCTCACAGTCCAGTAGGCTAAAAGTCCAAATTCAGGGCATCAGCTCCAGGAGAAGGCTTTCTCTCTCTGTTGGCTCTGGGGAAAGTTCCTTGTGATGCATCAGTCTTCCCTTGGTCTGGGAGCATCTCAGTGCAGGAACCTCAGGTCCAAAGGACGCGCTCTGCTCCTGGCACTGCTTTCTTGGTGGTATGAGGTTCCTATGTGTCTCTGCTCGCTTCTCTCTTTTATATCTCAAAAGAGACTGGATTAAGACACTATCTAATCTTGTAGACGTCATCAGTATAACCTCATCATAGTGATAGAATTTACAACACACAAGGAGATCACATATAACCTCATCGTAGTGATAGAGTTTACAACACATAAGAAAATGACGTCAGATTACACAATCATACAATACTGGGAATCATGACCCAGCCAAGTTGACAGATATTTTTGGGGGACACAATTCAATCCATGGCACCTGGCAAAGGTGTCATTTGCCAAGGTTGTCATTTAAACAACAACAAAAAAAGTTTCTGACTACAGCAAAGCTGGATACAGAACACTCCCCTCTGCGGAGACATCCACCTGGGTGGTGAGCTTGAGACTTCACAACCCTTCACCAGAGGAATCGTTTCACTTCCAGATAAGTAAATGTTTCCCATGATCCTGCAAACCAGCTTCATCTTTCATTTTCCTGGGAGACACAGGACCAAAGAGGGCCCTGACAGTGGGGCAGGGGTCCTGGGCCCTGGCACAGGTCCTGGTACACAGGGGAGCCAGGATCAAACACGAGACACCCCCTCTGTCATAAAGGGGATGATCCAATTGGGAAGACAGAGAACAAAAAACCAGAAAGATTGTGCTAAAGGCTCTCGATACAAAGGTCTGAGAAAGTGGCTAGGGGTATATGTGGGATGGGGGAACCCCTTCAGACAGGGTGATGAGGACCCACCTCCAGGGGATGATGTTAACCCTAGAGATGAAGGATAAGAAGGAGCTGGAGAAGTCGGGGGTCGGGTGGGACGAATTTTCCAGGCAGGGGACACCTGCCTTTGGCCCCAATCCCTGCTAGATTGTGAACTCACGAACATCTTGAGGGGTAAGAAGAGGGCTCTTGCCATGTCCAGAGATGAGACAAGGAACCAGGGTATTGTTGATTAGAGCTAACTTTCAAAGAGATGCCCCGTAGTGGTGAGGTGGGCTGGTTCCCCTACAACCCTAACTGCCCATGATTGGTCTAAGCCAAACATGTAGTCCCACCCCCCCTTACCAGTGACTGGTTCAGGAATGGATCTATCATCTAATCTGGGCCAATGAGGTGTGAGGGGAAGTCTGCTGAGGGGTTTCTGAAAAAGCTTTCCTCACATCTAACAGAGACAGGCAGGAAAGTGATGGTTCCTTTCTGCTTCTGGACTTGACCCAGTCTGGATGTGATGGCAGGATCCACTGCAGCCACCTTGCAACTTTGAGGGGAGCCAATCAGAAGGTGAGGCCAACACTGAAATAACAGCGTGGGAAAACAGAAAAACAAAACAAAGAGAGTCATTGGTGAATTGCTGAGCTGTTGAATTTATTTAGTCCTGAAGCTATCCTACCTCTGGGCTTCTTGTTCTTTGCGACAAACTAATCTTCCCCACGTGTCTGTCATTTTTGTCGTACTGTGGCAGCTTGCATGTTGCTGGGATGCTGGAAGCTATACCATCAGGGTCACCCATGGTGGACAGGTTTCAGCTGAGCTTACAGATTAAGACAGACTAGGAGGAAGGAACTGGTGGTCTACTTCTGAAAAAACTAGCCATTGAAAACTTTATGAATAGCAGCAGAACGTTGTCTGACATAGTGCCAGAAGATGAGCCCCTCAGGTTGGAAGGCACTTAAAAGACGACTGAGGAAGAGCTGCTTCCTCAAATAGAGTTGACCTTAATGACATGGATGGAGTCAAGCTTTTGGGATCTTCATTTGCTGATACAGCACAGCTCAAAATGAGACAAAACAGCTGCAAAAATCCATTAATAATAGGAACATGGAATGCATGAAGTACAAATCTAGGAAAATTGGGAATCATCAAAAATGAAATGGAATGCATAAACATTGATATCTTAGGCATTAGTGAGCTGAAATGGACTGGTATTGGCCATTTGGAATCAGACAGTCATATGGTCTACTATGTCAGGAATGACAAATTGAAGAGAAATGACATTGCATTCACTGTCAAAAAGAACATTTCAAGATCTATCCTGAAGTACAAAGCCATCAGTAATAGGATAATATCCATATGTCTACAAGATGACCAGTTAATATGACTATTATTCAGATTTACAAACCAATCACGAAGGCCAAAGATGAAGAAATGGAAGATTTTTATCAACTTCTGCAGTCTGAAATTGATCAAACACACAATCAAGATGCACTGATAATTATTAGTGATTGGTATGTGAAAGTTGGAAACAAAGAAGAAGGATTGGTAGTTGGAAAATACGGCCTTGGTGATAGAAACAATGCCACAGATCACACGATAGAATTTTGTGAAACCAATGACTTCTTCTTTGCAAACACCTTTTTTCAACAACATGAATGGCAGCTATACACATGGATCTCGCCAGATGGAATACACAGGAATCAAATTGGCTGCGTCTGTGGAAAAACACAATGGAAAAGCTCAATATAATCTGTCAGAACAAGGCCAAGGGCTGACTGTGGGACAGACCATCAATTGCTCATATGTAGATTCAAGTGGAAGTTGAAGAAGATTAGAACAAGTTCACGAGAGCCAA
This sequence comes from Trichechus manatus latirostris, assembly GCF_000243295.1. NCBI lineage: Eukaryota > Metazoa > Chordata > Mammalia > Sirenia > Trichechidae > Trichechus > Trichechus manatus. The sequence continues at coordinate 7,707,338 of NW_004443989.1, read as the reverse complement.
AGTATGACCTTGAGTATATCCTACCCAAATTTGGAGACCATCTTGAGAATAGATTTGATGCGTGGGACAGTAATGACTGAAGGCAAGACGAGCTGTGGAATGACATCAAGGACACTATACGTGAAGAACACAAGAGGTCATAAAAAAGACAGGAAAGAAAGAAAAGACCAAAATGGATGTCAGAAGAGACTCCGAAACTTGCTCTTGAACGTACAGCAGCAAAAGCAAAAGGAAGAAACAATGAAGTAAAAGAGTTGAACAGAAGATCTCAAAGGGAGGCTCGAAAAGACAAAGTAAAGTATTATAATGAAGTGTGCAAAGACTTGGAATTAGAAAATTAGAAAACCAAGAGGAAAGAACACACTCAGCATTTCTCAAGCTGAAAGAACTGAAGAAAGAAATTCAAGGGAAAGTATTAAATGACACAGGAAGCATCAAAAGAAGATGGAAGAAATACACAGAGTCACTGTACCAAAAAGAACTGGTTGATGTTCAACCATTTCAGAAGGAAGCACATGATCAAGAACCGATGGTACTGAAGGAAGAAGTTCAAGCTGCATTGAAGGCATTGGTGAAAGGCAAGGCTCCAGGAATTGACAGAATACCAACAGAAATGTTTCAGCAAATGGATGCAGCGCTGGAGGTGCTCACTCGTCTACGCCAAGAAAATTGGCAGACAGCTACCTCGCCAACCAACTGGAAGATCCATATTTGTACCCATTCCAAAGAAAAGTGATCCAACCGAATGTGGAAATTATTGAACAATATCATTAATATCACACACAAGTGAAATTTTGCTGAAGATCATTTAAAAGCAATTGCAGTAGTACATGGACAGGGAACTGCCAGAAATTCAAGCCAGATTCAGAAGAGGACATGGAATGAGTGATATCATTGCTGATGTCAGATAGATTTTGGCTGAAAGCAGAGACTACAAAAAAGAAGTTCACCTGTGTTTTATTGACTATGCAAAGGCATTGGACTGTGTGGATCATAACAAATTATGGATAACATTGTGAAGAATGGGAATTCCAGAACACTTAATTGTGCTCATGCAGAACCTGTACATAGCAAGAGGGAATCCTTCGAACAGAACAAGGGGGATACTGCATGGTTTAAAGTCAAGAAAGGTGTGGATCAGGACTGTATCCTTTCACCAAACTTATTCAATCTGTATGCTGAGCAAATATCCAAGAAACTGGACTAAATGAAGAAGAATGCAGCATCGGGATTGGAGAAAGACTTGTTAACAACCCGTGAACTGCAGATGACACAAACTTGCTTGCTGAAAGTGAAGAGGACTTGAATTGCTTACTGATGATAAAAAACTACAGCTTTCAGTATGGATTACACCTCAACATAAAGAAAACAAAAATCCTCACAAGTGGACCAATAAGCAACATCATGACAAACGGAGAAAATATTGAAGTTGTAAAGAATTTCATTTTACTTGGATCCACAATCAATGCCCATGGAAGCAGCAGTCAAGAAATCAAATGACATATTGCATTGAACAAATATGCTGCAAAAAAACTCTTGAAAGTGTTAAAAAGCAAAGATGTCACTTTAAGGACTAAAGTACGCCTGACCCAAGCCATGGTGTTTTCAATCCCCTCATATGCAAGCGATAGCTGGACAATGAAGATGGAAGACTGAAGAAGAATTGATGCCTTTGAATTACGGTGTTGGCGAAGAATATTGAATATACCACGGCTGCCAGAAGAACCAACAAATCTATCTTGGAAGAAATACAGCCAGAACGCTCCTTAGAAGTAAGGATGGCAAGACTTTGTCTCACGTACTTGGACATGTTATCAGGAGGGACCAGTTCCTAGACAAGGGCATTATGCTTTGTAAAGTAGAGAGTCAGACAAAAAGAGGAACACCCTCAACGAGATGGATTGACACAGTGGCTGCAACAATGGGCTCAAGTGTAACAAGGATTGTGAGGATGGCACGGGACACGACAGTGTTTTGCTCTGTTGTACATAGGGTCACTATGAATCAGAATTGACTGAACGACACCAAAAACAACAAAACAACAATCTTCCTTAGGGTTTAAGCCAGTTGAGCTGGAGCTTTTTGTTACATCCTGACTAGTACACACCAGGTTCCCTTGCAGCCTGATCAGCTGATAGGCAGCTATGAAAGGAGAGAGAATACAAGGGAAAGGGAACGAGGGTGGGGAGATGACATTTCTTGAGCTTCTACTATGCACCACACTTCTTAGGAGGCATTTTACATAGGTCTTTCCCTAACCCTTTGAGGGATAGATAACCCCTTTGAGGCAGCTTCTAGCTTCATTTCACAGAACAGGAAGCTGAGGCTAAGAGCGGAAGATAGCTGCCTGATTCCAAGTGGGAGAACCAGGGTGTTAACCCAGCCCCATCCTTCTCCGTGTCCAGCCTGTTTCCCAGAGAAGACTTAATGGGACTCAAAGTTTTGAACCAGGGTGGCTGGGAGAGCTATGGTACTGCCCTGGCCAGCAGAGATGCCTCCACTTGAGCTGAACCTCCTTTCCTGCAAACATCCTTTGCCACTTAAGAGTTGAGGGTGTTGATCTGCCCACTGGCTGGGTGGCCTCCAGAGCCAGGAACCCACCCAAGAGAAACTGGGAACTCAGCTGGCTTCCATTCAGCTGTGGGGATGCGATTGTCAGGATCTGAATGACGCTTCCACAAGGAACTTTTCTTCTTCCTTCCTGGAGGTCAAAGATTCAGGCCACTCAGCAGGGTGTGGCCAGCAGGGTGGCTGCAGGACATGCTGAGCTTCCTGCTGCCCTTCCTGGCTGGGGACTTTGAGAGAACTTTAGCTTTGCAGGAATTTAAAGAAAGAAAAGACAAAAAATCCTTGACCCTTATTATTCAGTGCCTGGTGCAAACAAATCTATCACTTGGCAAAAACAGGCTGTCCTGCAATAAATCAGAGTGTGACAGGTCCATAAATCCAGAAAGTGATGCTCACAGCGCTGCCTGGCTGAGTGCACAGGGCTCAGCCCTAGTAGGTGGGAAGGAGAGGAGACTACTCACTGCTCCGGCCACCGTCCTACCCTCCAGGCTGGAGGGACAAAGCAAAGAGGTGGTATTTCCGGAGTCCAGGATCTGGTGTCACCCAGGAGAAGCTGGAACCACGGCAAGCCCGCCTGGCAAAGCTGGAGCCCCAGAGGAGACTCAACCACCCCTAGAAGCAGTGTCCAAGGTGCAGACAGAGGGGGAGAAATACCCTGGTTTCTCTCTCCCGTCCTCCAGTGTCTCATCAGCACCTCCCATTCGCTGATCCCAGTGACATAGGAGCCCAGGATACGGTGTCTGCAGGAGTCAGTCCCTCAGATGTGGCCAGAGCCAGGGAGGGGGTGGATCTAAGGGAAAGCAGGACAGGCACTATCACTAGTATTCATTGCAAAACAACCCCCCCCCAAAAAAAATGTAGCTTCTTTATTTGCTCCCCTCCCTTACTTCTCCTGTTCTTCCTCTAACTGGATCAAAAGCTGATATAATCAAAAGTGGTGCAGAGATTTTTAGTGAGCATCTACTACATGCCAGGCATTATTCCAGGCAATGGGATTCAGGATGTAAAAGCCAGACAAGGCTGCCACTCCTTTGGATCTTGCATTCTCAGAGGGCGTCACAAAGAAACAAGAAACAAACAAATGAACAACATAATCCCGGAGAGTGAGTGTGATGGAGAAGAGAGTGATGAGTGATGGCAGTGACTTGGGTCGGGTGGCAGGCATCCCAACAGGTGACATCCCAGCCTGGATTATAATGAAAAGAGTTCCCTGTGTGAGAGAAGGTAGAGGCTTATTCCAGGCAGGGACGCAGCCGGTGTCAAGTCCCTGAGGTTCAAACCAGCTTGGCTTGGTGTCAGAATCATAATGTAATTGATGTACTGAGGAGTCTCAACTTGATAGGGTATAAACTAGAGGGGGTGAAGAGAAATAGGGAGGGAGGGATGGAAAAAAGGAAGGGAGTAAAGAAAGGAGGAAGAGGAAAGTAGGGAGGGAGGGAGGGAGTGTAAGTCTATTAGATATATTTAGACACTGGAATTTCATGCCCCTATTAAAAAAGGGACGGAGGGAGGGAGATTTATCTGGAGTTACCAACAGACACTAAGAAAGCTAGGGGCCCAGTTAAAATTCAGTGGGAACTGGAACCAACCATAATTTTAAACTGGTGTGGAAGAAGTCATGGACTGAAGATGAACTGGCTCACGTCGCCCCCTGCTGGAAGGATCCAGAGGCTACTGAGGAAAGAAATCAGCTATTTAAACTAAAAGAACAGACATCATTTAGTTCCAAGCTAAACGGGCTCGCTAATTAATTTCCTACCTTATTAAAATGAAATTTGTCAAGATTTGATTAGAGCTGGTCTGAATTTAATCCATCATCTCCACAGATTTGTTAGCAAAAATATAGCAAAAATGCCTGCAGAAAAAGACACCTGCTCAAGGGTGGCCCTCACAGCATTGTTTGTAATCAGAGAACGTAGGATAGGGGCATATGTCCAGATGTAAGGACCTGGTTAGGTGAATTCTAAATATATTCTACGTCATGCTTCTATTGGATGTAGTGTATAACTCTATTTACTGACCTGGAAAAGTGTTCACAATATATTGCTAAGTGATAAAAGTGAATTACACAACAGAATGAACATGTCATTCCAATTTTTACAGAAAAAGTATACTTCTATATATATGTGTGCATAGAAAAAATGTGAAAGAATATGCACCAATATATTAACATTGGTTATCTTTGGGGGATGGTATTGTATATCTCCCCTATTTTGCTTACATATATTTATACATTTTTTGACAAATGATATTGCTTATTTACATAAAATATTAAAGCAGCTCTTTGGCATTGAAGAGGGATTTCAGAAGGAATGATTGACCTAGCAAAGGGGACAGAAAGTTTTCCAAGATTTTGACGAAAGTTCTTGCTTTGGGATAGTTCAATAGACCACATTTATTCACCTCCAGTAAGGTCAAGGCCAAGAATCAGATCCCCATGGATGCTGGCGATCTTGTTCGAGGTCCACACCCAACCTGCTGCCAAATTGGTGGGAGTGGGAAGGAGTGCAGTTGGGCCAAGCTGACACTCCCCTCCTGGGAAAGTGAGCCAGGTGCCCCTTCCACCCTGAAGGCCAGGGGATGCAGCCTCACAGCAATCCTGTGCTGAGCCCAGGCCTGGCACACAGCAAGCACACAGCAAGAGCTGAAAATAGGGATTTAACTTAATAGGAGGAAAGAATGAAATAAATACCTGAGTGAGATGGAATGAATGAATGGAAGACAGGGAGTGAATGGAACAAAACAGAATGGACTGGCATGAATGAATGAGTGAATAGAATGAGGGAAGGGATGGAATAAACAAATGGAATCGAATGAACAAAATACAATGAATGGATGGAATGAAGTGGGATGGAGTGAATGAATGAATTAAATGAGTAAAAGAAGACATGGTTGCTGCCCTCAGAGGACTCAGTCTAGTGGGGGAAAGAGATACGAAAGCCAATAATTACAGGTGCCTATGCCAGGTGCTCTACTCTGAACAGCCATTTATGGAGGCCTTACGTGGTTAAGCACTCGGCTGCTAACCAGAAGCTTGGTGGGTTCGAACCCACCAGCTGCTCCACAGAAGAAAGATGGAACAGTCTGCTTCTGTAAAGATTACAGCCTTGGAGACTCTGTGGAGCAAATCTACCCTGTTCTATAGGGTCGCTATGAGTCAGAATCGACTCTATGGCAATGGGTTTTTTATGGGTTAACCTGGTTTCTTCGATGTCCCATTTAATCCTCACATTGCTTGGCTGTGTGAGGCAGCCTCGTTCATTAGTTCTGTTTGCAGACAAAGACACTGAGACTGGCAGCACGACTGGACTAAACCAAAGCTAAGAAGTTTCCTGAATACAATCAAACACTTTAAGGGACAGAGTAGCAGGGGCAGGGGTCTGGGGACCATGCTTTCAGGGGACATCTAGGTCAATTAACGTAACAAAGTTTATTAAGAAAATGTTCTGCATCCTACTTTGGTGAGTGGTGTCTGAGGTCTTAAAAGCTAGCAAGCAGCCATCTAAGACGCATCAACTGGTCCCAACCCACTTGCAGTAAAGGAGAATGAAGAACACCAAAGTCACAAGGAAATTATTAGCCCAAGAGACAGAAAGGGCCACATAAACCAGAGACTGCATCAGCCTGAGACCAAAAGAACTAGATGGTGCCTGGCTACCACCAATGACCGCTCTGACAGGGAACACAACAGAGAGTCCCTGATAGAGCAGGAGAAAAGTGGGGTGCAGAACTCAAATTCTAGTAAGAAGACCAGACTTAATGGTCTGACTGAGAATGGAGGAACCCCAGAAAGCATGGCCCTCAGACTCTCTGTCAAACCAGAACTAAAACCATTCCCGAGGTTAACTCTTTAGACAAAGATTAGACTGGACTATGGGACATAAAATGATACTCATGAAGAGTGTGCCTCTTAGCTCAAGTAGATACATGAGACTAAATGGGCAGCTCCTGTCTGGAGGTGAGATGAGAAGCCAAAGAGGGTCAGGAGCTAGTTGAATGGACACAGGAAACCCAGGGTGGAAAGGAGGAGTGTGCTGTCACAGTATAGGAAGAACAATTAGGGTCATGTAACAATGTATGTGTAAATTTTTGTATTACAGACTAACTTGAATGGTAAACTTTCACTTAAAGTACAACAATAAAATGAAAAAAACAAACAAACAGAAAACACTGAGACGGGGAAAGCTTCAGTCAACTCCCTGGAAACTGTGGAGATCCACAGTCGGGAGGATGATCAGGGAGCACTCTGGGGAAGGAGGCAGGCATGGGCAGAGGGAGACACTAGGCTGCGATGCAGTCTCAATGAAGGGCCCAGCTGACCCCACAGGAGCTCTGAAGTGGGATGGTCCTTCTGAGCTGTCCTGAGTTGGCACAGGGGGCCAGGTCATATGCACTTTGCCCCTCCTCCCTACCCACCACTGACCAGTCAGTGGACACAGGCTACTTCCGGTGAGGCAGGTCCACAATTCTGTGACTCTTCAGCCAAAGCAATTTCCACAAAAAGCTGGTAGCTGAGGGCTGTGTGCTGCCAGCAGCACTCCCAGCAGCTGGGGACCACAGTCCTCCAGTTCTGAAGGAGAACTGGGGGGCACATCACAGCATCTACCACAGAAACTGAGGACCAGGGGGATTAACTTACTTTCCCAGGGTCTCAGAGTGAATAAGAACACAAGCAAGCTCTTGCACCCTGTGCTCAGGCATGTGCCACAGAGCTGGAACTTGATCCTGTAGTTAAGGGGAAGCCCTCGAAGGAACTTAAGACAGAATGTAATCAAATTTCTTTCCTAGAAAGACAATCCTGGTAGCTCTGTGAAGAATGGACAGGAGGCTGTGGTGACAGAAGGCAGGGAGAACTGGCTAGAAGGCTGCTGCAGTAGGATGGGACCCAGACCATGGGGGCAGACTAATGGCTCCTCCCAAAGATGTCCACGTCCTGATCTCCGAAACCTGTGACTGTGTCAGCTTACATGGCAGAAGAGCCTTTGAAAATGTGATTAAATTATGAATCTTGAGATGGGGAGACTATTCTGAATTAACCAGGTGGGACCAACGTAATCACAGGAGTCTTCATAAATGAAAGAGGGAAGCAGGAGAATAGTAGTCAGAAGGCCATGTGACAACAGAAACAGAGGCCAGAGAGAGAGGGAGAGGGAGATTTGAAGAGGCTATCCCACTGTCTTTGGAGATGGAGAAAAGGGCCACGAGCCAAGGAATGTGGACAGCCTCTAGAATCTGGAAAAGGCAAGGGAATGGATGAGTCCCCAGTGCCTAGAACAGCACCTGGAATACAGTAATCATTCAAATATTTGATGAATGAATGAATGGATGGATGGATAGATGGATGTGGATGGAAAGATATGGGTGGGAGGAAAGCTGGAAGTGCTGATGAATGGAAGTCTGGGTGAGTGGAAAGATGAATAAATAGGAGAATAGATGGGAGGTTGGAAGGATAGATATGTGGGTGAATGGAAGGATGGGTAGTTGGAAGATAAGTGGATGGAAAGATGAGTGGAGGGAAGGATAGAGGGATGTAAGGGTGGGTAGATGGAAGGAAATATGGAAAGATAGAAGGATGGATAGTTGGAAGGATGTGTGGATGAAAATATGGATGGGTGGATGAAAGAATGAGTGGACGGAGAGATGCATGGATAGATAGATGGAAAGATGAACAAATTGAAGAGGGGTGGATGGAAGGATAGAAAGATGGTTGGGTAGAATAATGAAAGGATAGATAGAATGCTGGAAGAATAGATGGATGGCTAGTAGGATGAATGAGAGAATGGGTGGATGAATGGAGGGAAGGATGGATGTAAAATTCCTCAAGAGGTTGGTACCAGACTGGGCTGGAGAGATATTGCTGATGCTAACTACTTCCCATCTGTGTTGAAAGGGCCTGACTGCTCTATATCTTTCTGGCGGGGACTTTTGTTGCCAAGTGACGGAAGTCAACAGGCTGTTCACGCCTCTAATCCTCTGAACCAGATTCCATAATCATCTTAACTCTTCAGCAAATATCTATATTTAATGAACTCCCCACCTGATGCCTGGCTCCCACGCACAGCTACTGACTTAGCTGCTTTATCTCTAGGGCTTGATAATCTGGGTTCAGAGCATTAGCATTGATTTCTCCCCCCTTTAGAGGGGCCCCTCTGTGCTCTGGCCTCCTTCCAAAAAAAGATTTGATCACCTTACTTCCCTGCCTAACACTCTCAAGGAGCAATCTGTGGCTCCCAGGACAGATGCAGATGCCAGGGCACTCACAGCTCTTCACACCCCAGCCCTAGTCTGACTCACCAGCTTCATTTCTCATCCCTCTCCTGCTCCTGTGACTTAAACCCCCTGTGTTTGCACCATGTGAAATTCCTCTCCATTGTGAGAACAGATCCTGCTCCCCCAGGCCTCCAAGCATCCGTACAGTGGGCCCAGGTCATAAGAAGTTTGGCAGCTTTCACTTGCTCTCCCAGAGCCCAGCCACCACACTGTGAGGAAGTCCAAGCTAGACAACTAAACAATGAGAGGCCACATGGAGAGACAGCCTGGAGGATGAGGGGCCAGTTTGGATATTCCAACTCCAACCAAGCACCCAGCCAAGCTCTCAGCTGCATGACTGAACTCAGATGAGACCAGCAGAAGAATCATCTAGCTGAGCCCTAGCCAGCTCATGGGATCATGAGAAATCACAAATCATTGTTCTTTTACCCCCATAGGGATTGGGGTGACTTGTTACACAGCAGTAGATGGATGATACAGCCTGGTTGTGTGTCTTCCTCTAGATGTTACAATACTGGTCTTGTTTACCTTCATACTTCCAGCTCCTCACACAGTGTCTGGGCACAGTAGGCATACAGTAAACACTTGTGGAATAAAAGAAGAAATTATTGAATAAAAAATGAACAAATGAATCCTCTCAGGCAGAATTAGTCACCTCTCCTTTGTGATCCATAACTCATTGCACATACCAATAGTAAGTGCTGTATTACATTCTAATGAGTTACTTGTTATTGTCCCTTGTTTATCTTGTCAATAAGAATATGGGGGGAGAGTGTGTCTTTTCCATCTTTGTTCCCTCTGTGCCATCTTTTTCTCCCAGCACCTACTACAGAACCCTGCCCTTGATAGGCACCAAATGCCTATTTTAATTAATTGACTTTCTAACCTCAGTATATGTCTTAGGCTGGGTTCTCTAGAGAAACAAAACCAGTAAAGCATATATATATATATATAGAGAGAGAGAGAGAGAGAGAGATTTATATCAAGGAAATGGCTCACGTGGTTTTTAGAGGCTGGTTGACGTCCCAAGTCTGCGGGGCAGGAAAGAGGATTCTCCTGATTCATGTAGCCGCAGGGGCCAGTGAACCCAAGATCAGCAGGGCAGAGAGCAGGGCTGTAGCAGGCTGTGAAGATTGACGAATCTCAAGATTTGCAGGCAAGTTGTTAGCTCAAGTCTCAAGAACTGGAGGTCAGATGAACAGGAGCCAGCCACAAGCCCTGTCCCTGCCGGTACCACTCAGTAGATTCCATCGTGGGTGTGATCACGTATCAGATTTAAACAGGGAAGTGATCACAGCATTATACAACTGCCAAAACACTGAGAATCATGGCCTAGCCAAGTTGACACACGATCTTAACCATTACAGTATACAAATTACATTTCAAATGGGAAGTGAAATTATTTTCTGAGCAATGAACTCCATTTCGGAAAACAACAAAGGCAGGCCTTGGGTAAGACATCAAGATTAAGACTCAGCGGCAATAGGAGGATAATATGGAATGTATGGCTAACTGCCTCCATGAACAACTGCCTCCTTTGCCATGAGACCAGAACTAGATGGTGCCCAGCTACCATTACTGAACATTTTAATCAAAGATTCCATAAAAGAATCCTGATCAAATGGGGGAAAATACAGAACAGAATTTTAAATTCTCATGGACTCAAGACTTTCTGGAGCCATGGAGAGTGTACGAACCCCTGAAACTATTGCCCTGAGATAATCTTTGAACCTTGAACCAAAAATATCCCCTGAAGTCTTCTTAAAACCGAACCATAGTTTAGCTTAACTAGTAAAAAAGGTCCGCCTTGAGCATTATGCTCTTTTGAGAACTGTCTATATGGGATCAAATTGACAACAGCAACTCGAAAGATTGGATGAGGACCTCAGAGGGCAGTGAGTTTATGTTAATGAGGGAGGAACAAAGCAGAAAAGGAGAGTGAGAATGGTTGCACAACTCAAAGAATGTAATCAATGTCAATGAATGGTACATGTAGGAAAAAAAAAAAAAAAGATGGAGACTCAAGGGCAGGCTAGCAAAGCCACGTATGGTTCTTAGCACACAGGGAACGAAAAAGAATTGTCAGCAGTCTCACTGCTTTTAAGCCTTGCTCTGCGCATCACTTCATACAGAGTAGGAAGTAAGGAGCTGCCTGTCGTCTGTTCATATGTACAAGTGTGAGTGTATACAGAAAGCACCAGGAGGCCAGTTATTGACTACACACCCCGACCAACCTGAGTTAACCAGACAGACTCTATTCCATCTCTAAGCCCTTCCAGCTGTCCAATCCCAGGATTTCAAGCCTACGCAGGCCCACAGACCAGCTGCTAGCGGCTCCCTGACCTACAGGCAGTTTCTAGAATCCAACTTCTGCAACGCTCGGTCAGAGATTTTCCAGCTGTGCTGTGAGAAGTCCTGGAGTTACACCATGGAATCCCTGGAGCCACCCTAGGGATTGGCAGGGAGATTTCTGGACTCACCTCAACCTGTGTTTTCTGGAGTTTTATAGAAGAGTATGTATGAGAAAAGGATTCCTATTACAAGAAAAAAAAAGTTGAAAATAACCAACTGACCTCACTGTTCCCATTTTGCAAGAGAAAAACACTGTGGTTAAGAGTGAAAGTTCTGGAGTCAGAGTTGGATTCAAATTCCAGCTTCATCCCTTTCTACCTGCATGACTTTGGATAAGTCACTTAACCTCTCTGAGCTTAATTGGCGAAATGGGTATAATAAACCTTACCTTTAAACTTTAAAAAAATCATATATTAGTATGTTGGGGTAACTTCCAGTTTCCCAGCCTTCAACTTTATTAAAATCAAGTTTCTATTAAAAAAAAACAAAAAACAAAAACCAACAACAAAAGCATTCATCTGTGAGGCTTCTGAAACTTGTAAAGCCCTGAGTTGGTGGTGTCTTCCAGCCAGCTGAAGGTTAACATTTGAAAATGCATCTTCTTGATCATTCAGAATCACCTCACGCACCATTAACCACTTTGCAGGGGCGTGAATTTCCCAGGATACCATTTCTACAAAGGGGACCAATGGCCTGAGAAAGGAAATAGGAGGCTGGAGGATGAATGCCCCATAAAATCCAGGTTTCGGGACCACTGAGAAGATTGAGCTTCTGTGCGCCTCACTGCTCATTCTAAATGGTCTTGGGGAACGCCTTTTAATCCCCGGGTGAAAACTGATGATTCGGAGCGTGATAATATGCAATTGCCTGGTCCCTACTTCCTGTCTTTTCCTTTTTTTTTTCTTTTTAATTCTCTCTTGTCTGAGGCATCTGGTGGGGACTTAGTATAATTAAAGTGGTGGCAGGGGCCAAAAGATAAAACAGCTATCTGAGGGAGGAATATTTTTCAACGGAGCTAGGGGATCAATTAAATCCCTGGCTGAGATATCAAACATTAGCACCTCCATAATCCAGAGGGGAGCTTAACCTTTCCTGTCGTGCTGGGGCCCAGAGCTGGGGGTGTGGAGGGGGAGCTTGAAGATCCTAAGGCTGGTGCGGACACAGGGTGAGAGTCAGGGAATGCAAGCGGGGCAGGCGGCTACATGGGGTCAAGTTGACGAAGCCCAGATCAGCCAAGGAGGCAAGCAAGAGAAGTGTGATGTCTGTCTCTGCCCTGGTGTAATGTGGATGTCAAGGCCAACTGAGCAATGGAAACTTGATGAGCAGACTGCACTCTGAGGCCAGATTCTCTTCTCTGTTATTTTCTGAGTGTTAGGGTTCCTGACTGCACAAATCTGAGATGACCAGGAGCCCACAGATTCTACCCACCTGCCTTCTAACGGGGTGGTTGTATTCATAAACTCCTAAGTTCACTGACCAGCTACAAAATCCTGAAAGTGGAACCCAGCCTCTCTGAGTCTCAGTTTCCTCATCTGTCGAATGGGGGCAAATAATAAACCTACTTCCCAGGATAGCTGTGGAAAGTAAATAAGGTAATAAAGCAAGTTCCTGAAATAAGGTATGTAGGTCAGACATTATCTGTCACTCTTACACTTCCTAGACCATTCATCTGAATTGTGGTTGTGTTTTCATTTCTTTAAACCCCAGATGGGTTGGATAATATGAAATTTAAAGGAGACTGGCTGGCTCTTCAGATTTATTCCTCCAAATGAGTCCGAGTTCCTTCCTGGACCTGAGCAATTTGTGATGCTGACCATGTTTCAGTGGTGCTTCCAGACTAAGACCCTCTAGGAGGAAAGGTCTGGAGATCAACATCCAAAAATCAGCCAATGAAAACCCTATAAATCATAATGATCCTAACTACAACTGATCGTGGGGATGGCACAGGACCAAGGAGTGTTTCATTCTGTTTTACATGGGGTCACCATGAGTCAGGGCTGACTCAATGGCAGCTAACAATAACTACTCAAGCTGACTTGTAGCTGGTGCAGACCAGTATGGTGGTACAGGTTGTTAAAGTATTGAAATATTTCTAATACTATTAGTAGTCTTTCCCTGTAGACACCCATGTACCCTCCAATCTTAGCCTCCATGATCCCTGTGTTCAGATTCCCCACGGTCCAACAACTAAAGGGCTAATCCTGGGCAGCAGAAGTCCCTGGGACCCTAAGACTGGGTCCAGTCCAATTGGTCAGCGCCCAGGCTGTGAGGCACTGTGTCAGGCACTTTCAGCAACATGGCTCACTTGTATTCTTAACAGGGATGTGGGCTGTCTCACCCCCCACTCTTAGAGTGGAAGAAACTGAGACACCAAGAGGGGAAGTGACAAGCTCAAGGTCACACATCCTGTGAGTCCCAGAGCTAAACCCTCATGCAGAAGCTTCCAGACTCTCGAGATGAGGTTGGAATGTGCAGGATGTTTGGGGGAACATATTAAACACCACTCATGCCTTATCTCATGGTCCACACCACCCCTCACCCCTAGGTGGTGACTACTTGGGTTGGAATCCCAATTCTGACACTTAAATGCTGTGTCATCCCAGTCAATGGACTCAAGGTCTATGGCCACAATTTACTTATTTGAAAAAAAGAAAGAAAGGAAGGAAGCGAGGGAGGGAAGGGGGAAGGAAGGAAAACTGTAAGGATTATAAATCCTTTTTAGCAGGGCTTCTCAGCCTCAGCACTATTGACATTTGGGGCCAGGTCATTCTCTGTGGTAGGGGCTGTCCTTTGCACTGTGGGAGGTTTAGCAGCATCCCTGGCCTCTACCCACTAGATACCAGTAGCACCAGGACAACTAAAAATGTCTCTAGACATTGCCAAATGTCCCCTGGGGAGCAAAATCAACCCTGGTTGAGAACTGCAGCTTTAGAAGTGTTGTTCTGAGGTCTAACAAGCTCCTGGCAAGGGCCTGACACAGAGCTAATCACTGTCTTTACCTGGTTCATCATTAGGACTGTGTTTGGCTGCAAGTAACATTAACCCAAATAACAATGACTTACACCAGAGAGTAATTTGTTTCACTTTCACATCAAAAGTCAAATGTTCGCAGTTCAGGGCTGGATGATGACCATTCCTCCAACCCTAAGGTTTGACCTCGTCTTCAAGGTCCAGGTGATAGGGAGGGGCAGAGGGCACATCCATGCTAGCATCTCTTAAAAAAGATCCCCAGAAGCCACCATGTTGATGCTCCACTGACATTCCATTGGCCAGGACTCAGTCACATGGCAACACCTAGCTGCAAGGGAGGCTGGGAAATACAGCCTTAATTCTGGGTGGCCATGTACCTGGCTGACATTCTATTACCACGGAAGAAGAGAGAACAGCTATGCAAGGTCACTGAATCTCTTGGGCCTGCTGCACTCAGGAAGCTGATTACAACCAAAGGATTTCAGTGCCTTAGGACATGAGGGCGATATAATGCTTGGAACATCTGGCCCATTACATTTAACAAACCACTAGACAGGAAATATTAGCAGAGTGCACAGGAAATAAACGCACAGGCTATTCATCTTGAAAAAGAAAACCTGGGAAATGCTGCAGGGCCGGCAACCTTTATCATCAACTCCCCTTCCCAACTCACCTGATCTCCACGTTCTGTGTGTACTTGTGGTGTGAAGAGAAGACGTGTTGGTGGGACCAGTAATCCGGAGACTCTGCTTTCATCAATGTTTTCATGCCATGCCACCCAGAAGTTGCATGACTTAGATCAAGCCATCATGCCCTCAGTTTTCTCATCTGTAAACAGGGCCAATACTGGAGTCTCAAACACCAAAATGAGATAGGGCTGTGTACATGCGTTTTGCAAACTCCAGAGCAGGGCTGTCCAATAGCACTTTCTACAGTGATGGAATGCTGTAGACCTGCACCACTCAATATGGTAGACACTAATCACATGTGACTACTGAGCATGTGGAGTGTGGCTGGTACAATGGAGGACCTGGGTTTTTCATTTCATGTTGGGCAACTGGAGTGTTTGCAGGGTGTGAGGGAGTAAGTGGATCATACTGCTTCCTCTCAAGGACTTCTTCATATCCCCCAGGTCCTTCATGTTCTCACCCCTTCCCCTTAGCTTGAGCCCTAAGAAAAAGCACCTGAAAAGACTCTGAAACCCATCTACACTATGAAAAAATACCTAATAACAGGCTGAGGTCGGAGAGTCTCTGTGGGGTCAAGGAGGTTGAAGCCTCTTGCTAAAGAGAGAAAGCACAAATGGTGGAAATTTAGACATAAGCCAGTTTTGAGGACAATTTGGGGGCACCAGGCCCTTTTGACTCCCCTGGGCACCCCTGCCTGGGAGAACAGCCCTGGGAGATGATGTAATCTACCACATGGAGCCTGGTAGCTAAAAACAGATGAACCATTTCCAGAACAGATACCTTTTGTCTCCTCTCTGGTGCTGTCAGGCCCATAAAAAGGGTTTTAATGTTAAGAGAAAATGTTAAAGTAAAATCAAATAATGCTGAGAGATCACCCAGTCCTCAGGGTGATCTTGTCTGGGATTTATGTCTGGCCTGAAGACGTGGCTGGTTCAGAAGCCAAACAGGCCTGGATCTGAATCTGGCCCTCAGACACACTTTGTTTGGGCTGCAGGGTATTTAGATTTTTGTTAATTATTTGTCAACATTTAAAAATCACAGAGTTTTCTATTAAATTCCTATTTTCTGCTTATTTTGAACAAATAGGAGAATCTGGCATTGTGAGGCCTGCTCTCCGACATGGCAGTAATTGGCTGAATAGTGTACCTCTTCAAATGGGACTCACTCTACTCACTTCACCACAATCCCACTACTCCCTGTAAACTTCCATTCCCATTCAGTCAATCTGTGTGCAGTGTGATTAATTACTTTTGTGTGTGGCCTTTCTAGCCGTGGTCTTGTGACTCCCACCCAGGTGATTGGGTGGGGCTGTGAAAATAAAATAATTGTGGCCCACTGAGGGGATTGGTCAGTTTTGCCTTAAAAGAGCCAATGCCAGAGCAGAGAGGACAGCCCACCACCACCAAAGAAGGAGAGACCTGCAGCAGAAACCCACAGGAGAGAGTGCAGTGGGCTTACAAGCCCACGGAGTGGAGAAAGCTGAGTGTCTTTGGGCAGAGACTGAGGGCCAGGGAGAAGTCTATGCCTGACCCACGATTTTGGGACTTGGCCAGCCTCCACGATCACATGAGCCATTTCCTTTACATGGTTCGTAAGTTCTGTGAGACGTTGCAGTGAATTAGGGAACCCAAAGACAGTACTCTGACAGCGTACTGAGGGGAGAGGGAGTAGTTGATGTTAGAGATGATGGAGTGGTACAGCAGCTTGGAAAAGTTAGGCATTTGGGACATCTTTAACCTCCACCTCATAGGAACCAGCTTTTTGCTGATTCTTATAAAAGAAACTATTCATTTACTGTGTTTGTGACAAACTCCTCCACCCAAGAGGTTTTGCTGTTTGTGTGATATGGAACGAGAATCACAGCCTCCATGAATGTCCTATATAGGCAGGCAGGAAGCTTACTGCTCATCTAGGTTAAGTGCATTTTATAGATGGGGAAGCTGAAGCCCAGATAAGATACACCAGGACTGCAGAGTCATCAGTGAGCTGCATGGAAATAAGAAACCAGGTCTCTGGGATCCCATTGCTGATTGCTAGCTATTCTCAAGTTCTTAAAATACGCACATGCACACACGTACATGCACACACACGCAGATCCCAACTCAGGGGTCTCCCACTCAGACAGGCTTCTCTGGACCCCACCTCTTCTAAGACAGGGGTCTTCTGGAAACCCTGATTCTGAACAGCCAAGCTGCCAAGCCAACAGTTTCCCGAGGGTGGTGTGTTTCCAGAAGATAGTCCTGAGGCGGGGTGACCCCACCCAGAGATCTTGCCCCGAGGCCTGACAACAGGCCCCAGGGAGTGAGCGTGGCCAAGCAGAGGCCTAAGAGTCATCCTTGACCCCTTTTCTTAGGTCCCTCTCCCAAATATCATGCCTGCCTGAAGTCACATGCTAGGAAGAGGCTGATCTGGGCTTCTGTGCGGATCTGCCCAATCACAGAGAGCTTAGCCACAATCGCAAATCCTATCCTATTAGGTGACAGTACCACCTCACCCTCTATAAATTGCATCAACCCCAGGCGTTTAATAATGTCGAGCTGGGAAGACAATCGGGCTTGATGATATTGCGCTCAGATGAAAATCTGCCTCCTTCACACCCCTGAGGATCAGAATTAGACTGTGGAAGCCCATTAAGTCGCCTCGTAACAGAGCTGCCGTAATCCAATTGATTCTAGAACTAACAGCCCACATCCTACTCAAAGCAATAGTGAGTCTTCCGTGTAATTTGTGATCACTTAAATGTTCCCACTGACATCAGGGGACTTATTTTTCTTTCTAAATACATTTGCAAATGGTTGTTTCATATCCTCAAATCAATACATCACAAATCGGAAAAGCCAGAGTCACAGAGAGCCTCATTAGAATGCTTTCTGCAGTAATGAATGCATCATTCTATTGAATCCGCCCCACAGCAACACTACCGTTAAAAGCCATAGAGACTTGGGTTCAAATTCCTGCTCTAGTCTTTTGAAGCTGTGTGACCTTGGGCTAGGCACTCAACTTCTCTGGGCCTTTTCCTCATAGCAGAGGTCTACCAAATCCAATGAGACATCTTGGTAGTTTGTAAACTGTAACTCGATATGCAGATGACAGCTGCTGTTCATCTCTTGTCAAGCATGGAGAGTGTGCTGCTGATACTGGACAATGTGGACCTCCTGGCTTTTAGTCTAGGTTTATTCTGTCTCTAGTCCAAACGCAGTTCCTTAAATAATTAATTCCTCTTCATACTTTAATCTTCAAAGCCCTAGGCGCCAATGGAAAGCAATTAAATTCCTACTACAGCTGAACAGTGGCTGGGGGTTACTCGCTCACAGCTTAGAGAATAGAAGCCAGATATCAAAACGAACGCTGCCCTTCTGGAACCTAATTCCAAATGAAAAAGGACAGACTGGGCACTGGTTGAAGAGTGAAGGGAAGGAAGTGTACACCCCACCCCCTCTGCCTTCTCATACTTTAGCTGTTGGAGCAGGAACGCTGAGCTACTATGGCCAGCTAGGAGGGGCTGGCCCAGGACTGAGCGGTTCATCAGAGCCAGGGCAGCTGGGCATGGCTGAGAGATCAGGGTGCCCACCTTGCCCCACTTCTAACCTTTATCCACCACTCCATTCTTGGCCCCTGGAGAGGGCCCTGTCTGAGGACACTCTGGCATCATAATGCTTTGCTGTTGTTGGAGCAGCAGGGGCACCAGGGCCAATAGGTCAGCCAGGGGTAAAGGGAGAGCCCAGTGCAATTTACTTTAGCATGTGGCTCAAGGGTGACAAAAGATAGCCCAGCCCAGTATGCCAGAGAGAGCAGGGTCCCCTGGAAGAGATGGTCATCCCAGTCTTCCTGCCGCAAAGGTTCACCTTTGGGTATGTTGATGTCCATCCTTGGAACATACACTCTGCACAGGGAGCGTTTTGGTCTGCCAGAGCTGTTGTTAAAATAGCGCTCATAAAAGCCTCCTTCCCAGGGTGCTCCCAGAAGGCCCCTCTGGACAGGTGGCCCCACGTCCACCATCCTCCTGGCCACAGGGAGGATGACAAAAGTCATCAGTCACCTCTGCACCTATCAGCAGGCAGTCATCTTCACCTTCACTCTTAAAAAATATATATTTGCAGATTGTTTTTGTCAGCTGCCATCAGCTCAGCCCCCAGCTCATGATGCCCTCATGTACAACAGAATGAAACGCGGCTTGGTCCCGCACCATCCCCACAGTCAGTTGCAGGTCGGCACTTTGTGATCCATAAGGTTTTCACTGACTGATTTTCAGAGGTAGATCGCCAGGCCTTTCTTTCTAGTCTGTTTTAGTGTGGAAGCTCTGCTGAAACTTGTTCAGCATCATAGCAACATGCAAGCCTCCAAGGACAGATGCGTGGTGGCTGCTCACGACGTGCATTGGCTTGGAATAGAACCCAGGTCTCTCCCATGGAAGGTGAGAATTCTACCATTGAACCACCACTGCCCCATATATTTGCAGGTTAACTTTGCTAAATTATGTTTATAAGGACGGAGCAGTACAGCAGAGTGGTTAAGGACATGGACACCAGTGTCAGAATGCCTGCATTCAATCTGACCCTTCACTGCGGTGTGACATTGGACAAGTTACTAAACCTCTCTGTGCTTCTGTCTCCTTCTCTGTAAAAAGATAATACAAACAGGACCTATTTCAGAATTACTGGGAGGATTAAATGAGGTCATGATGAAAAGCATGCAGTCAGCCCTCAGTAACTGTTCATTGCTAAACATGTCAAGAAGGGTGTGGAAGTACACACAGCTAACTGAGATCAGTGATTATTTGTTGAGATGGGAGAGCTCATTTGGGTTTTTTATGCAGACAGAAATTTTGTACAAATATATAAAAACAATACATGCTCATTGTAGAAAATTTAGAATATATGGAAAATTATTTGGAGGAAAATAAATAATGAATATTACTTTCTATAACCCCGCCAGCACCATGTCTCCAAGGGAAAGATTGTTGGTAATTAATAAATACTCTTATTATTAGCCAGGCAAGCCCTACATGGTATCCAGAAAAATGAAGCAAGACGAGAAAAAAACTCATAAACATCCCAACTTTGCCCTCCTCTTTCCAAGGCCCTACTAAGACTCTGACCAAGCAGTGATCTCCCTTACTGCAGGAAGCAATCAACTCAGCTTTGTTTTTTTGTCAATAGGTTATTTTGACAGTATTTTTGGAGAGTATTGATTTAAATATATATAGCTACGCCTATATATTTTAAACCAAAACAAGATCACGCTATATATTGCGTGCATTATTTTTTTCAGTCAAAAAAGCATACCTTCTCTTTCCAGTACGATTTCATCTCATCTAATCCCCAGACCATATTCAAGTACCCCAATTGACCCAAAAATGTCTTTTATAACTGGTTTGTCTAAACCAATATCTAATCAAGTCTGAACAGGCGACTGACCACCTCACAAGGAGACCCAAGACTCAAGCCTCAGCCAGCTTGACATAGTGGAAAGAAGACTAGATGCACCCAGGTGAGTGTCCATCCATCCATCCATCCATCCATCATCCATCCATCCACTCATCCACCCATCATTCCATCCATCTATCCATTTATCCATCCATCCACTTATCCACCCTCCATCCACCCATCCATCCAACTGTCCTCCATCCTTCCATCCAACCATCTATTATTCCATCTATCCATCCATTTTTCATTCCATCCAATGTTTACTGTGTACCCATTCCATGCTAGCCCATAGACCAGGTGCATAACTGACAAACTTCCAGCTCTGGCCCAACTTTACCCTGGGAATAGAGCCAGATTGAGCCCAGTCTCTCAGATCCAGGCCAGCCCTGCTTCACAACGTACTGCTGCCAAGGGTCTTGTCTCCCACTCTTGCTGGGACCAGGAGACTATCGCCCCACCTCTTAGCCACTGTTTGTTCATCCTGACTTGCTCTAAATACATGACTGGTAGTCCTCTCTGCCCTTCCCATTTATTTAACAAGGGAGGGTGTTGGGTGCAAAAACCAAGCTTTCTGCTGACAGCCAAATCAAGTCAAAGTATTTCCTCTTAGGATAAAAAAAATGTTGCTGTGTGCTAGCAGGGAACAAAGCTTCTGCATTTACAAAAAAATCGGGTCAATTTATTGTATTGCTTTTAGCTACTCCATCTTGCCTGATTAAATACTTTTTCTAAAATACTGAGGATTCATAACAGAACAGCATACTTTCCTGGTGACCTTCTGTCTCCCCTCTAAGGAAAATTACTGCCCTAGATTTTCAGAATCTTCACGAAGGCAGAATATGTCTGGAGCAAACAGCTCCTAAAAGGTGTGAAAGCAAATTATGAGATTTTTCCAGCAATAAATCTGGGTTTGCGCTCCTAATAAAACACACACACATACATACACACACGAGATGCTGTTGTCAGAATATTAGAAATAATTAAGATCTGGTTATCTTTTTTGAAAGTCATTATTAATAACACCACTAAGAATAATTCCCAGCCATAACTGTTACTTTATGCTGAACACTATGCTCAGTGTTTTACATGCATGATCTTATTTAATCCCTACAACAGCCCTTTGAGGTAAAGTACTATTAGCCTATTACTAGCCTCATTTTACAGATAAGGAACCTGAGTTTCAGAGAGACTAAGTAACTTGCCCAAAGTTGTAAAGCTAGAAATGGAAAGAACTGAGATTTGAACTCAACCAGTCTGACTCCAGAGCCCACAATCTTAGCTCCATGTAATACTAAAGCTTTGTATAAAAAAAAAAAAAATACATATACGCAAAAACAAAATAGAAATTATTTATAAACCTTCCATTTAGAGATAACCACTTAGGATCTTGATATATATTCTTCCATTTTATTTTTTCTTCGCTTTTTTCACTTAAATGTAGCATGAACATTCTTTGATGTCAATAGGCACATTTTCGGTTGTGGTTTAAGTTCCATGGGCATAAATTGCTGGAAACCCCACCCACAAGATTGGAAGAACCAAGAAAAAGAAGGCATCACAGCTGGATAAAATCCCTGAGAAGCACATGTCGGAACTGGGGAACAAAGATTAAATTTGGAGGTCTGCGCTTCCCTTGTCTTCTAACAAAGTGACTGTGGTTTATTATGAGATGTGAGTTGTTATAAGTCATCAGAAAGAACCAAAGAGGAAAGAGCAGTGACCACAAATTGTTGGACCCTCCTCCCATTGAGATGTGGGGTCAAGATCTCCTCCCTTTGAGCCTGGGTGGGCTTGTGACTGCTTTGACCAATAGAGAACAACAGAAGTGACACTTTGGAACTTTCGAGACTGGGTCATAAAAGGCCATGCAGGCTCTACCTTGCCCGTAGGAACACTGGGCAGCCATGTAAGAAGTCCACCCACATGCCAGGGCCACCATACTGGAAAGGCCACATGGCAGCAGTCTGGCCAACCGTCCCAGCTGAGCCCAGCATCCTGGCCATCCCTGTCAAAGTGCCAGACATGTGACTGAAGAAATCATCTTGGAAGTGAATCCACCAGCCCCAGCCACTCCAGCCCCAGATATTCAAGTTACTCCCAGCCTTTGTGTCCTCCAGCTAGGGCTGGAGGAGCAGAAACAAGTCATCCTTGCTGTGTCCTGTCCAAATTCCTGACCCATAGAATCTCTGAGCATAATGGTTATTATGTTAAGCCACTAAGTTCAAGGTGGTTTGTTTCACAGCAATAGATGACTGGAAACAGAATCTGGTATGTGGAAATGGGGGCTGTAATAGTTTCCTAGAGGTGCCATAACAAAGTACGACCAACTGAGTCTGAATTCAGAGAGTCAGCAGGGCCGTGCTCTGTCTGAAGGCTCTAGGGAAGATCCTTCTTGTCTTTCCCAGCTTCGGATAGTCCTAGGGATTCCCTGGCTTGTGGCAGCATCACTCCAACCTCTGCCTCCATCTTCACTTGGCCAGCTTCCTTGTGTGTCTCTGTCCTGCGTGCCTTCTCTTCTTATAAAGATACCAGTCACACTGGATTAGGGCCACCCTACTCCAATAGGAGCTCATGTGAACTTAACTAGTTGCATCTACGAAGACCCTGTTTCCAAATAAGGTTCACAAGTACAGTGATTAGGACTTGAAAGGATCTTTTTTTTTTTTTAAAATGTGGTGAAATAGATGAAACAAAGCATTTTGACCATTTTTACGTGTACAATTCAGGGGTATTAACTACATTCACCATGTTGTGCAACCATCACCACAATCTGCTTCCAAATTTTTTATCACTCTTAATAAAAACTCTGCATTGAACATATCTTTTGGGGGGACACAATTCAACCCACAACAGGGACTGACCTACACAAACTGTGAGCTGAGCTCAGGGGCTGCTCTGCTTGTACCTAAGACACCACCAAGTGCCAAGAGACCAAAAGTCCTCCAAAGACCCTGAGGGCCCCACTGGTCTCTGCCTTCTCTACCCGGGTCTGGCAGAGGCAGGCAAGTTTAGGAAGGGGTATCAATTATAATTTTCAAAAGTTTAAAAAAAAAAAGCCTCTCCTACGAATCTAGAATAAACACATGTCAAAAATCGATTTTACTCATTACTGAGGGAGCCAACTGGATGGTAAAGCTGATTCAAGAATCACTTGAGGATCTGAGTATTTATAGGCACCAAAGAAGAATATCGGAATGAGATGGCTAGGTGACATGTAAAACTGGTGATTGTCCTAAAACCCAAGAAAACCAAACCCATTGCCATCGAGTCAATTCTGACTCATGGTAACCCCACGTGTTTCAGAGTAGAACTGCAGTCGTAAGGTTTTCCATGGCTGTAATCCTACAGAAGTAGAACGCCACGCCTTTCTTCCATGGTACCTTTCGGGTAGTAGCCAAGAGCAAATCGTTTGCACCAGAGCAATACCATACCTTTGGGGTTTCTTTTCTAACAGACAGAAATTATTTTCATCTCTATCAGGCGAATATGTGCAAGTTAATATGTAACTTCAGAATCTGAGTGTAACCAATAATAAAAGAGAGTCAAATAAAAGCCCAATTCCCTAGAGAATTAAATATAAATAACCCACAGCCTGGCCTGTTAACCAGTGCTATAGTCTGACATTGAAAGGACATGCAGCCATCCATTTGCCTTATTGCCAAATTTTTAAATAATTTTTCCAACGAGAGTCCTGGTAGCAGAAATATCGACCACCTTATCCATCAGGTATACTTTGGACTGTGGCATCCCTCAGGCAAAACTGCTCCACTTCCACCATCGTGAACTTAGAAATGCCAGTTTCTGACCACAAGCTTCTGTCTCCCCACCTCCTCCACTGTCCTCACAGAGACCTCCAGGCTCCTAGCCTCTCCTGGTACTCCAAGGTGACAATGACGAGTCCTCTCCTGCCTCCATTAGGCACCTCTGGCACACAAGACCCCAGGCCCTTAAAGCTTCTCAAAGACCTACTAAAAGACCTCTGACTCTGAAAACATACCAAGCTTCCAAATTTTGAGGGGGGGAAAAAAACCTAGTATTCACATAGACCTTGATGTTTAACACATTCATTTGTTCATTGGCCAGTTTTTGCATTCAAAATATTCCATTACACTTAAAAACAATGTCAATGTCACTGTCTCGCTTTGAAGAGGCCTTTCCAAAGCAGGCACAAGTTCTGCTAACAAGTCAGTGCTGATCATAGATTAAATAAGCTCCTCACAGCCAAATGATTTCAAAAGCAAAATAATAAAGATGCTCTTAGATCTTTGCAAAGCAAAATACTTTTTTGATGTGGAATGTGGGTGCAATGAAGAAGTTTGGGATGATGTGGGAGGAGGCCTCCAAGACAAAACCACCAAGCGTCTGAAAATGGCCCTGCTTCCCTCCATCCCTGTGCCCACCCTGGGCTCCATAATTCCTCACCTCCGGCCATTCGGCATCTTCGGCCCGCCATCTTCAACCCTGAATACACTCCACTCCTGCAGAATGAAGCTGGTGAAAACATCCTACGGCCAGGCTGACTGACTCCACGGAGTCTCCAAGTTACCCCCCTTACGTGGGGCTTGAGTGTGGCCTGACGATCCTTTTGCCCAGGCAATACCGGGGCCACGTACTTCCCAGCCTGTGCTCCCTGATCAAAGAGTGCGCAGAGGGTTTCAGAATCTTAGACTCTGTTCACCCCTAAATTCACCTGGGAGAACTCTCTTTTACCGAGGCAACTTATTGTGTTCAAGTTCAAGGACGAGTCGTCAGAATGCATGCACACCATTAAGGATGACCACATTGGTGCCAATGGCAGGGGATGGAGAAGGGGACAAAGAGGATGAGGGGGTATGAAGGAGGAACTCTCCAAGACCTCTCCCTTTTTTACACTTTTTTAAAATCGTGGTAATATATATAACATAAAATTGGCCATTTAAACCATTTTTCAGTGTACATTTCAGTGGCATTAATTACATTCACAAGGTTGTGCAACCTTCATTACTGTCTATTTACAAAACTTTTTCATCCTCCCAAACAGAAACTCTGTATCCACTGAACAATACCTCCTCGTTCTGTCCTCCCACCAGCCCCTGGTAACCTTGAAGCTACTTTCTGTCTCTATGCATTTACTTATTCTAGATATTTCAAGTAAGTGGTATCACTTTTCAACTAACCCTTTGCAGGAAATAATTAGCCCCATGACAAAGCACTATTAAACTCCATCTACATTTCTTCTGCCTCTCCGAACACCACCTTGTGGGATTTTTACCTGCTCAGCCATATAGACTTTGCCCAGGCTCTTCCTTAGAACTCCAAAAAACTTTAAAAGGGTCCTACCATACATCAAGGAGCCCTGGTGGCGCAACGATTAAGCACTTGCCTGCTAACCGAAAGGTTGGTGGTTCAAACCCACTCAGAACCTCCTCTGTGGGAGAAAAGACCTGGTGATCTGCTCCCATAAAGATAACAGCCTAGGAAATCCTATAAGGCAGTTCTACTCTGTCACGTGGGGTTTCTATGAGCCGAAATCAACTGAATGACACCTAACAACAACAACAACCCATACATCAGACTCAGGTACTTTTCAAGTCCCTCCAGGGATTCTCTTTGCAGGTGGAAAACCCCAGCCCGGCTGCCCCAGGACACACCTGGGATCAGACTATTTCTATACCCATCAAGCCCCAAACCCCAAGCTCATTCTCTTCCTCTGGCCAGAGCTGGGTCTTCCATGGGAAAATGCCCCTCGAGTCCCCTGCAGTCAGCCTGGGACTCAAAGGCACTTTGTCCCTCCATCTCACACAACCAAGTAGAAATACATTTCTTTCCAAATGACCTCGCCTTCGGGGTCATCCCCTCAATTACCTGCGGGTCTCCCTCCTCCCATGGACCAGATCCGCCCACTCCCTCTGCACAGCATCCTAACTCCCCGCACCCCTTCTCTCCACCCTGCTTGCCACTGGCGCTCTCTCCCTACCTAACAAACTCCCAGACGAAGGGTCTTCACACAGCTGCCTCTGCTCTTCTCCTCTCTGGCTTCTGCTCCTGCTGCCATGGAAACCGCCCTCAAGGTGACAGCTGACCATGGATTGCCCAGAGCAAGGTCCCTCTGCCCATCCTCATCCCCGTGGTCTGTGTAACAAGAGGCACTGTTCACTGTGCCTCCTCCTTGAAGTCCTCTCCCCCTTCCCCACTCACATGACACTGTGTCCCCCGAGGCCTTTCGCTACCCAATGATTCCTTCCCAGAGCCCTCTGCGAGCACTCCCCAGAGTCCTGTGCTCCCCTTCCTCCCCTCCCCCTGGGGTGACTTTGGCTCCCTGGACTGAAGCGCTGAAGAGACTCACGTTTGTACTTCTGGCCAGTTGCTATTGAGTAGATTTCGACTCATAGCAACCCTATAGGACTGAGTAGAAATGCCCCAGAGGGTTTCCAGGGAGTGGCTGGTGGATTCAAACTGCTGACCTTTTGGTTAGCAGTGGTAGCTCTTAACCACTGCACCACCAGGGCTCCTCTCTTGGTGCTAGGGACTGAAATTCCACACATTTCTAGCAGGACGTCCTTACCCTAACAAGTTTAAGTCTGTGATCCTCTTTCCCCCAAACTTCATCTCCTTTCCTGCTTCCCATTGGAGCTGGAGCCTCCTCCCTCTGCTCACCACCGCACGCGGGCCCTACCCTCCACTGACCCAGTCCCTGGCCCATCAGGCCCCTCCTGAAGCTCTCTCCTCCTGAAGCCCCAGCCTGCCTTCCACAGCCTCCTTGTTCAGTTCTTGCCTTCTTTTACACACACTCTTGACGGTCTCCTAACTGGGGACTGCCTTGTCTCTTGTCTTTATCTGGTCTCCAGGTCCCACTCTAGACCTATCTTCCCCAAGGGATGTCAGATCAGATCACATGATTCTTTGGGCATTTCCATGCTCTTGTAATGACTTCGGAACGTGATCCCAGTGCCTGACCCAGCTTTCAACGCCATCTTCACTTGTTCTGACCCTTACTTCCTCTACTAACCTAATCTCTGACCACCTCTCCCTGGACGTGCCTCCCCTGTACACCTCACCCCTCACTCCTGCACCTCAGCCCAATACCTTTGTCTGTGTCAGTGTCACTGCTCAAACTCCTACTTGTACTTCCAAACCCAATTCAAATGCCCCTTCCTCCAAGTGTCTTCCCTGTCTAATTCTTTTCCTAATTAGAATCAATCTCGATTTCCCGTCTTCCAAAATTCAGTGGGTATACCTCATTAACATTTGTCTGAATCTGTCTTTATTAGGTAGTTGGTAGTCAATTGTGAGTCTGTCTCCCTCACACGAAGTCTTTAAAGTAAGGCCAGGGCTGTGGCTTGTTCACCTCTGAGGACCCCTCAGGCTCTACCACCATGCTCCGTCTGTGGACAGATCTCAGCAGAGAATGGAACTCCAGAAGAACCTGGGTGCCTTTGGTATGCTCTGCGTTTCCAAGAGCCCTACTGGTCAGCTTTGCCACCCACCCAATGAACTAGTCAGTTGTCCTGATTATTAAGTAATAATAATAATAAAATTATAACTTTATTATATTGTTACTAATATATGTTTTATTAAATCATTATTCCCACAAGTAGATTTCTAAGTGATATATGAAGATTAACAACAGGTTAGGTGAAAAGTAAAATTAAGCACTACCTACAGTTTGATCTACACCCGGTTTCCTCTCATGTGTCTTACTCAACTTCAAACCCTTCTCTTGGTCTCTGAGGCAGACACATAGCCCCAGAAATGTAGTCTTACTGGAATTTAAAACACTAGTGAGGTCTAGCAGAGTGGTTTGCGGCATGCAGACCTGGGTTTGAATCTTGACAGGCTGCTTCTCCAAGCCTCAGTGTCTCCATCTCCATATTGGGAGAGTAACTGTGCGTATGTCAGAGGAGTGCTAGACAGGTTACAGTGTGTATTAAGTTCAGTGAGTGGTACGTAGAAAGAACTCAGCAGTAAATGGCAGTGAGGACACAGTGACCATTCTCCCTGACCCTCTGCCCACCCTCTCTGAGCTAGAATGAAGGAGAAACCACTAGACGCTAACTATAATCCTGTGGATACTTTGCTTATTGGTAAATCTGCCCCTGACTGGGAGATTCATCCGTGATGTTGCAAATAGTGGTACTGCGTTCCTTCTCATCGCTGGTATTTCTTTGTGTGGATATTCTATTATTTACTTATCCATTCTCCTGTTAGCAGGCATTCCACTTTGGGGCTACGTCTTAGTTATCTAGTGCTGCTATAACAGAAATACCACAAGTGGATGGCTTTAGCAAACAGAATTTATTCTCTCACAGTTTAGGAGGCTAGAAGTCCAAATTCAGGGCACCAGCTCCAGGGGAAGGCTTTCTCTATTTGTCAGCTCTGAGGGAAGGTCCTTGTCATCAAGCTTCTCCTCGTCTAGGAGCTTCTTAGCACAGAGACCTTGAGTCCAAAGGACGTGCTCTGCTCCTGGCTCTTCTTGCTTGGTGGTAATGAGGTCTCTCTCCTTTCTGCTCACTTCTCAATTTTATATCTCAAAAGAGATTGACTCAAGATACAACCTTAATCCTGTAGATTGTGTCCCGCCTCATTGACATAATTGCCTCTAATCTTGCCTCATTAACATCAAAGAAGTTAGGATTTACAAAACATAGGATAATTACATAAGATCACAGAATGGAGGACAACCACACAATACTGGGAATTATAGCCTAGCCTAGTTGACACACATTTTTGGGGGACAGAATTAAATCTATAATAGGCTATTATAAAACAGTGCTGTGATAAAACTTGTAGTCCATGCCTTTTGGTGAGTGTATGTGGACATTTCTGATGGGTATATACTTGGAAGCAGAATTCCTGGATCATAGGATATGCACATGTTCATCTCTGCAGTGCTTTATAAATTTCTGAGTTAGTTGGCAACACTTGGAACTTGGGAGATTTAGCATAAAAATCAGGATTTCAACTCTTCTTTCAAAACGGAAAGATATGCAACATTGGATCAATGTTCTACCTTAATGAGTTGGGGTCTCAGGCTCCCAGTTTTGCTCTAGCCCCCACCCAGCCTGCCCATGTCATCTGCCTGGTCCTAGAGGTCCCTTAGCTTTGCAACTCTCAGTGGTAAATGATCCAAATGTGCTTTTACTTCAAGACCATAGTGAAAGGTACTGAGCTCCCTCAGTTTCCCCAATGTGGCCATTCTGAATAACTCTAGTGGCCCAAGGACTGTGTTCAGGTCACTCCAGTAGGGTCTGTGGCCTTGGCCAGTACATTAGCTTCCTAGGGCTGCTGTAACAAAGAACCACAAGCCAGGTGACTTAAAATAAACAATGCTCATAACCAAATACCTCGAGGGATTGTTTTCCTGGGTTTGAAGGATTAGGACCATAGTCTCGTGTGACATCTTGGTCAATTGGCATAATGTAGTTCATAAAGTTTATGTTCTACATCCTAGTTTGGTAAGTAGTATCTAGGGTCTTAAAAGCTTGTGGGCAGCCATCTAAGATATAACTACTGGTCTCTACTCGTCCAGAGCAAAAGAGAAACAAAGAAAGAAAAGACTCAAAGAAGAAACTACTCTGCAGGATGAATAGTCTACACGAATCATGGGCTCATCTACCTTGAGAGCAAAAGAACTAGATGGTGCCCAGCTACCACTACCAACTGTTCTGATCAGGGCCACAATAGATGGACCCTGACAGAATGGGAGAAAAATGTGGGACAGAACCTCAAATTCCTAAAAAAATTAATAAATCAGATTTACTGGACCAATTGAGACTGAAGGAGTCCCCAAGACTACTGCCCTGAGATACTCTTTAAACCTTGAAGCAAAAGTAGCCCCTGAGGTCACCTTTTAGCTAAATAGCAGATTAAAACCAAAAACCAAACCTGCTGCCATGGAGTCGATTTCGACTCATAGCAACCCTATAGGACAGAGTAGAACTGCCCCGTAGGGTTTCCAAGTATCAGCGGGTAGACCCGAACTGCTGACCTTTTGGTTAGCAGCCTGAGCTCTCAACCACTGCGCACCAGGGCTCCAAATAACAGATCAGCTCACAAAACAAAGAATATCACCTGTGAGTACTTTACTCCTTTAAAAATCATCTATACGAGATCAAACAGTCAACAATTACTTTAAAACAAAGATGAGAATGTAAGGGGGGGCAGGAAAACTAGATTAATGGAAATGGAACAACCAGAGTGGGAATAATGAGAATGTTCATGCATTGTGAAGAATGTAACCCATGTCACTGAACAACTTGCATAGAAATTGTTGAATGGGAACCTAAACTGCTGTGTAAACCTTTACCTAAAACACAATAAAATATTATTAAAACAATGCTGTAGAGAACATCCTTCTACACAGATCTCTGTGCACATGTGCAAGTCTGTCTGAAGGGCAGATTCCTAGGCATGCGATGGCAGGTGTCTGCATTTCTTATTTTGATCTATGGTGCCAAATTGCCCTTTAAAAGTGTTGTACCAATTTACACTGCCTCCAGTAATATCCAAGCGAGCTTGAATGAGCTCTTGGAAATGTATATCTAATTGTCTCACTGCTGATTTAGAGCTATCATTCCCAGCCCTGGCTGCACATTAGAATCACCTGGGCAGCTTTCAAAGCATTCGTCTCTACAATGCTCCAGTCCCAAGGTTTTGATTTAATTGGTCTGGACGCAGCTCAGTCATTGAGTGTTTTAAAACCTCCCCGTGTGATGCTGGTGTGCTCTCTGATAAGAACTACAGCAGCTTTAAACACACCAGTGGCCCTCCACCCCAAGCCTGTTACCCACAGTGCAACATCCACACTCCTCAGCAAGGTGTAGAAGGCCCATCGTCTTGTGATTCCCACCAGCTCCTCTGCCTTTGTTTCCTGGTACTCGCTACTCCATACAAAACTCTCTGGTCATGTTTCCTTCTTCACCTTGCTTGTTGCTCCTCACCCATCAAGGTTGAGCCAAGGGAGCCCTTTGGGAGCCCTTCCTTGACCTTCCTGGTGGACTATATGTGTAGTGATGTACTGAAGCCAACTGGTACAGGCCTGTAAGAGCCAATTATTAGCACCTCTTCCCAACTCCAAGTTCAGTGATGTTATGTTGTTAGCTTGAAATTATTAGGAGTATTTACACCATGGTAATTGGCAAACATCCCTAAACACGATTTCCCTCCCTACCCCTAGAAATCCAGCTGTGACTAAATTAAGGATTTTGAGATGGAGAGATGATCCTGGATTATCTGGGTAGGCCCAATGTAATCACAAGGGTGCTTATAAGAAGGAGGCAAGAATGGTGGAGTCAGAGAGGTTTGAAGATGGAGGAAGGGGCCATGTGCCAAGGAATTTGGGTGGCCTCTAGAAGCTGGAAGGAGCCCTGGTGGTGCAGCGGCTAAACACTTGGCTGCTAACTAAAATTTGGCGGTTTGAACCTACAACTGCTCCACAGGAGAAAGATGTGGCAGTCTGCTTTTGTAAAGGTTAAACTGAAAAACCAAACTCATTGCCATCAAGTTGATTTTGATTTCTAGCAACCCTATAGGACAGAGTAGAACCGCCCCATAGGGTTTCCAAGGCTGTAATCTTCACAGAAGCAGACTGGTCCAGAAGGAAGGCAACGAAATGTATTCTCCCCTGGAACCTCCGGAAGGAACACAGCTCTGCCAACATCTTGATTTTTGACACCTTGATTTTAGCCTCATAAGACTCATTTCAGGCTTCTGATCCCCAGAACTGTATGGTAACAGATTGGTGTTATTTTAAGTCACTAAATTTGTAGTAAAGGAGCTCTCTTGGCACAGTGGTTAAGCGCTCGGCTGGTAACTGAAAGGCTGGTGTTTCAAACCTACCCAGAGGTTCCATAGGAGAAAACACCTGGAGATCTGCTCCCATAAACAATACAGCCTTGGAAACCCTATGGGGCATTTCTACTCTGTCCTATAGGGTCACCATAAGTCAGAATCGACTTGACAACAACAGGTTTCTATCAGCTCTGGGTCCCAGTTCCTCTACAGGAAAATGAGGGGCTTGTACTAGACCAGTGGCTCTCAACTTTTTTTTTCAAAAAATTTAACAGTAGACTCCCTTTTTCAAACAATATCTTTGTTTTGGGACTGGCACAAAAATTTTTACGATAATAATCATAAAAATAGCAAGCACTTACATGGGACTCACTTCTTGCCAGGCGCTCTTCTGAGAGCCTTATAAATGTAAATTAATTTGCTCAATAGTCACAACAAACCTATAGGTTGTTTGTAGTTGTCATTGTGTGCCATCATAGTGACCCTACAGGACGGAGTAGAGCTGTAATCCAATGCTGTAATCTTTACAGAAGCAGACTGTCACATCTTTCTCCCATGGAACGTCTAGTAGGTTCAAACCACCAATCTTTCGGTTAGTAGCCAAGCACTTAACCACTGCACCACCATGCTCCTTAAATCAATAGGTAGATGCAATAATCTCCATTTCACAGATGTAGAAATTGTGGCACAGAGAGGTTAAGAAACTTGCTCAAGTTCATCCAGCTGGGAAGGGGGGAATTCTTGATTTGAACCCTTGAACTACGGATCCAGAGAAAATGGGGCAGAGGGACAGGTAGGGGAAGATTTAGCCAGAGAGACTAAGTCAAGATAAATAATAAAGAGCTGGGGGAGATGGGGTGGGGAAGAGGAGGGGGTGGGGAATAGCATGAACTGGAAGGATAATTTTGGAGTTGAGTCTATGAGAGGCTCTGGAGCAGCCGTGGAGTCTGAGAGAAGTGGGGAGTCAGGGGGTAAGGGCAAAGCTTCTTCATTTCTAACAGGTGCTCTGGGTACAGACTGGGCCATATACAGCCCCACTCTTTTATTTGGGCTACATTTACAGTCTCACTATTGAAAACAGATAAGCATGGAGCTGCTTTGGTGGAGGCAGGATAGCAGGCAGACAGTCCCATCCCCCTGTCCTCTCCCCTGGGTCACCCTGTAGTAGGTTGAATTGTGTCTCCCAAAAAGGTATGTTCAAGTCTAACCCCCTGTACCTGTGAACGTGAAATATTTGGACTAGCTCTGCAGATGTAATTAGTTAAGACACGGTCATACTGGATTAGGGTGGACCCCAAATCCACTGACTGGTATCCTTATAAAAGAAAACCTCAAAAAACCAAACCCATTGCCATTGAGTCAATTTCGACTCAGACTGACCCTATAGGACGGGTTAGAACTGCCCTGTAGGGTTTCCAAGGCTATAAATCTTTATGGAAGTAGACTGCCACATCTTTCTCCCGCAGAGCAGCTGGTGGGTTCGAACCACCAACCTTTTTGGTTAGCAGCCGGGCACCTTAGCCACTGTGCAACCAGGCTCCTTTTATAAGAGAAAGGAGAGGGAGATTTGTACACAGACAGACAGGGAGAGGCCATGTGAAGACAGAGATTGGAGTTATGTTACCAGAAGCCAAGGAACGCCTGGGGCTACCAGAAGCTAGAGGAGGCTAGAAAGGCTCCTCCCTTAGAGACTTCAGAGGGAGCAGAGCCCTGCTAATACCTTGACTTGGACTTCTGGCCTCCAGAACTGTGAAAGAATGAATTTCTGTTGTTTTAAGTTACCCAGTTGTGGCACTGTGTTGCAGCAGCTCTAGGAAACTCAGGTGCACCCCCCACACCAGGCTCCTCAATCATTTCTGCAGAACCCCGGGGCTTTAAGCAATCCGTTTGAAAACGACTACACTAGACGATATCCACACAATTAACTTCTCAGCTCCTGCCTGGACTCGGCCCCACTGACCAGACCACAGCAGGCCACCAGGAAGCAGCTCCTGAAGCCCCTTCCAGGTACCTGTGGAAGGCTCAAGCTCGATCCCCTGCTCTCCTGGATCCTCCCATCTGCTGAGTGAAGATTCTAACCAGCAAGGTGACCTTGAGCAAGCCCCTTCTCTAGACCTCAGGGTCCAGTCTGTAAAATGGACCTGATAATAATAACTCAGCTTCCAGAAGCTAAGAGACTGGGCATCAAGATCTCTTAAGAAAATTAAGGCGAGGACAATATATATTGACCATCACATTAGTAGATGGTTCTGCAATTTCAGCCATCTCCTGCTCGACTGTCCTCATTTGAGTGGTGAGAAAACTGAGGCTCAGGAGGTGAAGTGACTGACCAGGGACACACAGCAATGCAGTGGTGGCACCAAAGCCAGGACCCAGACCCTGGGTCCGTGCTTCCTCCTCCTTTACCAACCCATAGCCAAACGCACGGTAGGCACTTAACTATTGTGATTTTGGACTTGCCTCTGTCTGAACTCCCCCATTCCAGTTTTTAAAAATTACTTTACTGTGGTAAAAATATATAGAACAAAACATTTGCTAATCCAACATTTTTTGCATGTATGATTCAGTGGCACTGATTATGTTCACCATGTTGTAGAACCATCCCCACTATCCATTTCCATTTCCAAATTATTCCACCACCATTATCAGAAACTCAGTGCCCCCAAAGCAACAACTTCCCCTTCCATTTTTTTTTTTTTAATAAACAAGAAAACTGAGGCTCAGAGGGTACTAAGTCACCTGCCCCAGGTCACGCAGCCTATCTTAGTCTCCTAGAGCTGCCATAACAAAGCACCACAAAGTGGATGGCTTTAGAGAACAAAAATGTATTGTCTCACAATTCTGGAGGCTGGAAATCTAAATTCAGGGCATCGGCAGGTCCACGTGCTGTCTCTCTCTCTCTGCCTGCGCTAGGGGAAGATCCTTCCTTGTCTCCTCCAGCTTCTGGTAGCCCTGGGCATCTCTTGACATACCTTGGCTTGTAGATGTATCTTCACGTGGCGTCTTCCCTCTGTATGTATCTCTGTCTACATGTCTGTTCTCCCCTTTTATGAGACACCCTTAGAAGGGATTAGGACCCACTCTACTCCAGTATGATCTCATTAACTTAACAAAAGAAAAACCCTATTTCCAAACAAGGTCACATTCACAGGTGCAAAGGTTAGGACTTCACAATATCTTTTGAGGAGTACAATTCGGTCCCTAACGCAGTCTTTCACATTGGAGCTGGGGTTCCAGGTGTGTATGACTGCCAAGCTCACACCTCTTCCCACTCCTTAAGGCAGCTTCCCAGACTTCCACCCCTAGCTTGGAGGCTGGGCTTTTCTGTTTGGACCTGTCCTAGGCCTTAAAAAGCAGCAAAATGTTTCACCTGCAGCTTCAACCTGAGCGCCTTACTATCATCAGCACCCCTGCCCCAGGAGCCTCGCAGATGCCTGGGGACAGGTAGCTGCAGGTGCCCTGGGCCCCAAGCTGCCCTTGGCCACTTCCAAGTAAGTCATGCTCCTCCTTGGCAGGGGAGCAAGGACTGCTCTCCTTGCCTTGCAGGCAGTTGGCAGGGTGGCTGCTGCTCCTGCCTGCTGTTGGCTGATGGAGAGATTATTTCTAAGCTCTCCTTTCTCTCCATCCGCCTTCCCTTGCAGGACCACACTGGCTGTCCCTGTGGGACTCGGAGCGCAGAGCCCGCTGATGAAGCAAACCTCCCAGCCCGCGCTCGGCTGGCTCCTTATAGCACGGACTCCCCAGACCCTCACCTCTCGGGAGGAAAGAGGCTTCTGTGTCCTTTTACAAACCTAACTAGGACTCTCTGCAGCTACCGGAGAGGGAGAGAGAGAGACGCAGAATGAATGAACTTCTGCTTTCTAGAGGAGGCACAAGAAAGGTTGGAAACTAACTCTGCCAAAGACTGCTGTGTTTGGGATTTTCTCTTTCCCTTCAGCTCCACCACAGACCTCTTCCCCGGCCACTGAGATATGGGCTCCCCCTGCGTGGCCAAGGAACAGCTGGAATCAGGCTCCCTGAGGCAGGAGGGTGAGTTAAACTTCGGGGAAGTTGGTGTTTGATGCAGGGGCAGGGGTTTGCAGGAAGGGACCAGATGCTGTTACACATCATTTCCAAGAGGGCTGTTTGGAGTACCTTTCCCAGGCACTGAGAGGAGCTTTGCTGGCCAGCTGTTTCAGGGGGGAGTGCATTGAAAAGTTGAGTTTGTACAGTGAATACAGAAAGGACAGCTCTTGGGTTTTGGAAAGAGCCCCAGGTGGGGAGGCAGCATCCTAGACTGGGTTGAGGTTTGTTGTGTGACCTTGGACAAGTCACTGGAGCCCTCTGAGTCTTGGTTTTTGCACTGAGAAAATGAGAAAGCTTGGGGGAAGGGCTCCCTGGATTTCAGAGGACTGTTCTCTCTGGAGGCTACTCACCTTCCCCTGGCCCTGCGTGATGAACAAAGTAATATATGCAGAATTCCAGGATGCTGTGAGGGTGAGCAAGTGTGAATGCATAAGCTGATTCAACTCCTTGTCCGCAAGAATCCAACCGGCTCTGGAATTGAGAGGAACTTCTATTTCCATTCAGCTGCCAAGTTTTCCTCTTGATTGGAATGCGTCTTGCAATGCAGGGTTACAGATGCTTTGCAAACAGCCTGGCTGGGAAGAATAGCCTAGGAAATGGTTGCAGGGTACGCAGGCTGAGAATGATTGTGGAGAAAGTGTTTTAACTAAATGCATGGGCTAGCTGAATCTAAAGCGTTTATGCTAAGCCAAGAGCCCCAATAGGTCTGGAATGGAGAGAGCACTATTAGAGGTTCCTTCATTTGCGGATAAGGAGACCAAGGCCCAGAGAGGGGGAGCGACTGGCTCAAGGTCACACAGCAAGGGTGGCAAGACAAGCACCCAGTAAACCAGGAGGAGTGCTGTCATCGGAGGCATGAGGATGCCTCTCCACCCTCCTAGCAAAGTCCTCCAAGAGAGAAAGCAAACAGGAGGAGGAGGCTGGTGGTTGTGGAGCATCTACTGAGAGTCAGACACTGTGCAGAGCACATCATAGTCCTGTCTCATTGAACCTTCCAGAACTAGCATTTCCTGAGTTTTCCTCCATGTCAGGCTAAACATCAGGCAAGTTACTTAAACCTTCTGTGATTTGATTTCCTCCCTTGTAACATGAAGATGCTAATGTCTGCCTCATGGGGTTGCTGAGATGAGTTCATGTGAGGAAAGGATGGAGAACGGTGCCTAGCCCATCAGAAGCATCTAGAAGTGTTCTTTATGCACACTTCATGTACATTATCACCATCCCAGTTGTACAGACCAAGCAAGGGGTTTGATGGGAGTAAGCCACCATGGTGACACTCAGTGAGGGCAGTGGACTTGAGAGCTTACACTCTGAGGCTCTATTTTTACACGCTGCAAGGGGCCCTGGTGGTGCAGTGGTTAAGAACTCGGCTGCTAACCAAAAGGTTGGCAGTTCGAATCTACCACCCGCTCCTTGGAAACCCTATGGGGCAGTTCTAGTCTGTCCTATAGGGTCACTATGAGTCAGAATCGACTCGATGGCAACGAGTTTGTTTTTTGTTTTTTGTTTTTTTGGTATCTTGCAAGGTTGGTACATGTCTTGTAATTTGAATGAATAACACTGAGACCACATGCCCAAGACCACACAGCCTTGAGGGGCACAGCTCAAACTTGTCCAGCTCAGGAGCAAATTACTCAAATCCCAAACCACGTAATGTCTGTTCCAGAGAGAGTCTACTGAGATATGAGTCTATGCTCCACCAGGGAAGGGAAGGGATTTTGTCTCGTTTTGTTCACTGATACATCCCAAGCATGTAGGGATGGTTGTTGCTAGCTGTCATTGAGATGGCCCCTGACTCATAGCAACCCCATATACTACGGAACGACACACTGTGGAGTACTGTGCCATCCCGACGATCAATTGTGGATCAGACTGCTGTGATTCATAGGATTTTCATTGGCTGGTTTTCGGCCCTTCTTCCTAGTCTTAGTCTGCAAGCTCTGCTGAAACCTGGTCAGCATCATAGCAACATGCCAGCCTCCCCTGACAGACGAGTGGTGGCTGCTCGTGAGCACATAGTAGTCCCCGTAAATACATGCAGAGTGAGTGGTTAAAAGAATGAATTATGTCAATGCAGTTGTAGGAAAGCAAATGTAAGACAATGTTCGTGAGAGCAGGGATTCTTTGCCCTGAGACTGATTGCTCCCCCTTCCTCTTGCTCTTTTCCCTTTGGGTGTCAGACGGGTAGATCCACATCGTCTATCGGGGCATCTTGGCAATGTCCATGCCTTCCAGAAACCACCCCTACAGTTCCTGTAGCTCCTTCAGTCAGCTCCTGCCTGGCCCCTTGGAGCCGCCATCCACCAAGGGCCTGTACTACCACAGGGTCCGGAAGGTGGATGCCCTGGACACGTGCCCTGCAGCTGACCTCAAGGAGGAGATTCTGGTCAACGTGGGGGGCAGGCGGTACCTCCTTCCCTGGAGCACACTGGACGAGTTCCCGCTGAGCCGCCTGAGCAAGCTCAAGTTCTGCCGTAACTACGAGGAGATCACCCAGCTGTGCGACGATTATGATGAGGGCCGCCAGGAGTTCTTCTTCGACAGGAGCCCCAGTGCCTTTGGGGTGATCGTGAGCTTCCTGGCGGCCGGGAAGCTGGTCTTGCTGCGAGACATGTGCGCACTATCCTTCCGGGAGGAGCTCACCTACTGGGGCATCGAGGAGGCCAGGCTGGAGCGGTGCTGCCTGCAGAAGCTGCTGCAGAGGCTGGAGGAGCTGGCCGAGCTGCACAACGAGGAGAAGCTGCATCGGCACAGCGAGGTCAGCGGCCCCGTGGAGGACCCCTCGCGCTGGGGGCTCCTCATGGACCGCCTGCGGGAGATGGTGGACAACCCTCAGTCAGGGCTCCCCGGCAAGGTCTTCGCGTGCCTGTCCATCCTCTTCGTGGCCACCACGGCGGTCAGCCTGTGCGTCAGCACCATGCCCGACCTGAGGGCCGAGGAGGACAAGGTGAGTGGCCGCTGGTCAGTGTCCACTTCTGCATCACGCTCGGTGGGCACAGCGCCTGGGGCTCACGGCCACTCGGGAGTCCACAAAAATGTTTTAGTGTCTTTTAAAATCAGTTGGAAAAAATGAATATAACCCAGTTTGGATTATAGTCGTCCTTATACCAAAGCACTCGAGAAAGATATTTTTAATAATTTTTTTTTGGACGAAGGGGTTCATGGAAGCAAAAGCGCCTAGAGCCTGCGCGACTTTTGTTGTTCTTACTAGATGCCATCGAGTCGATTTTGACTCATTTCGAACCCGTGTGACGGGGTAGAACTGCCCCATAGGGTTTCCTAGGCTGTAATCTTTATGGGAGCAGACGGCCAGGTCTTTTCTCTCCTGGAGCCTCTGAGTGGGTTCAAACTGCATTGAGCCACCAGGGCTGCTGTGAGACTTTTACAGCCCCACAAAAACTGTTTTAATTTTTTATTTTTTAATCAGAAGAAAAAATTTATTATAACCCAGCTTGGATTATATTCATCTTTATGTCAAGGCAATAGTGAAAGATAATATTTAGTAATTTTTTTTTGGAGGAAGCAGTACACGGAAGCAAAAGTGCCTGGGGCCCATGAAAATCGGAAAGAAGAAATGAATATAACCCAGTTTGGACTGTATTCATCTTATATCAAAACCCATTGCCCTCGAGTTGATTCCTACTCACAGCAACCCTATAAAACTGAGTAGAACTGCCCCATAGGGATTCCAAGGCAGTAATCTTTAAGGAAGGAGACTGTCACATCTTTCTCCCATGGAGCAGCTGGTGGGTTTGAGCCACTGACCTTTCAATTAGCAGCTGAGTGCTTAACCATTGCTCCACCAGGGCTCCTTATCTTATACCAAGGCCATAGTAACAGATAATTTTTAATAATTTTTTGGGGGG
Source organism: Trichechus manatus latirostris (assembly GCF_000243295.1). Classification (NCBI taxonomy): domain Eukaryota; kingdom Metazoa; phylum Chordata; class Mammalia; order Sirenia; family Trichechidae; genus Trichechus; species Trichechus manatus. The sequence continues at coordinate 7,667,363 of NW_004443989.1, read as the reverse complement.
AAGGGGTCCATGGAAGCAAAAGTGCCCACAAGACGTTGGATTATTTTCATCTCTATACCAAAGCAGGAGCCCTGGTGGCACAGCGGTTAAGCACTAAGCTGCTAACCAAAAGATCAGAGGTTCGAACCCACCAGCCACTCCATGGGAGAAAGATGTGGCAGTCTGCTTCTGTAAAAATTTACAGCCTTGGAAACCCTGTGGGGGAGTTCTACTCTGTCCTATAGGGTCACTGTGAGTAGGAATCGACTCAATGGTAAGGGGTTTGATTCCTGGTTTTATACCAAGGTAGTTGTAAAAGATAATTTTTAATAATTTTTTTGGAGGAAGGGGTCCATGGAAGCAAAAGTGCCTAGGGCCCACGAGACTTTTGTTATTGTTGTTAGGTACCATTGAGTCAATTTTGACTCATAGCAAACCCCTATGACAGAGTAGAACTACCCCACAGGGTTTTCTTGGCTGTAATCTTTACAGGAGCAGATGGCCAGTTCTTCTCTTACAAAGCCACTGGGTAGGTCTGAACTGCCAATCTTCTGGTTAGCAGCCAAAAATGTTTTAATTTTTTTTAATCAGAAAAAAAAATTATTATAACCCAGTTTGAGTCGTATTTATCCCTATACTAAGTTAGTCACAAAAAATAATTTTTAATTTTTTTTTTTTTATGGAGGAAGGGGCTCATGAAGGCAAAAATGCCTAGGTACCACGAAAGTCATACCGGGGTCCTGTCTACCATGATCTTGTCTCTGGTCGTTGGACTCTGGTTATTGACAAAGCAATGCCAGGTCCTAGTGGGCTTGGCAGGCCCAGTCTCGCCTCTCCCACCTCTCTGAGCCTCAGTTTCCTTCTTCATAAAATGGGTGACGTTGCTATGAGGGTTCAAGCATTCAATTGTGCTCAGCATGCCTGTACTGAGCAGCTGCTTTGTGCCACACACTATGCCAGGCAAAATTCCTGCCTTCTTGAGCTGACATTCTCATGGGTGTCCTAGCTCTGTTTTCAATGAAGACACTGAGACACAGGACGTTTGGCTTCCTCGAGGTCACATAGTAAAGACGCCAATATGGCAGAGTCTCAGCCCTGAGTTTTCCTGCTTGCTACTTCACTATGAGTCTGTCAGCCAGTCTCACAGGACAGGGAACTCAGAGACGCGGTGACTTGTAAGTGACCCTACACCAGGAGGCCCGTGCAAACAGCTTGGTTTGCCCACTCACAAACTCTCTTTCCTGGGAGCTGTGGGAGACCCCAAGACTCCTCGGGGGACCAGATGGTCTGAGATGTGAGATGACAACCAAAGCTTTGTTAGGAAGGTTGGTGAAGAACTTCAAACTGAGAACTGGGTTGTTTCCTAGTTTAAAATGTTGCTCCTCTCCTGCTCTATACTCCTCCATGGCTCCTCATTGCCGTGACTTATGGAGTTACATTATAGTAGGTACAGACAGCCTATGAACAAAATACATATATAAGACCATGCATGCTGTATGCGGCTCCTAACAGTAGTCAGTCGACACCAGTTTTCCTTCCTTTAAAGATATATCCAAAGGCAACATGGTAGAGTCGGAGAACTTTCCAGATAGAAAGGACTAGGATGAAGAGCCAGCCCAGGGCCTCACATGCAGTGGGCTCTCAATAAATATTTGTTAAATAAAATGTGTCTTGTCCAACCTATAAATGTTTCGCCCTAAAACAAACCAACCAAAATGCTTGAACCTACGAACAGCTTTTTTCTGCCTGGACAGACTGCTGATCCAATCACAGGCATTTTCCATTCTTCAGCACAAAATCATGTGAGTCAGGAGCCTGCTTGTCTACAGAGCTGTTTACATGTGGACTCTGCAGTTAAAACACTAGCACCAAACCAAGCAGCTTCCTCACCCCATTCCTTACGGGTGCCCAGTCCCAGGTGGCAAAGAACCCCTGGACCACCCCAAACCTGTCCCTCTACAGGATTTCCGGAGAGAGGGAAGCCTTGGAGGAGCCAGGGTTCAGATTGTGCAGAGGGACAAGCACTTTGCAAAGCCTAGTGCTTTGAAATTATGAAGGGTATGAATGCAGGCCTGGTTTAACGTGACTAAGGATATCCAATTAGAGGCGGGAGAGAGGTCTGCAGAACTGGGCAGCTGAAGTTTGAGCCGAGGAATCAGATGGCCACATCTATCCGTGAAATGAGAGGGATTTGCGCCCATTTCCAGTCTCAATAGCTTTATGTTTTCTCTCTAATGAAACTGTTTTTGTGTGCTGCCCAGAGAGTCCGCTGCGTGCAGCCCCCAGTGAGCTTGTCTTTCTGTTGAGATAATTCAGAGCTGGCTGGCCGAAGATGGCACAGAGGACTGTGTGGAGGGCAGGCGTTCTGCTTTTAAGACTGCGCTTGCATTTGCATAGAAAGATGATGTTCTCTCCCCTAGCACGCGTGCCTTGGATTTCATATTTGCCCTCTGGGGACATCATCTGAAAGCAGTCCTGTTCTGAGGACCAGCTGCTGATGCTGCCCAGTGCCTTCAGGGCAGCCGGGCCACAGAGGCATGGGGCACGTCTGGTCCTGAAGGTGCTGATCACCTCCACGCACATCAATCAATGCTGCCATCTCAGCTGGCTCGTTTTGGGGAAGAAACCCCCGGGGGTCTGACCCGTAGGAACTCTCGGTAAAAGCAGAAGAAGTGTAATGGTGGGTTGGAGGCTTATATCACATGCTGAGAAAACAGTTTTCCTTTTATCGTTTCTAACTTCTCACAGCAACATCCCTTGGAGTAAACTTGGTAGTTAGGGTAAAAGATATCTGCCTGAGATTGCAAACTAAAACAGAGGAGGGAGGAGGTGGTGTAAATAAGCCAAGTGCCTGAGCACTCCTAAAACATAAAACTTTGAAGGTTTGGATTTCCTTGAGGGAGCGAATGTTTATTAAGTGTCCCTTTTGAGACTGGCACTTGAGATGATGGATTTATTTAACCCTCCCAACAACATTGGGAAGTGAATACCATTGCTACCCCCATTTTACAGATGAAGAAACTGAGGCTCAGGGAAGTTTTATCACTTTCTTATGCTCACAGGTAGCAAGTGGCAGAGCCAGGATTTAAGCCCACCTCTGCTTAATTAAGTCTAAAATCTGACCCCTTACAGCCACACCGCACTGTCTTTCAATGCTGGGCACCCTGCCGCTAGTATAGACCTCAGCAACATTTATCGGTTCTAAAGGCAGTGGACTTTGTAAAGTGCTTCTCTGTCCATGATAATGGTTAAGAGTGCAGATGCTCTAGGCTTGAGTCTTGGGCTCACCGCTTTCTTACTTGGTGATCTTGGGTAAGTCACTTAACCTCTCTGACCCTCAGTTTCTTCATGTGTAAAATGGGGATGCTACTAGCACTCTCTACAAGGGATTATGGTGAGGATTAAAAGAATATTGGTGTAAAGTAGTTGGAACAACACCGACATAGAATTGCCCACTGAATGTCAGCCATCAGTGTCACCATTATTAAACACGTGTCCTTTCATTCATCCAACAACACTTATTAAGCGCCAGCTGCATGCATTCTTCTAGGTGCTGGAGATAAGAAAAACCAAACAACTCAAACCCATTGCCATTGAGTCGATTCCAACTCATGGCCACCCCATGTGTTACAGAGCAGAACTGCTCCATAGGGTTTTCTTGGCTGTGATCTTTATGAAAGCAGTTTGCCATGCCTTTCTTCCACAGAGCCAATGGGTGGATTTGAACTGCCAACCTTTAGGTTAGCACCCAGTGCAAACCAGCTTGTGCCACCCAGCCTCCTTGCTGGAGACAAGATACGATTTAAAAAAAAAAAAAGGACAAATTCCTTACCTCGTTGGAGCTTGTATTCTGAGCATCCTGGCTCCATCTTTATAGATGAAGAGACAAAGGCAAGAGACCTCCTCTCTTTCTGGGGACTGGTAATGCCCCAAGGACACCACCCCCAGGTACAAGATGGGCTGCCACTCACGCACCCCTTCAATTGGCAGGACTCAGATCTGGGGTCTGTTCTGGCTCTCTCCCCCATGCACTGGGAGACTCTGGCAGGTTACATCCCCTCCCTGGGCTACAGTCTACCCACTGTAAAATGCGGGGCTAGACTCCTTGACCCTCACATCCTTCTTGCTCTGGACATCTGCACCCTCGAGGCCTGGCCTCCTTGCTGCCCCTTGGCAGGTTTGTTTTCTTTCCCTCTGCCAAGTCTACTGGCTTTATGTTCCATGCCGCTGGCCCTCTCCCAGCGCCCTTTCCAAGTGCCCCGAGGGCCCTGGCCAGGCAATGCTGTGGTCAGAAGTACCTCTCCCCCTGTGCTGGGCGGCCGATCCTCCCTGGCAGCTGCACGTGAACCCTCACGCCTTCTTTATTGACCTCTCTCTTCCTCTTTATTGCTACTGAGATGCTCCAACTGCAGACGGTGTCTTCTCATGCAAAGAAACCAGAATTTCTAGTTTGATAGTCTTAGGTCTGAATCCCAGCCCAGCCACAACAATCTGGCTCAGCCCTTGAAGAGTCACTCACCTCCCTGCACTTCTATTTCCTCACGAGTATAATAGTAATAATACCTGGAATCCCTGGGTGTTGTAATGGTTAAAGCATTCATCTACTAACTGAAAGGTTGGAGGTTTAAGTGTACCCAGAGGTGCCTCAGAACAAAGGCCTGGCAATCTACTTCTGAAAAAATCAGCCATTGAAAACTCTGTGGAGCACAGTTCTACTCTGACAGACATGGGGGCGCCATGAGTAAGAGCTGACTCAATGGCAACCTCCACCACCACCACCAACAACAACACCTACCTCAGAGAGTGGTGATGAGGATGAAATGAGATCCTATTTATCGGGTGCTGGCTCAATGTGAGCACATGCTATTTCCCCCCATCCTTTGGGACCCAGCTCCACACTCCTTCCACCCGCTGTAAGCATCAACCTCCCCTCACCTCCATCCAAAGCACCAGGGTCAGCGGCTCTGCAGCTCTGAGGTCTTCTCTGCCCAGTCCCAGCATCTCTGATCATTCTTCATTCACTGATCCATTCAGCAAATCTTTTCAGAGGCCCTGCTATATGCTGGCGATTCAGTGGTGGCAAATACAGGCACAGACCCTGCCTTCTTTACTAGCCCTTATCAGCCTTTGCTTATTTCTCCTCCCACTTAAGACTGACTCCTGCCCCAAAGTGTAGAGGACTTTGCAAAAGGGAAGTTTGCACAGACAGGATTGCAGCGTGTGAAATGCCTTCTGTGATACCCAGAGGCAGGGAATGCCTGCAGAACGGGGGTGGGGCCTGGGGGTGGGACATCGCAGACTTCCCTCACATCTTATAGTTTGAGCATCTCACTAGTGTGGAGGTTGGAGAAGGAAGCACAAAGACAAATGTTTAAAAGACCCAGTGGTGGAATCACCGGGGGCCCCCGTTGGAGCAACATCCTCCGGAAGCAGATGCAGCCTACCTTTTGGGCTTTGATTCCCCCTCTCATCGCCCTTTAATAACAAGCCTGGTGCTACTGCTCCCCCTCCTCCCTGCCGCCCTCTGCTCCTTGGTACCTTTCTTGGATCATGAATCAGCTCCATAAAGAACTGTTCTGCTCTTTGTCACTTCTCTGTGTTCAGTGACATTTGGTAATTGTGCTATCGAATTCTTCTTCACCTTCTGGGTTTTCTTCCCCCAGCTGAGTCTCCCTGTGTCCTGGTGAGAAGTACTCCTATTTCCGGTACTGACCCACCTCTCCTGACTTCTGGGGGTTCATACTCTTCCCTCTGCCTGTCCACACGCCCCAGTCACCACAGGTCCACTTCCTGGCTCCCTTTAATGCCCAGTTCAAATGCCACCACCTAAAGATGTCACAGGACTAAGCAAGGTTTTGTTCTGTTATACATAAGGTCATCAGGAGTCACAGGCAACTTGACAGCAACTAACAACAAACCATTAGGGAGGGTCCCCTGTGTGCTGACCCTGCTAGGAGCTGGAGGGCTTCGAGGTCTGTCCTTCAGTGACCGCCGGAGTAGGCGACCCCATGGATTTGGGTGGCTGGCCATCTCTGTATGAGGAGAACCACCATGAAATGGGGAAGCAGTAGATAAACATTAGAGACCTACTATGTGCCTGGTCAGTTGCTACTTATTTCCCTCTGTTTCCTAATTTAATCTTCACCATAACCCCTTTTTAGAGATGAGAAAACTGAGGCCCCAAGAAGTTGCCACACGACCACCAGCTAAGCATTTAGCATTTTTAATGAGGAGACCTGGAGTGGTGCAAATGGTTAGTAGCTCAACTATTAATTAAAAAGTTGGCGGTTCAAACCCACCCAGCAGTGCCTGGGAAGAAAGGCTTAGTGATCTGCTTCCGAAAGGTCACAGCCTTGAAAATCCTATGAAGCAGTTCTACTCTGCACACATGGAGTTGCCATGAGTCAGAATTAACTCTACAGCAACTGGTATGGTTTTGGTTTTTCCAGCAAGAATTGACTCAAACCTGTAGGGAATGAGAACTCAGACATCCAAATTGCCCGGGTGAGGGTGGCGAGAAACTCAGTGCTGGTCAGCCTTTGGGGCAGGGGTCAGAGGGAAAACGCAGGAGAGCATATTAAATTTGGGGAGCACCTTCGTTATGCTAGCCCCTGAGTTGTTGTTAGGTGCCATTGAGTCGGTTCCAACCTCATAGGGATCCTACATAAAACAGAACAAAACACTGCCTGGTCCTGTGCCATCCTCACTATCGTTTCTGTGTTTGAGCCCATTGTTGCAGCCACTGTGTCAGTGCATCTCATTGAAGGTCTTTCTCTTTTTCACTGACCCTTTACTTTACCAAGCATGATGTCCTTCTCCAGGGACTGGTTCTCCTGATAACACGTCCAAAGTATGCAGGACACAGTCTCGCCATCCTCAAGTCTAAGGAGCATTCTGACTACACTTCTTCCAAAACAGATTTGTTTGTTCTTCTGGCAGTCCATGGTATATTCGATATTCTTCACCAACACCGTAATTCAAAGGCGTCAATTGTTCAGTCTTCCTTATTCATCGTCCAGCTTTTGCCTGCATATGTTGGTGTTGTTGTCAGGTGCCGTAGAATCGGTTCCGACTCATAGCGACCCTGCGTACAACAGAAAGAAACACTGCCCGGTCCTGTGCCATCCTCATGCCCATAGTTATGCGAGAGTCCATTGTTGCACTGTGTCAATCCATCTCGCATGTATACGAGGTGATTGAAAATACCATGGCTTATGTCAGGCAAACCTTAGCCCTCAAAGTAATGTCTTTGCTTTTTAACACTTTAAAGTGGTCTTTTGGAGCAGATTTCCCCAATGCAATGTCATTTGATTTCTTGTCTGCTGCTTCCATGAGCATTGATTATGGATCCAAGTAAAATGAAATTCTTGGCAACATCAATATTTTCTCCGTTTATCATGACGTTGCTTATTGGTTCAGCTGTGAAGATTTTTGTTTTCTTTATGTTGAGATGTAATCCATACTGAAGGCTGTAGTCTTTGATCTTCATCAGTAAGTACTTCAAGGTCTCTTTGCTTTCAGCAAGCAAGTTTGTGTCATCTGATAAAGGGGAGTTTGTATATAGGATTGCAGCGTGTGAAATGCTCCCTGGGTGGGGGCCTTATTTAGTGCCCACAGGTACCCTTCATGGTAAGAACTACCCTCCCCACATTACAGAAGGGAAACACCATCAGAGAGTTGGCCAGCCAGCCCAAGGTCGACAGATGGAGATGATCATGGATCTGCTTGTGTCCCAGAGACAGGAAGCTGGGAGCAGAGGGGGGGACCTAGGAGGAAGGGCTGAGGCTTGGGGGGATACGGAGGGTGGGGAGGATGTGGGAGGGGGCACGAAACAGGGGAGAGATGGCAGAGGGGCTGGGAGAATGCAGAGGGAGGATGAGTCAGCAGTCCATGCCTGAGCCAGGCCCCAAGGGAGTCTTGGAGGAAACAGCCGGAGCTGGAGGCCAGGGCCAGAGGCACAGAGGGTGGAACGCAGGCAGGGGGAGGAGGGAGGTCTGCCACAGCTGCAGCAGGGACCTGGACTAGGGGCCACCACAGCGGAGGTGAGAAGTGGCTGGTCTAGCCGTATTCCAGAGGGGGTGCTGGCAGGAGTGAAGGTGAGGAAGGCTCCAAGGTCAAGACCAGCTCCTGCCAGGTGGAAGTTGTAGAACTGCCAGGCAGCTAGTCCAAACGGCCCATCTCTGGTGCCCCTTAGAGGGGCTGGGGAGCGGGGGACTTTGGGGAAGGAGTCGGGTAAGGCCCACAGGACCCACCCACTGCCTCACCTGGGCTGGCTCAGCAAGCTTAGACTTGGACCCGGGTTTTTTTTTTAACTGAGATATCATTCACATATCATAATATTCACCCTTCTAGAGTGTACAATTCAGTGTTTTTTAGTATATTCACACAGTTGTGCAACCTTCACCACTACCTAATTCCAGAACACTTTCATCATCCCCAAAAGAAACCTGGTACCCATTAGCAGTCAACCCCAATTCCCAACCCTGCCAGCCCCTGGCAACCACTAGTCTACTTTCTGTCTCTATGGATTTGCCAGTTCTGGACATTTCATATGAACGGAATCACACAATAAGGGCCTTTTGTGACTGACTTCTTTTACTCAGATAGTGTTTTCAAGGTTCACCGTGTTGTAGCATGTATCAGTACTTTTATTATGGCCAAATTATAGTTCATTTTATGGATGTACCACATTTTGTTTATCTGTTCATCTGTTGATGGACATTTTGAGGTTGTTTCCACTTGTGGGCTATTGTGAATAGTGCTGCTGTGAACATTCATGTACAGATTTTTGTGTGGACTTATGTTTTCATTTCTCTTGAGTATGTACCTGGAGTGGAATTACTCGATCATATGGTAATTCTATGTTTAATCGTGTGAGGAACTGCCAGACTGTTTTCCAAAGTGGCTGCACCAATTTTGCGTTCCCACCAGCAATGCACACGGAATCCAATTTCTCCATATCCTTGCCAACACTTGTTGTTGTCTGTCTTTGTGATTATAGCCATCCTGATGTTTTTCTTGTTAGGTGGCCTCGAATCGGTTCCAACTGGTAGCGACTCTACATACAACAGAATGAAACACCGCCCAATCCTGCGCCATCCTCGCAATTGATGCTATGTTTGAGCCCATCATTGCAGCCGCTGTGACACTCCATAGCTATCCGTAGCAATCCATAGCCATCCTAGCAGATGTAAAGTAGTATCTCATTGTGGCTTTGATTTCTGACCCTGATTTACCCTGATTTTTCTCTTTTTTTTTTTTTTAACTTTTCATTATGGAATATTTCAGCACATATATAAAGTAAATGGAGTAGTATAACAAATGCCCGAGTAGCCATGACCCAGCTCTAACAATTGTCCACAATCTGCCATTCTTGTTTCCTCTCTATCTCTGCCCACTCCCATCCCTAATCGCTTACTATTATTATCATTAGATTTATTTTTATTTTACGGTTTTATAGGCAAAATTTACATATATTGAAATATTAGCTGTATAATTTAACAAATGGATGTACTGTGTAAGCCACACATCTATTTAATAAGCCATACTTAATATTTAACATAGAATATTTCCATCACCCCGGAAAGCTCCGTCATGTCCCTTCACAGCCAACGCCTACCCACCCAGAGGCAATCGCTGCATTGATGATTTTGTGCACCTTACATGAGTTCTGCCTGTTTTTGAAAATGGAAATCCAATGGGCTTTCTTCTGTGTCTGGCATCTTTTGCCCAACATCTCAGCTGTGAGATTCATCGGTGTTGTAGCGTCTCACCCAAATATTTCACACTTCCAGCCTCCTCGGGGTTGACTTAACTTCTCCTTCTTTGCATGAAGATTCAGAGCATGCCTGATTCATGCTGCTGATGAGGGCTGCAAATAGGGTGATCAACAGCCCGGTTTGCCCAGAACTGAGGGTGTTCCCGGGAAGTGAAACTTCCAGTGGTCAAGTCCAGAAAGTTCTGGGCAAACCAGGACAGGTTGTTCACCCTCACTGCAAAATACAGCCAGAAACTTCCTTAGAGAGAGAAGAACTTTTTCCCTTTTTCTTTATCTCTTCAAACATTGGCTGGGCTGGGAGTTATTTCCTCAGCTCGAGCCCAGTAAATCTCCACCACCCTATATATGCTGCTCTGCGGCCATTGCTCCTCGCCCAGCGACAGGAAGTTGGTTTAAGGATGCAGAGCAGAGCAGCAATGCAGGTGGAGTGACTCGGCAGACACTTGCTGCAGTGCGGGGAAGTAGCCGGCAGGCCAGGCCTCCGGAGGGGAGGAGGTGTGTGGTGCATGCTTTGAATATCCAAACGCAAGTGCCAGAGGCAGAGAGGGAACCCGAAGGAGCCTTCTCAGCCTCAGGAGTCACCTTCCTGAGCTGTTGCGTTACTGGTTTGGTAAAGTTACTCCTGGACTGAAAGAGTCCCTTAAGCCAAGGAAAAACACCCCGGCATGTCAGAGGAGAAAGAGGCTTTGTAGGGAAAATCTAGATCAGAGTCTGAAAAACTTCCAGGTGCCTCATAACCAACTGGGGAGCTTCCCAAAGTGCAGACTCCTGGGCCCCACCCCAGGGTTTTGAGATTCTGTAATCCAGGAATCTGCGTTTATGACAAGCACCTCAGGGGAATGTGACACAGGAGATTCTGAATCAGCTTTGAGAAATATGATTCTGTTCCAACCTCTTCATTGGAAACTGAAGCAGAGAGAGAGAGCTAGTGACGGCTGGCTGTGAGGTCACACAGCAAGTTAGTGGTAAGACCAAGGGGGATCAGGATCCAAAACTTGGAGCCCTCTAGGATCCTAATGCAAATCCCAGGAGGTCATGGCTAAGACCTCTCACTGTGTTGGAGACTTTCTTTGGCTTCCTGTGAAATGCCAGGTAGAAAGAGGGCATTGCTATCCTTATACTGACCAGGCAGGCTATTATTGCCTGTGACCATGACTACTGTATCATCTCATAGAAATATCTACAATGTATTGTGTGCCTGCTAGGTACAACATCCTTGGGGCATCCTGCTAAGTGCTTTATATAGCTTATTTCCATTTATTACAACAACCCTTCGGGGGTAACCAGTAGACTATGACTCCTGGCGAACCTATGTGTGTCAGAGTAGAACTGTGCTTCACAGGATTTTCAATGGCTGAGTTTTCAGAAGTAGATCACCAAACCTTTCTTCTGAGGCTCCTTTAGGTGGATTCAAACCGCCAACCTTTACGTTAGCAGCTGAACTCATTGACTGCTTACACCTCTCAGGGAAGCCCCTTCTGGGAGGAGGGAATTGAAAGTCCAGAGGGGCCAAATGATTTGGCTAAGTCAGTGAAAGAGCTGGAATTTGGACCCAGGCCTCAGGCTCTGGGCTCCATGTCCTCAACACCACATCCACTGCCTCCTACCCCTTCAGTCGACCAGGCAGACATAAAGGGAGAAAGTTGCTCAATCTTGCACAAGCAAATAAAGATTGAAGTGGACTTGTCTGCTTCTCTTTCTCCTGCAGCCAGACATAAAGAAAATTTCAATTTTGTATTCATGTAGGCCCAGGCACTGGAAATGATTTCTTTTTCCACTTCACAGCATTTTAATCCAAAGAAAACTGCGGTTGTCAACATCTTGCTTTTCACTCAGGCAACTGACTTCAGCCATTCATTCATTCATCTGTCAACTATGTATATAATATTTATAGCCAAGTTCTCAACCCTGGCCCCACATTAGAATCATCTATGGAGCTTTTGAAAAATTGGACTGCTCAGGCCCTAACGTAAATCAATTAGTCTCCGGGGGCACAGTCTGGACATCAAGATTTTTCATAGCTCCACAGGTGAGTCTAAAGTGCAGCCAAGGCTGAGAACCATAGTCCTTCCCGCCACCCACCAGTGCTTTCCAAATGTTAATGTGCCCATAAATCACCTGGGGATCTTGTTGGAAACGCAGATTCTCACTGGGTAGGGATGGAGTGGGACTGGCCGGAGATTCTGTATTTCTAACAAGCCCCCAAGGGAAGAAGGAGCGCTCATGGTGCAGTGGTTAAGAGCTCAGCTGCTAACAGAAAGGTTGGAGGTTTGAACCCACCAGTCTCTCTGAGGGAGAAAGACGTGGCAGTCTGTTTCCATAAAGATTACAGCCTTGGAAGCCCTATGGGGAAGTTCTACTCTGTCCAAAGGGGTCATTATGAGTCAGAATCGACTCGAAGGCAACAGGTTTGGTTTTGGTTTTTTCCCAGGGGATGCTGATGCCATTCATCCAGGGACCACACTCTGTGTAGCACAGGGGCTACTGGAACTACTCTTTTAAGGAGCCAGGGCCACGGGGGTGAACAACACAATGACAAGTACAGAACAGCTCCCACCTTGCTGGAATCCAGTGAGGGAAACGCCTATTGCATGAATAGTTCCATCAAGCCCTCTCCCTCACCAGCCTTCAAGCACCCCCAGAACTATGTCTGCTTCTTCAGCTATTGTACCCCTGGAGCTGAGCACAGTGGCCGGCACAAAGTGGACCCTCAATAAATATGTGTTGGATGAATGAGTGTGGGATGGCAGACAAAGAAATCACAAAATAGATTAAGTTACAAAATATAGTGACTGGGTTAGAGTCTGGACTCTACCACCAATGCTGTCCAGTCAACATAGCTACCCTATAGGACAGAGTAGAACTGCCCCATAGGGTTTCCAAGGTTGTAATCTTTATGGAAGCAGACTGCCACATCTTTCTCCCTCGGAGAAACTGGTGGGTTCAAACCTTTGACCTTTCTGTTAGCAGCCGAGCTCTTAACCACTGTGCCACCAGCGCTCTTTGTGGACTCTACAACCTACTACATATGTGAGCTCAGGTACATCATTTTGTGGCTCTGAACCATTTCCTCAACCATCAAATGAGGTCATACTGCCTACTCACAGCATCATTATGTGGCTCGAGTGACAGCACTAAGGCAGTGCATGGTACACAAGAGGTGCTGGTGTTAAGGTGAAAGTTAGCTGCTATATCAAAGAGGCCCCAAGACAGAATGGGTTTAAACAAAATGGAAGTTTTATTTCTCTCTTGTGTTACATTATTGTTGTAGTTAATTGCCATCGAGTTGACTCAACTCACGGTGACCTTATGTATAACTGAAGAAAATGCTGCCCGGTCCTGCACCATATTTATGATCATTGGTATGTTTGCATCTCCCAGCACTATATCAGACAATGTTCTGTTGTGATCCATAACCATAAAGTTTTCATTGGCTGATTTCCAGTAGTAGATCGCTAGACCTTTCTTCCTAGTCTGTCTTAGTCTGGAAGCTCCGCTGAAACCTGTCCACCATGGGTGGCCCTGCTAGTATTTGAAATACCAATAGCATAGCTTCCAGCATGTTAGCAACACACAAGCCACCACAGTATGACAAACTGACAGACGGGTGGTGGTCTTGTGTAACAGAGGTGCTTACATTAGTTAAGATGAAGGTTAGCTGCTATGACAAGGAGTCCTCAAGATAGAATGGCTTTAAACAAAAGAGAAGTTTAGTTCTCGCTGGTGTAATAGTATGATGAGGGATCTAGGTGAGTGAGTAGCTCTCATTCTGAGACCCCGATTTTCTCCACCCTGGAACTCCATCTTCCCCTGGGGTGCTGGCCCAATCTGCCTGGTCTACACTGGGATGCAGGCTCATCTGAGAGGTCTCAGCTCACAGGAAGGGGGAAAGAGTGTGAAGAAGCTCACACCTGTATCTTTTTTTTTTCTTTTTGACTCTTTTGTTTAATTGTACTTTAGATGAAGGTTTACCAAACAAATAGTTTCTCATTAAACAGTTGGTACACATGTTGTTTTATGACAATGGTTAACAACCCCACGACATGTCAACACTGTCCCTTCTCAACCCTGGGTTCCCTATTACCAGCTTTCCTGTCCTCTCCTGCCTTCTGGTCTTTGTCCCTGGACTGTTATGCCCCATTAGTCTCGTTTTGTTTTATGGGGATGTCTAATCTTTGGCTAAACAATGAACCTCGGGAGTGACTTCATTACTGAGCTAAAAGGGTGTCCGGGGGTCATACTCTTGGGGTCACACCTGTATCTTAAGTCTAGGATCTGGAAGGGGCACACATGACTTCTGTCCACATCCCATACGGAAGGATTTAGTCATTTGGCCCCACCTAGCTGCAAGGGAGGCTGGAAAGAGTGATCACCTAGCTGATCACCTGTGTCCCCAGCCACAACTTGGGAACTATGTAAAAGCAGGTTTGGTGAACAACTAAGGGTCTACACCACAGAACTCAATCAATAGATACTGGCTGGCTTTTTGGCTTAGAGTTATTTCCCACCATTTCCAGTGCTGTTGCAGGTCCACTGTCTAACCTGCCTCTTGTTGTCTCTTCTCCCCCCAGGGTGAATGCTCTCAAAAGTGCTACTATATTTTCATCGTGGAGACCATCTGCGTGGCCTGGTTTTCCCTGGAGTTCTGCCTGCGGTTTGTCCAGGCCCGGAACAAGTGCCAGTTCTTCCAAGGGCCCCTGAACATCATCGACATCCTGGCCATCTCCCCATATTACGTGTCGCTCGCAGTATCTGCTGAGCCCCAGGAGGACGGCGAGAGGCCAAGCGGGAGCTCCTATCTGGAGAAGGTGGGGCTGGTTCTGCGCATCTTGAGGGCGCTGCGCATCCTGTACGTGATGCGACTGGCCCGCCACTCGCTGGGGCTGCAGACGCTCGGGCTCACTGTGCGCCGCTGCACCCGCGAGTTCGGCCTGCTCCTCCTCTTCCTCTGCGTGGCCGTCACGCTCTTCTCCCCTCTGGTCTACATGGCTGAGAATGAGTCTGGGCGGGTCCTGGAGTTCACTAGCATCCCGGCCTCCTATTGGTGGGCCATCATCTCCATGACGACGGTGGGCTACGGAGACATGGTCCCACGCAGTGTGCCGGGCCAGATGGTGGCTCTCAGCAGCATTCTCAGTGGGATCCTCATCATGGCTTTCCCAGCCACGTCCATCTTCCACACCTTCTCCCATTCCTACCTGGAGCTCAAGAAGGAGCAGGAGCAGGTCCAAGCTCGCCTCCGCAGCCTCCAGAACACCAATACCGCCAGCGAACGCGAGCTCCTCAATGACGTGGATGACCCGATCCTGGAAGGGCCTATCTCGCCCATCAACTACATTTAACTCAAACCCCTTCGTGGAAACATGGGGAGCTTGGCTCCTACAACTTCAACCTATGGCTTTTGCCTGAAACCAGCTCACAGTATCAAGCCATAGATCATCTGGTGGTCTCTAGAGCTCTGGGGGAAGGTTCCCAAAGCTAGGAGGGACTCAGGCCAAAGATGTTCAGGCTTTGTGTGATTCTCGACCCTCATGGTGACCCAGGCTGACTTTACCCATCTCACTTGCCTTTTTCTCCCTTCCTGTCCATTTACATAGCAGATCCGGTTTCGATAGTCAGATTGGCCTCCTTTCATTCTCATTTCCTTCCCAGCTGAGTCTTTAACATCCCAAACTGAGTTCTGGAAGCTCATAGACATGGTCATCATTGACATTTGAATATCAAGCCTACAGAATTCCATTCTTCCTCTAAGTCCCTCCTTCCTGGGAACTCTTCTGATCAGATCTCCCCACCCAAAATTTGTGAGGTGTCAGCCTTTTCATGGGTTGCAGTAGGACTCAACACTTTTTCTCTCTGCTTACCACCACCAAAGGTATTTCCCTAACACAGCTGCCTTCCCCCAGCTCTGGAAGCTCTTAGCCAAGAAGGCAGCACTGGCCTCTTTGCATTAAATCCCACACTGGGTGTGGGTGGCTGCAAGCCTGCCTCCCTCCTCACATGCCTGGAGTCTTGGGCAGGAGCGCCTCTTTCCAGCACAGCAGGTCCTCCTCAATCAACGGTACTCTTGGTGGGAGGTTCTCCAGATATCCAATGCTTCGCCTTGACAGGGCTCCAAATTGTCCCTTTAGAGAGCTGCTCCTGCTACTGGCTTTTCCAGCATTGCTAGGGACCTTGGCTTTAAATCCTCAGCTAAGCCTTCTTGTTGCAGCACCGGTGGACACAGTGCAGCTTCGGTGCAGAAGCAAGGGCAGGCTTAAGGTTAGCCCCTTGCCTAGACAAGGCTCCTTGATGCCCTAAGGTCACATTCTCAATTTCTTTTAATTAGTTCATTTATTCACTCATGTATTAACAGATTCTTCCCTTTGCATGTAGTGGAGGAGGCAGACATAGGACCCCATCACTAGAGATAAAAGCAGTACATACTGAGACTAGAGAGAAAAGAGCATAGGATTTTGAATGGATGCAAAAGCCTTCATAGAGCGATAAGGAGGGTTGAGAGTGGAGGATATTTTGGGAGATGAAGCTGGAAAGGTGGGTTGAGATGAGAATGTGGTGGACCTTGAGGGCTTGGCTAGAGAATCTGGCCCTTTCAGTAGATTTGGGGGGGATACTGATGTTTGAGGAAAGGAGTGATATGAACAGACCTGTGGGTGAGGATGATGATGGAGTTTGGGTGGGGTAGGGGACAACTGGTTTGGGATGGGGAATGGTTCAGTAGTTCAGACAAGATATAAGGGCCTACCTCTCCCATGTCATTAATTGTAGAAGTCACGCCAAATCCTGGCCTGTCATCTTTTTGCGCCCCACCAGAACACATATGGGAGGTGTCTTGATGGCATGTCTCATGAGTGACCCGGCCAGTTTTTGCTGTTGGCTGTAAGTCTACTCAAGGAAGCACACTGGGATGCAAATGGGTGACATGAAGTAGTCGAGACACCTGCAAACCTGATATAATCTATGTGTGAGAGCATTCAGCATTTTAATACTAGTAAGAAGTTATTTGCTGTTCATTCATTCTGTTAGTATTCAGTGAAGACCTACTGCACTACGTGCAGGTGTCAGAGCAGCTGAAGGCCCTGTGCCGGGGAGCACCCTACACCCTACACCAGTATCTAGCTTCAAGCTAGCCTGGCCTCATAGGGAACCCCCATTTTCTCTGGCTCCCTCAGAGTGCCCTCTCAGCTGATATGGACATACTTCCCCACCCCTGTTGACCCTAAGAGTCAACATGGTGCCCCCTAGTACTCCTCAAGCTAAGACTTCACCAGCTGAGCTCTTTGCATAGTGGGGTGGTGGCCAGTCACACATGGAATGCGCCTACATCCTGTAAGATTCCCACCTGCACATGCCACTCTGCTCCAAGAAGTGACTGACAGAGTCTCATGGGCATTTGGTTGAGATACTATGCCACCAAGCATCTTGGACAACATCAATGAGTCTTTTGTTCCAGACTAATTTTTTTATAGCTGCTCTCAGGCAAAGTTTAAAAAGGTCAATGCTTCCATTAATTCTTTTAACACTATACTTGGGGGTATAAGATGCTCAGGTCCAGACTTTTGCTCCCAATGTGACTTTGAGCAAGCCCCTTTCCCTCTCTGGGCCTCAGTTCATCATCTATCAACAGAGGGGTCGGGAATAGATCTGTGGTTTTCTAACTGGAGTTCCACAAAGCACCCTTGTGTGGGTGGAGAGGACTGCTGAGCAGGCAGAGCTTTGCATCCCAGGGTGTGACGATAAGAATGTGTGAATTTCTAGACACCCTCTCAGACTCCCAATCAATCCTCTTCCACAGCCCCTTGTACTGTGGTGGTGAGCTCACCCCTGGAACCAGAGGAATCCTCAGCAGCCACTGGAAGACCTGGGACCCACATTAGACCCCACATCTAGCCCTCTCATTGCTGATTGAAGACTTTTTTTGAGCTGTACGCCTGATGCAATTATTCCGCATTACAGCTCTGCCAGTGACTATAACTGGCTCCCACCTAGGCATCTCCATTTTCTTGTTTCACATACTAGACATCTGAAAAAAAAAGTGCCAGGGCTAAAAGGAACATTTAAAGTAAAAATTAGAAGAACCCATCACCGACATTAAGAGATTCTATAGTATCTTAATACATGCCCAGTTGAAACTCTCCGCTAAATTAGAAGTGGAAAATTGGAATTGACTGCTTGCATGTGGGGCTTAATTAAATGCTCTATTCCCCCTGCCGCCCGGTAATGTCCCAGGAGACTGGTCTAAATAGTTTGAGTCTAGCCTTGACTGAGCAGCCTTTCCTCTATGCTGATTGGATGGAGTAGGGGTGACAAGCAAGTTGATAGTTTCTTCATTCCCATTGGCTGAAAAGAGATGTTGTAATCCCCCAAATGCTCATTTTTTCTAAGGCCAATGGGCATGACTATAGCCAAAGGTAGAAATTTACCAGCTGAAAGCAAAGAGTAAATGGCCTTCCCTTCAAGCCATTTTCATGTTGTATCGCTGTCTTAGTTATCTAGTGCTGCTACACCAGAAATGCCACAAATAGGTGGCTTTAACCAACAGATATTTATTTTCTTACAGTTTAGAAGGCTAGAAGTCCAAATTCAAGGTGCCAGGTCTAAGGGAAGGCTTTGTCTTTTTCGGCTCTGGAGAAATATCCTTGTCTCTTTTGAGCCTCTGTTCTTGGGCCATCTTCATATGGCTTGGCATCTGTCTTCCCCCATCTGTGCTTCTTTCACTTATGTGTTTAATCTCTTTTATATGTCAAAAGAGATGGACTTAAAACACACCCTACACTAATCCTACCTCATTAACGTAACACAGATAACTCATTCTCAAATGGGATTATAACCACAGGCATAGAGGTTAGGATTTACAACACAAATTTTTGGGATACACAGTTCAATCCATAACAATCACTTTGAAAGTTTGGTTCAACCTCTCTCTGGCCAGAATGAGATGAGCCAAAGAAGTGAGTTGGTGAAGGGTGGGTTAACTCTTCAGTACAGTGGAAGGTATCTAGTGGGCCTTGATCCTGGAGGTACTGGGGGCCCATTGATTCTATTTTGATGGCTTTGCTTTTATAACTTTAGAATGTGATACCTGGAAGGGCCATCACAAAGTAATCAGTCCCAGGGTTCTTAGCCAGGCGTTTCCATGAGGAATGTGTGAATTTCCGGGATTATGTGCATTTCAAAGTGCAAAGCACCCGTTTCACCAGATTCTCAAAGGAATTCATGACTTCCCTAAAAAAAGATTAGAAGCTCTAAAATAAACCAATTCCTTCATTTTAAGATGGAGAGACCAAGGCTCAGAGAGGGGAAGCAACTTGCCCACAGCCACACAGCCAGTTCATTTAGTTAGATCTAAGTATTCTGACTCCCTGTAGAACACTCTTTGTAGTAGACCATGCTGGATGCTCTTAGGATCATCTAAAACAGTGTCCAAGCCACAAAGGAAATATTTAAAACAAGATTATAAAATCACTCTGCCGTCTTATCCCAGTAGAGTAATAAGGCTTATCTTGGGGTGTGTCAGTCACCAGTTCTCACCCTTTCTTTGTTGTGTAACAGTGGACATGGCAATTGATTTTACTGGGCCTTCCTTTTCTTATTTATCCCATGGACTAGATGGTTGTTAAAGTCCTTCCCAGAGTGGACAGTCTGTGATTCTGGGATGTTGAGCTCATTCCAACAATTTATGCCTGCCTCTATCCAGGGCTGAAGACCACATTTGGCATTTTCCGGGGAGGGGGCTCTAACCAAGGGCCTCTCCAGGAACACAATGTTGGTTAAAAATAAATCAGAATAAAGGAAAGCTGGCTGTCCCTGCAAGCCCCATGGCCTCCTCGGTCACCCACTGCTATCATCAGGAGGCGGCCCTCCCGAGCCTCTGTGGCAGGCTGGTTCCACAAAACACGTGGAGAACCGTGGGTTTGACTGTTCAGCTGCAGCTGTGACTTTCATGGCTCACCTTTGCCTCGAGGGGAACAAAGCTGAGGGCTTGCTGGGCTCCATGTGATGTGCCTTGGGAACAAATTTGGGCACCCTGAGCTAAAATTAGCCAATCTCTCTGCTTCTAAAAGCTTCTACTGTCCTCGGCCAATGACCAGCTTGAAATAAGATCCCCTTGAAGAAGCTCAGTGCTTTCACCTTGAGCCTTCCTACTTTAACTTTTGGGCACCCCCCACCCCCGTGCAACTCTGATAGAAGCATTAAACAATCATAAGAAGTAATGTTGTGGCTTCTTTGGTGTATTGGGTGAGGTCTGGGCACAGGTCCTGCTGGGGTTGGCCTTGAGCATGTGGGATGGTGGGAGTACCCCCTGTGAGGGGGTGGCAGGGTCAGGGATCATCCAACCTAGGTCACTCCCAAGACCCAAGTCAGAAGTTGGGTGGGACAATGGTTGGATTCCTGGGCAGTATTTCTTAAGCACCTACCATGTGCCAGAGGTTGTTCTAGCTCTGTAGACACAGTAGTAGGCAGGGTCTTATGGACCCTGGGGAGGGCAAAGGCAGACAACAAATGAGTAAAGGAAGAAATAAACAAGACCAGCCTAGCTTGTGATGAGTCCCAGGGAGGAAGGAAGCAGGGTGATCGTGGGGAGGTGGCGCAAATGGTTAAGCACCCAGCTACTAACCGAAAGGTTGATGGTTCAAACCCACTCAGAAGTGTCTTGGAAGAAAGGCCTGGTGATCTGCATCTGAAAACCCTTTGGAGCACAGCTCTACTCTGACACACATGGGGTCACCATGATTCGGAATTAACTTGACAGCAACTGGTTTGGTTTTTGGTTTTGGAGAGGTATACCTTGGTCCCCCCAGATCTTGGGTTCCCTTAGAAGCAGACTCTGAGCCAAGGACTTGAGTGCAAGGAGTTTACTTCATAGATGATCTCAGCAAACACTGGAAGGGGAGTTGAGAAGTGAGAAAGGGAAGGGTGTGTTATCAGATGGCTTACTACAGAGGGGCAACTGCAGTTCAAGCCCCTTGGGGCACTCTGGGAGACAGCGTATTCGGGGGAACACACCAAGGGTTTGTTGTATGAAAAGCAAATTTCATTCTCATACCAAACTCTTTCCAACATCCTTTCTAGGAAC
The DNA here is from genome assembly GCF_000243295.1 of Trichechus manatus latirostris. Classification (NCBI taxonomy): domain Eukaryota; kingdom Metazoa; phylum Chordata; class Mammalia; order Sirenia; family Trichechidae; genus Trichechus; species Trichechus manatus. Next base: position 7,646,532 of record NW_004443989.1, on the reverse strand, counting down.
ACACCCATAAATATCAGTTAGGAATGTTTTGGATCTAAGTACAAGGAACCCTATTCAGACTTCACTAAACAAATAAACAAACACAAGGAGAATTATTGGCGCTTGTAACTGAAAATCCAGAGTTCAGGAGTGGTTTAATCCAGGGGCTCAACCAATGGCATCAATGTCAGACAAATAAGCTCAGAGGCTCTGCTGCATCTTCCTCAGCCAGAGTGTGTCAGCTTCACCCTCAGCCTCTCCTCATGGCCACAAGATGATTGCATGAGCTCCAAGTATCATACCCTGACTCCATCAAGTACACTAGAGCAGAGATAGCCTCTCTCTCCCCGAATCCCAAGCATATGCTTTCCTTGGGTCTCACTGGCTCTGAGTGGGTTATGTGCACATCCATGAACCAATCGCTGTGACTACACTGATTGGTTTATCAGAGTCAGAGCTCATCCTAGAGCAGAAGACAGGCTCAATCGCACCCACACCACATGCTGAAAATTGGGGTGGGGGGACATGAGGTTTCCCAGAGGAAAATCCGGGCACTGTTCCAAAAAAGAAGGAAACAGGTGCTAGTGATAATCACAGCTCTATCAGGTGCTGGCTGTGTGTCAGGTCCTGGACAAGCATCCCTTATCCTCACAGCAATCTTCTGCTATCCCCATTTTACACATGAAGAAACTGAGGCACTGGGAGGGCAAGTGACTATCCCGAGGTCACCCAGACTCCACGCTCTTAGCCTGTACTTCTTACTGCCTTCCAGATGTATTCAAACACATGTATTCCCAAAGGGGCTGTTTGAGTTATGCCTCTCACTACAAAAATGATTGTAAGATCCAATTCTCTCTATAAGATCGTGTGAGGCCTGGGCCAAGACTTTACACATATTATTTTATTTCGTCCACAGAGCAACTCTGTAAAGGAGACTCTGTTAGCCCCCATTTTACAAAGGGGAAATCAAGGCACAGAAAGGTTCCCATGGATAATATGGGCCAAGTCAGTATCCAAACTCAGGCGTGCTGACTTCAATACCCATTCTCTGGTTACCGAAATGCACTGCTACGCTCCATGAGGCTGTTTTTCTCCCTTCCTGGTGGACCCTGATGGCAGAAAATTCAGTCAGTTTTCCAACATGTGTTCCTTTTCCTCTGGGGCTGCCAGCTGGTCCACATTCCCAGCATCTCTCTGGGCAAGTGGTGCCATGGATGGAGTTCTGGTCAGTGGAATGTGGCGGAAAGAATGGATGCCACTGCCAGGTCTGGCCCGAACAAACCAGCATGCTCCTTGTCTTAGTCATCTAGTGCTGCTATAACAGAAATACCACAAGCAGATGGCTTTAACAAAGAGAAATTTATTTTCTCGTAGTAAAGTAGACTAAAAGTCCAAATTCAGGGCATCAGCTCCAGAAGGCTTTCCGTCTCTGTTGGCCTTCTCATCAGTCTTTCCCCAGTCTAGGAACTTCTCAGCACAGGTACCCTGGGTCCAAAGGACGCGCTCTGCTCCTGGCACTGCTTTCTTGGTTGTATGAGGTCCCCACTTTCTGCTTGCTTCCCTTTCCTTTTATCTCTTATAAGATAAAAGGTGGTGCAGGCCACACCCCAGGGAAACTCCCTTTACGCTAGATCAGGGATGTGACCTTAGTAAGGGTGTTACAATCCCACCCTAACCCTCTTTAACATAAAATTACAATCACAAAATGAAGGACAACCACACAATACTGGGAATCATGGCCCAGCCAAATTGACACACACAGTTTTTAGGGGATGTAATTCAATCCATAGCACCCCTCTCCACTGTTCTTCTTCTCAGCTTGCAAGTCAGTGGAAGATTCCAAGAATACTGCAAACTCCTAAGGCAGGGGTCAGCAAACCACATTCAGCCCACGGCCTGCTTCTGTAAATAAAGTTGTATTGGAACACAGTCAGGCCCATTCATTTAGTATTGTCTACGGCTACTTTAGCAGCCCTGGTGGTGCAGTGGTTTAGTGCTTGGCTGCTAACTGAAAGGTCAGCGGTTCAAACCCACCAGCCAGTCTGCGCGAGAAAGATGTGGTCGTCTGCTTCCATAAATATTACAGCCTTGAAAACACTATGGGGCAGTTCTTCTCTGCCCTACAGGGTTGCTATGAGTTGGAACTGACTCCACGACTGGATTCTCCAGAGAAGCAAAACCAGTGATATGTATATGTAAACATATATAGAGAGATTTATTTCAAGGAAATGGCTCATGCTATTGTGGAGGCTGGTAAATCCCAAATCTGTGGGTCAGGCAGCATGCTGGAGGCTTCTCCTGAGTCACATGGTTGCAGGGCTAACGAACCCAAAATTTGCAAGTCAGGTGGCAGGCTGCTGGCTCATGAGGTTGCGGGAGCTGGTGAATCCAACATCTGCAGATTAGGCAGCAGGCTGCTGGCTCACTTCACAAGACAATGCAGGCTGGAGACAGCATGAGCTTTGCCAGAACGTCCAAATATATTAGATGCAGGACACACCCCCAAGGAAACTCCCCTTCCAACTGATTGGCTGCTCACATCAGATCACAAAACAAAGGATGATTACATAATGTCTGCCAAACTACTGAGAATCATGGCCTAGCAGACACAGTCTCGCCCACAAGGGTGTCTGGCCTCCCTTCTTTCCCCTGACTCATACATAAACGCTCCCATTTATTTACACCTGAGTCTGAGTTGAAGACACTGGGATTTTGGGAAAATAAATGAACCAGCTCCAGGCTCACCCTGGGAGAGCATTAGGAGAAGCTGAAGAGGAGGATGCAGGCGTGGGTGAAGCTGCAGAAGGTGGCTGGCGTCAAGGCTGTGACCCACTGGGCTGCAGGGCAGGGTCCCTGGCAGAGAGACAGCAGGGCATTCCAGTGTTTTCTAAGTCCATTCTTCATTCATTCATCAACAGGTCTTTATCGAGCAACTATGTTGAGCGGGACACTGATCCAGGCACTGGCAGCTAGGCCTTGACCAGAACAGACCAGGGAATAAGCGAGAAAAATGAAGCAGCGCTGGAGCAAGAGAGTGCAGGGTGGGGGCTTGCAGCTTTAGAAAGGGTGACCTGGGAAGACCTCACTGAGCTGCTGAGATTGGAGCAAAGATGAAGGAGCAAAGGGAGTGGCTATCTGGAGGAAATGCTACTGGATAGAAGGAAAAACAAGTGCAAAGATTCTGAGGTAGGAAAGTGGTTGGTGATTTCAAGGGACAGTGTGGAGGCCATGTGGCTACCGCAGAGTAAGGGGATGAGGTTAGGGGACTAGAGGGGGTTCAGGAAGGCAGAGCTTCTGAATATGGTCCTGGGGGAGCACAAGTAGCCACGGCACGCCTGCCCCCTCCGGCTGTTGGCTGCCTCTTGGCTCAGGGGATAGAACAGGGTGGAGTCTGTCTGTCCTTCCCAGCATCTTGTGGGAAAGGCTTCTAACTCCACCAATGTCATCCTCAGTTTGGTCCTTTCAGTAATGAAAACCAAAAAAGCCAAACCCATTGCCACAGAGTCAATTCTGACTCCTAGCAACCCTGTAGGACAGAGTAGAACTGCCCCATAGAGTTTCCAAGGAGTGGCTGGTGGATTCAAACTGCTGATCTTTTGGTTGGCAGCCAAGCTCTTAACTACTGCGCCACCAGGGCTCCTTTTGATAATGGGAGCTACCCAAATCAGAGCTGGAGTCTCCATTTCCCAGCCACCCCTGCAGTTGGGTGTGGCCATGTGACAGAATGAGTATCAGTGACAGCCACTGTCTGCCAGGAGCTGTGCTCAGCATACTTTCCCACTGAATCTCACCAGAACCCACAGGCTAAGCATCTATGACTCACTTGCCAAACAGGGAAACTGAGGCTCAGAAAGGTACAGTAGCCTCTTGGACTCCCAGGTTCACATTTCTTCCCCAAGCACTCTGCATACACACTGCAGAGGGTGCCTAAAAGCAGGAAAAAACAAGACAGTTGCCAGTGAGTCAGTTCTAACTCACAACAACCCCATGTGTGTCAGAGTAGAACTGTGCTCCATAGGGTTTTCAATGGCTGATTTTTCTGAGGTAGATCACCAGGCCTTTCTTCTGAGGTGACTCTGGGTGGACTTGAACCTTCAACCTTTTGGTTAGCAGTTGAGCATGTTAACTTTTTGCACCACCTAGGGACTCCAGAGGGTGCTCAGAGTCCAGGAGAGAGCCCCAGAGCTTGGGGGTGCAGGGAGGGAGAATGGGGGCAATGGGAGGCAAGCGCTCTGGAGGAAGCAGAGCTTGAGTCATGCCAAGCTGGAAGACATCATCTCCCAATTTAAATATGCTCATGTTGGCAAAAACTTCCCGCAGAGGAGCCAGGCCAAGAAGACATTAACAGACTCCCCATTTTAAAAGTAGCATTCATCATTACCCTGCAATAATAAATAAGCTGAATGAAAGGAGCTGAGCAAATATTGTGTAACGAAAAGGTTGTCTGGGGAGGAAAAGATTGGACAGGCAGATTTATGCAACGTGGGGACAAATATTACTTATTTGGCAGAACACAGCAGAGTTAATGTCATTTTGAATAACTTGTTTACCCAGTGATTATGTGATTAATGAATATCAAAAGGCTCATTGCATAAAACTGCAGTTTGAAATGTCTGGTATATTTCTGGATCTGGTGGTAGTTACCACTGCAGGACAAAAAGTAAATCAATTTAAATTATCTCCTGGGGATAATGGTATGTAATAAACGGGTGAGTTAATAAGCTTGGGTGTTTTAAAAATCCTCTCTATCCCTTAAAATAAAAAAAATAAAAAACCCCAAGAGAAATAATTATTTCAAAGTTGACCTGAAAAGTTTTGTTTCTAAAAAAGCAATAGCACTTTTCACAATAGCCAAAAGGTGAAAACAATCAACCCGTTCATCACCAGATGAATGGGTAATCAAAATGTGGTCTATACGCACAATGGAATACTACTCAGCCATAAAGAGAAATGAAGTCCTGTTGCGCGCCACAACATGGATGAACCTTGAAAACATCATGCTGAGTGAAATGTCAATCTCAAAAGGACAAATGCTGTATGATCTCACTTATATGAAATAAGCAAATATATAGAAGTCGAAGATTAGTGGTTATCAGAGATGGGAAGGAAGGGGAAAGGGGGAGTCTTTGCTTCGGGGGCATTGAGTCTGTGTTAATGGTGGTGGAATGGTTTGGAAAGGGCCAAGAGGACGAGCACAGAAATTGGCCAGGCCACAGCTGGGCCAGCTGGATGAGAACGGGGTGGCTTTCTGATAATTTCTCTAAATGAGTTGACCTAAGTGCCCTGAGGTTAAGTGGCTTGCCATGGCCACACACACTCACCCAGTGGCAGAGAGAGGGTGTGGGGCGGGGGGACACAACCCCATGGTCTTTGTCACCAGGACTGGCCTGGCCCTTCCCAAGGCTATCTGGGAGTGCAGCCTGAAGTTCCGAATCCTTGGAACTGCTGGCGGAACAGGGGTCTCAGCCCACAGGGGTGGGGCAGAAGTACATCTGCAGTCTTCACCCAACAGGCCCAGATCCCACAGGCCTCCTGACTGCCTACACCCTGGCTCAGCAGCACACAGTTGCCAGGCGGGCGAGGTCGTAGGTTTGCAGAAATGCATGTGCGTGTGCCATTGTGCATGCTGGGAGCACTGGCTTCCCTGCCAGCCGGCCAAGGTCTGCATAGGGCTGATCTCCCTGGGGACAGCCAGCATCCAGGGGCTCCCATACTAGGCCACATACCCTCCCAACTGGTGGACAGCCAATACCATACCCTCCACACCCTCCCTGAGCCCAGTCAACACTTCCAACCAGCTGTCATGGCAGTAGTTCCCTGCCACTCCTCTTACTCCTGCCCAAGGCCGGGGAAACCAAGGGGCAGGAGCCTCCTAAGAGGCCCCGGGGAGATGGTCCCCTCACACCACATGGCCAACAGCACAAGCAGAAGCCCCTCCCCTCCCAAACCCAATTCCACCTCTGTGAGCAGTGTTGGTGCCACAACTAAGGAAGACTCTACAGTCTTACGGTGCAGTGGTTAAGAGCTTGGCTGCTAACCAAAAGGTCGGCAGTTTGAATCCACCAGCTGCTCCTTGGAAACCCTTTGGAGTAGTCTTACTCTGTCCTGTAGGATGGCTATCAGTTGGCATCCACTCGATGGCAATTTTTTTTTTAAGTAGAGAAAAGGCCATTGGCTGTTCAGTGGTAGAATTCTCGCCTACCATGAGGGAGAGGGTCAACGCACCTCATGTGCAGCCACCACCCTGTTGTCTGTCAGCGGAGGCTTGCGTGGTGCTATGAAGTTGAACAGGTTTCAGCAGAGCTTCCACACTAAGACGGGACTAGGGAGAAAGGACTGGTGATTGACTTCTGAAAATCAGCTAGTGAAAACCCTACGGATCACAACAGTTCGATCTGCAACCAATCATGGGGATGGCGTGGGACGGGGCAGTGTGTCATTCCATTGTGTGTGATCGCCATGAGTTGGGGACTGACTTGAAGGCAGCTAACAACATAGATGAGCCAGCGGAGAGCCCACCATCACTGATATTTCACCAAAGGAGTCTATGAAGGGCCGTCTCCTCAAATAAAAGAGCTCAGGGATACCATGCCATAGCATACCCACTGCCATCGAGTTGATTCTGACTCATAGCGATCCTATGGGAAAGAGTAGAACTGCCCCATAGGTTTCCAAGGTGGTAAATCTTTATGGAAGCAGACTGCCATGTCTTTCTCCCACAGAGTGGCTGCTGGGTTCAAATCACCCCCAAAAAGGACAACTACACACAGATGCACCAGAAACAAACTCTTTATTCAAGCCCAAATGTGCTGCCACCCCCCCTCAGCCCCGCTGGGCTCCTGCCTCCATCCCAACCTCACCCTGCACACCAGCAGTGCTTTACCCCCTGTAACTCCCTCCCTGGCAAGACATTCCTCCAGATGCCAGCGTCCAGCTTGGCCTGGACATCAGCCTGGAGGTCTGGTTTCAGTTTCTGAATTTGCCCACCAGTGGCTTTGAGGGCCAAGCCCCCAGGCCCTGCTGGTCCAGGAGGACAGAGAGTTGCTGGCGTGCCTCCTGGTAGATCCCAGCCTAGAGCAGGAGACAAGAGGGAGAAGGGTACTTGGTAGAGGTGCAGGTTGGGCGCAATATGGCACAGAAACAGTGGGATGGGGGGTGGGCTGACCTTGGCCGCCTCATAGGTCCTCAAGGCCAGGAGACGGGGTTTGTCCAGGGCACGGGCAGCCTGGCGGAAGGCCCGGAGAAAGGCAGCCTTGCAGAGGCGGGAGGGAGGCCCAAGGGTCCCACTGGGAGAAGAAGGGCCAGCATCACAGGCCTGCACCATATGTCCACCTGGTTCCCTCCACACCACGACCACCTTATGGGTAGGGACAGAAGCACAGGCCGAGGCCACAGAGCCTGCAGGTGACTGCTGGGGTCCACACAAGCCCATAACTAGCACATGTGCTCTTACCAGCGGACCTCCCTTCATCCCCGCCCCTGGTCCCCTGCTCACTCTGCCTTCACCCGTCCAGTGGCCACATCCACAACCTCAATGTCAGGGTCCCCAAGGCTCCAGTTGATGCTCAGGCCGTGGCAGGTGCTGGGGGTGGGGTCGGAGGGGACCACTGGGGGTCCTGCAAATAGGTGCAGGGTGGTACGGACATAGGGGGGCGGCAGGCACGGTCCCTCAGCCCCATCTAGGCTGGGTCGGGCATGGATGACCCTACTCAGGGTTGGGGGGTCATGGCAGGGGTCCGCTGTAGGGCAGAAGGCATGGGGGAGGTTAAGTTACCTCTCCAACTCACCACCCAGACCCCACATTCTACCCCTATGCTCCCCAGAGCCCCTCACCCAGGACGAGGCTGGTGGCATAGAGGGGTGGCAGGAAGTGGGCCAGCAGGGCACCCCCCAGCCCCAGCACAGCCCAGCGGGCCAGCTTGTCACTGGCTGAGAGGCAGCCCACGTGGGTGTCGCGGAGTGCAGGCGCCACATAGCACACGGGCTTCAGCTCCCCGCGGATGTGGGCCTGCAGGCGGAAGGGGGGACTGTGCAGGAAACTGCCTTCCGAGGATGAGGGGACACTGCCAGCGAATGGGGACAGAGAGTAGGGCTGAGTGTCAGGGCTGCTCTCTGCCCTCCCCTGGTCCCCATTCCTGCCCCTACCCCTGCAGGCTCCCCCATACTAGATGTCATGGGCCGCTCCCTTGGGGGTGTTGCTGACGTAGAGATGCAGGAAGATCCCAGGCTTGAGAGCAAAGGGGGGCCCAGGCCCAGGCTGGGGGGCCAGAACTGACCGCTCCTTGCCCCTGGGTCCCCCCTGTGTTGCTAGCAGAAGCTGCCGGAACAGGAACCTGGGAGCAACAGGCAGAGGAAGGGCTGGGGGCTGCCATGTCCCACCTGCCCTCCCTTGCAGGGATGCAGCCAAGCACCCGTCGCCCCTCACCTCAGCAGGGCCCAGCAGGCGCCCACCCCTCACCTCAGCATGGCCCAGCTGGTGACCACTGGCCCCTCACCTCAGCAGGGCCCAGTAGGCGCCCACCCCTCACCTCAGCATGGCCCAGCTGGTGACCACTGGCCCCTCACCTCAGCAGGGCCCAGCTGGTGACCACCAGCCTCTCACCTCGGCAGAGCCTGCTGGGTACCCACCCCTCACTTCAGCAGGGCCCAGCTGGTGACCACTGACCCCTTACCTCAGCAGGGCCCAGCTGGTGACCACTAGCCCCTCACCTCAGCAGGGCCCGCCGGGCAACCACCAGCCCGTGGCAGTCATGCAGCTGCCGGCCCGAGAACTCCAGCCAGCCGGCACAGCAACCGCTGCCCGTGCCCAGTGCCACTAGCTCGTAGATCTCCTTGGCATGGCCCCTGGCACCTGGGACCTCTGCATAGGGAACGGGTGGAGAGACAATCCAGCCTCAGGCAAGTGACCTGGGCAGGAGCCATCGGGGTGGTGGGCCAGGGCAGTGCTCCCTACCCCTCTCCAGGATAACCGCAGCCACAGTTTCCTTGCAGGCCCAGTACGGCGAGCTCTCGTCCACCAGGCGGTCAAAGCCGGCACTGACCACTGCTGCGCAGCGCTGCTCATGGGTCACAATGCTCTCTGGGCAAGGGGAGAAGGCAAAAGTGGGGGCCCACTGGGCAAGTTGCCACCCTTATCACTGGGGGCTGGCAGGGAGCTGCAGGACAGGGCTGGCTGGGGCCCACCTACCTACGCTCAGGGGGATGAGTGGAGGCCTGCCAGGAGTCTTGGGGGGCTCTGGAAGAGAGACAAGAGAGCTGGGTCTGCCCTCCAACCTTCAGGAAGTGAAGAAGTTCCATTGGAAGAAGATGAGGGGAGGCCTTCCACTTCCAGAAACCAGAAGTCCCACGGGCTGCTCCTCTAGCAGTCCCTGTCCCCAGGGTGGGTGGAAGTCCCCATCCACAGCTCTCTGCAAGTCAGGGCCTGATGCCTAGATGGGCTTTGCCACAACCTACCCCATCCATGCACGTACACAGCACATGCACACAACCACCTCACACTCCCCCACAGGAGTGCACACCCACCTGCTGGGGCACAGTGCCCTAGCTCCCGTTACCTTGGCCCTCTAGCTGAGTCCTGATGTAGCGGAGGGCAGACACAGCTGCCTGCTGCTTTGCCTCCAGCTTGCTGTTGGCAGTGCCTGCAGCACAGACCACTCCATCTAGCTCTATGCTCACAGAGAAGGGGATGCCAGGGCCTGAGGAAGGAGAGGTGGTGAAGTGGGCTCCTGGCCTCCATCCACACCATGCGCCCTTTCTAGGAGTAGGTATGACACCCAGCCCCGCTGAAGTCCCAGCAGCTCTCACCCACACTTCTTCCTGACAGCAAGGACAATCAGAGCGACAAGGAGACTGCCGCTGCCCTTTGCTAACTGCTGACGCCATTCACTGTCTAAGCCAGCCACTGGGCGTGCCTTGGCATGCGGTGCCCCATCGTTAACGAGACTGAATTCTTACTGAACTCCTTCAGCATCTTCAAATGAAGATATGACTTCATTTTGCAGATAAGGCACAGGAAGGCAGGCAGTTTGTCCAGGTGCTGCTGGAACTCAAACCCAGGTACTAGTCCAGAGCCTGTGCTACCCTGCCCTCAGGAGGAAAGCCCCCAGGCGCCCATACGGCTTTCTGCCTTCCCACCAGACAGAGGCTTCTACTCCTTCTCTCCTCCAGGGACCCTACATCTGAAAGATTTGTCTAGCAAACTACCATTTCAGTTGTTACTTATAATGCAAAAGAAACAACGAGAGGATCATCCAAAGAATACTATGCTTAACTGTTCAATTGCTTCCCAAAGGGGCTATGCCCCTTTAGAAGAGAACCCATTTCAGCTCTCCTCACCAGCACTGAGATCCGTCTGCTTTAAAAAGAGCCTTGATATCACCCTGGGATAATCTTTAAACCTTACACCAAAAATATCCCCTGAAGTCTTCGTAAAACCAAACAACAATTTAGCTTAACTAGTAAAGAATGTCCTGAGCATTGTGGGATCAAACTGACAACAGCAACTTGAAAGACTGAATAGGAAACTTAGGGAGCAGTGAGTTTATGTTAATGGGGGAGGAATAACTCAGAAAAGGAGGGTGAGAATGGTGGCACAACCTGAAAAATGGCATCAGTGTAACTGAATTGTACACGTAGAAACTTAAACTGGTGTATGTTCTACTGTGTGTATTCTCAACAACAACAAAAAAAATAAATTATTATTATTTTTAAATGTACCTCGTGTTTACCTTTATTTAGTTACCAACTTTTAGGGTTTTTTCTTTTTTAAAAAATATTTTCCCATACAAAAATTTATACATCGTTACGTGACTCTAATTGTTCTCCCCATACTGTGACAGCGCACTCCTCCTTTCCACCCGATTCCCCATGTCCATTCAACCAGCTCCTAACCCTCTCTGCCTTCCCATCTCACCTCCGGACAGAAGCTGCCCGTTTAGTCTCGTATCTACTTGAGCTAAGAGGCTCACTCCTCATGAGTATCACTTTATGTCCCACAGTCCAGTCCAATCCCTGTCTGAAGAGTAGGCCTCAGACATTGTTTTAGTTCTGGGCTGATAGAGAATCCAGGGGCCATGCTTTCCAGGTTAAATTATTATTTTTTTTTAAAAAAAAAGAGCCTTGACAATGCCAACAAGTAGATGCAGAAGGGATGCTGGTAAAGAAGCCAGCAAAAACTGGATCTGGTGAGACTCATCAATGTTTGCTACAGCCACTAAGTAACAGTGTGACATGAAACAGGATACTTACACCTCTCCAAATACCTTGGATTACCTAGTAAGCACAAGGGGGAAGCAAAGGCAGCTGGCAGACATCACCCTAATCAAGCACCGCCAGCTTCAGGATCAAGGAAACCACATGCCTCTTGGTATGATGTCCTTCGAGGGTCAGAACACCACTTGCATGCATTCCCATCAATAATGCAAAACTTGAATCTAATCCCAAGAAAACAGACGAACCCAAAACTGGCCTTGCTCTTCAAAGCATCAGTGTCATGAAAGACAAAGAAAGACTGAAGAACTGTTTCAGATCACAGAAAATTCAAGAGGTGGGAGAGCTAAGTGTAATATGCGATGCTGGACTGGGAACAAATGGCCATAAAGGGTATTATTGGGACAAGTGGCATAATTTGAATGTGAGTGGTAATTAAATAATAGTATTGTATCAATGAAGCCCTGGTGGCACAGTGCTAAAGAGCTCCTTGGAAACCCTATGGGGAAGTTCTACTCTGTCCTAAAGGGTCACTATGAGTCAGAATCCACTCGACAGCAACAGCTGTCAGCAAGGTTGTATCAATGTTAGATTCCTGCAATTTGATAACTATACTATAGTTATATAAGAGAATATCCTTGTTCTTATGGAAATACACTCTGAGGTGTTTAGGGATAAAGGGAGCATAATGTCTGCGATTGACTTCCAAATTATTTGAAAAAATAATGTGGGTATTTATACATAAATAAATGTATAAAGAAGGAGACACACACATACAAAGCAAATGTGTTAAATGTTAACTGGTGAATCTGGGTGAAGAGTTTATGGGAGTTCTTCATATTACTCTCATCAAAATAAAAAAGTTAACGATTAAAAACCATGCCTTCCCATGTAAACGGTGGAAAAAGGCACTGTCAATGGTGTACCGCTGGCTCTCTGTGTGACCTCTCTGGCCTCAGTCTCCCCACCTATAAAACGATGCTAACAGTATCAGACCTACCTTGAGAGTCGGTGTGAGGACTAGCTGAGTTATCATGCCAGAAGCCCTTCAAACAGTGCCTAGCACATCACCCAGGACTTTTGAGTGTTAGCTATCATTGTCTTTTTTTGAGTGGTTCATTTGGGATTCTCTTACCAGTTTCTGTCGAGTCATTTCCAACTCATGGTGACCCTGTGTGTGTCAGAGTAGAACTGTGCTCCATAGGGTTTTCAATGGCTGGTTTTTCATAAGTAGATCACCAGGCCTTTCTTCTGAAGCATCTCTGGTAGACTTGAACCTTCAACCTTTTGGTTAGCGATCAAGCGCGTTAACCATTTGCACCACCCAGGGACTCCTTGGGGTTCTCTTAGGAGGTTTTAAAATGTTGCCAGTGGCTTGAGGAATGATTCCCTTGGACCATATTCCTTTGCCATAGCCCTACTACCACAGTAGATGTCTAACGGCCGCTGGTGTGTAGCTGGTGCTCCTTAAACACACACTGCTCACAGGAAGGAAAGTCTACCTCGAAGCCTCAGGCTCCGTGCAGCTCATAGTCCCCCTCCCACCTCATCTGGGGTCAGCTGGTCATCAGCCGGTCTTCAGAGCACGGGGGTCAGGGTCACTTCCCCAGCTCCCACTCACCTCCGGCCTCCTACGTGACCCGCGCCGATCACCCATACCTGGTACCTGGTACCCAGGCGCTCACCTGCCCTGTGATCCTCTCGGAAGATCAGGGAGACGCCCAGGCTGGCTGCGTACTCCATAAGCAACGTCATGGCCTTGCCCGGGGGCGGGTTTTTGAGCTGCAGGTTCAGCTGCCTGGCCGCCTTCGGGAAGTCCCCCGCAGGCCCTGCGGGAGAAACAGAAACCCTCGGGGACGTCCCTAGCTGTCCTCCAAGACTCCCATGCCCAGGCTGCCCCACACCCGCTCCGGCCTCCTGTCCCGGCCCACCATCCCCCGCCGCCGGGGCCTGGGGCTGCCCGCCACCCCCATCGTCCTCCTTCACGCCGGGGCCGGACACGGGCTCCCAGGGCTGTTGGCCCAGACTACTCAGGGGCCGCCAAGGGATGGGTCCGGGGCTGATCTGCAACGACGCCGCCAAGCGGGGCTTCCTGCGGCCGCTGTCTGCGCTGGCCGAAGAAGCCATGATTGAACGCGAGGTTGAGTGGACGATGCCCGCCCGGATCTCGCGCTGTACACGCCCTTTTACACACACGGGGCAGCTCGGGCGTGGGGAGCACGTGGCAGGCAGCGGATCTCGCGCCCCGCCCCTACTGCCCAACCAATGGAAAGGCCGATCTCCCGGGCAGCAACGCGCTCCACCCCCGCCCACCTATCCAGTGGGAAGGTCTATCTCCCCGCCCACCTACCCAGTGGGAAGGTCTATCTCCCTGGCAGCTGTAGCAGGCAGCCCATCGTGAGCCCCGCCCCCGCCTATCCAGCCAATGGAAAGGTTGTTCTCCTGGCCTCTGCTAGGCCAATGGGAAGACCGTCTTGGTTAACCGTAGGATTCTCACTTCTGGGGCGGGGCTTCTGGAGCTGCGGCGTGGCATTTCTAGCAGCCTCTTCTTGACCGTTGTTGAGTGGTTCTGGGGAATCAAAGACGAGGGAGGAGAGCTTGAGGGCTTTGGGGGCATCCTCACATCCTGACTGCCACCATAGACCACAACCCCCCACCCCCAACGCACACCGTTATACCAGCCCTCCCCCAGCTGCTTAACTTTTCTGAGCCTGGGGTTCTCATTTAGTAGATGAAAAACCCACTGCCCTATAGCGTTTCTGAGGCTGTAAATCTTTTTTGTGTGTGTGCTTTAAGTGAAAGTTTACAATTCAAGTTAGTCTCTCATACAAAAATTTATACATTGTTTTGTGATACTACTTGCTTTCCCTATGCTGTGACAGCACACTCATCCTTTCCACCCCTGATTTCCTGTGCCCATTCAACCAGCTCCTGACCCTCTCTGCCTTCTCATCTCTCCTCTGGAAAGGAGCTGCCCATTTAGTCTCATGTATCTACTTGAGCTAAGAAATACACTCCTGATGAGTATCATTTTATGTCACATAGTCCAGTCTAATCTTCGTCTGAAGACTTGGCCTCGGGAATGGTTTTAGTTTTGGGCTAATAGAGCACCCAGGAGCCACAGCATCCAGTGTCCTTCCAGTCTCAATCAAACCATTAAGTCTGGTCTTTTTACTAGAATTTGAGTTCTGCACCCCACTTTTCTCCTGCTCCGACATCAGGGACTCTGCTGTGTTACCTGTCAGGGCAGTCATTGTGGTAACCAGGCACCATCTAGTTCTTCTGGTCTCAGACTGATGAAGCCTCTGGTTTCTGTGGCCGTTTCTGTCTCTTGGGCTAATACTTTCCTTGTATCTTTGGTGTTCTTCATTCTCCTTTACTCCAGGTGGGTTGGGACCGATTGATGCATCTTAGATGGCCACTTGCTAGCTTTTAAGACTCCAGACACCACTCACCAAAGTGGGATGCAGAACATTTTCTTAAAAAATTTTGTTATGCCAATTGCCCTAGATGTCCCCTGAAACCATGGTCCCCAGACCCCCGCCGCTGCTACTTTATCCCTCGAAGTGTTTGGTTGTGTTCAGGAAACTTCTTAGCTTTGGTTTAGTCCAGTTGTGCTGACTTCCCCTGTAGTGTGTGCTGTCCTTCCCTTCACCAAGGCTGTAAATCTTTATGGAAGCAGATTGCCATGTCTTTCTCCCGTGGAGAGTGGAATGGCTGGTGGGTTCCAACCCGATAACTTTTTGGTTAGCATCGAGCACTCTAATGACTGCACCACCACGGCTCCTCTGATAAATTAGGCGTTTATAATTGTAACAGCCCCACAGAATCATTAAGATCTAAATTTTAAAACTGTTTATTGTAGGTCTTCCTTAAGCCAGGAGTCCTTGGGTGGTGCAAAGAGCTAATGAGCTCTGCTGCTAACTGAAAGTTTGGAAACTCAAGTCCACTCAGAGATGCCTTGGAAGAAAGGCCTGGTGAATTACTTCCAAAAAATCAGCATTGAAAACCCTGTGGAGCACAGTTCTACTCTGCCGCGCTTGGGGTTACCATGAGTCAGAATCAACTTGACAGCTGCTGGTTTTCTTAAAGCCTAGTCCGCAGACTGGCAGTATCAGTATCCCCTGAGAACTTCGAATTGCAAATTACAAAGCCCCATCCCCACACCAACTGAATCAGAAACTTTGGGGGAACTCTTTGCTGCTGAGTCAATTCCGACTCGCTACGAGTCGGAATGACTTCATGGAATGTCTTATGTTGTTAGGTGCCATTCTGACTCATAGCAACCCTATGTATGGCAGAACAAAACACTGCCTGGTCCTATGCCATCCTCACAATTGTTATGCTTGAACCCATTGTTGCATCCACTGTGTCAATCTATCTCGTTGAGGGTCTTCCTCTTTTGCGATGCCCCTCTACTTTATGAAGCATGATGTCCTTCTCCAGGGACTGGTCCGTCTTGATAACATGTCCAAAGTATGTGAGACGAAGTCTTGCCATCCTTGCCTTACAGCATTTTGGCTGTAGTTCTTCCAAGACAGATTTGTTTGTTCTTCTGTCAGTCCTTGGTATAGTCAATAATTTTTGCCAACATCATAATAGGTGGCTTTAAAGCTACACCCTCCTGATACCTCCGAGAAATCCACGAGTACTCCCGGGGATACCCCCTCACCTATTTGTAGAATCTACTTCTTTGGATTCAGGGACAATCAGTAGGATTCCTGACTAACATAGTGGCTGGCTGACAGTAGGTGCATAGTAAATGTCTGCTGAATTAATTAATTTAGTACAACAACCACAACAGGCCATGAGGTTGGTTAAGCAGAGGTGGTACTCGAATCCAATTCCATCTAGCCTTCACTATTGGCGCTTGAGGATCTCCACCTCCCACCGTAGTTCCTACACCCCATTCCCTCTCCGACCGGAAGGTGGCGCTCGGGGATGCCCGTGAGGCCGAGCTGAGAGGCGGGACTTCCTGTCTCTGAGGGAGCACATCCGGTCGGACCCGGAAAACCGTTTATTCACGCTGTGGGGGCGGTCCCGTTGAACTCGCTGGCGCTGGGGTTCCACTTTCGGGCTCCCTCGCGGGATAGGTGTCAGCAGAGGGTTGCGCAGACGCCCATTTCTCAGACGAGTACGCCGAGGCCAGGGCAGGTAACTGCGCGCGTCGTCCGGACGGAAGGAGAGAGCGCAGCCCACTGGGCGTCAGGGGACCGGGTCGTCGGTCCGAGAGGAGTGCTCAGGTTTACCCGCCACGCCGGCCTGCAGACCTCAAGCTGTGTGGCTTTGGGACAAGTCACTTAACTATCTGCAGGGTAGGTGATTAGCAGCTGCCCCTAGCTTACGAAGTGGTGGAGAGTCCACAAATGTAAAGCGTGGTAGCAGCTGTCGGGCGCGTGTAGCACTAGATGTGAGGGCTCTTCTCTTGTCAGGTTGAAAATATGAGACCTGGAGGTGGAGTGGGAAGAGGTAGACGAGTAGGCCGGGCTAGGGATATGCGTGTGAACGTGGTCGAGTAGGCAATGCGCGATGAGAGACCTTCTGTATCCCCTTTCCCATCCTCTGCGACTTTCTTGCTGTTCCCTATCTTGCATTAATCCAGACCTGGCCGATTTCTGCAGCTTCGGACGTCGGAAGGGCTTGGAAAGCCTAGAGTGAGGGCGGGAGTCCGGCCAGGGGAGGTCGAGGCTGCCTTGAATAGGGACTTTTCTGAGGTCCTGGACTCCACCAGCGCCCTCAGTTGGCTTGGGTTTGTTGAGGCTGTTTGATTCCTTTCTCCTTTCATTCATTCATTCCTATATTTGTTTCTACAATTTATATGTACTGATTGTTAAACCCATTGCAGTTGAATCTATTCCGACTCATAGCAATCCTATAGCAGAGAGTAGAACTGCCCCATAGGGTTTCCAAGGAGCGACTGGTGAATTCGAGCGCAGACCTTTTAGTTAGCAGCTGATCTCCTAACCACCGTGCCACCAGGGCTCCGTACTGATTGTTACCAGGTGGCAAATACCAACGAGCTGGGGCTCTATGAACTTCCTTTATCATGGGACCTATTAGAGCAGAATCAAACAGCCTCCTCCTTACATATTTAACCACAAATTGCTATGCATGCCCTAGAGGAAGGGTGCAGGGTGTTATGGGGGAAAGGTATGGGTTGGGGAAACTAGGAGAGGATTCCCTGAGTAGGAGATCATTGACTCCAAATCTGAGCGCTGGGACTCAGTCTCAGCGGAGGAACAGCATGCAAAGGCCCTGTGGTGAGAAGAGGCATGTGAAGAACCAAAAGCAGATCAGTGTGGCTGGAGCCCAGGGAACAGAGAAATGAGCAGGAGACATATTTTGTGTCTACTGGGTTGTGGGGGATGCAGCCACCTTGGAGAGGCTTGGGTGTGCCTTGACCTATGAAAGCTAGAGATTTTTACAAAGATTCACTGAGCACCTCCTAGATCCCTGAGCACTATCCTCTCCTACATGGAAAAGAAAATCATAGCAGCAGCCAGACACCAGGGACTCAGGAATGAATGTGACACAGTTCTGCCCTCAGAGAGCTTGCAGTCTAGTGGAGAGACAAGCCGGACAAATAAACCACAATTAGAATGAGGCTGATGCGTGCTCTGAGAAGCACTCATTCATTTAGCTGGCAAGTATTTAGCACCTACTATGTGATAGGCACCGTGTGGTGCTGAGGGTACCTGGATGTACAGAGGTTACAGCATAAACTGATAAAATCCAATGGTGGTTCCAAGGGAAATCATTTTTGCTTACTAGACTCTAATTTGAGCATTTGGTTTTGGATGCACAAGGATGCAGTGGTTCAGAGCACAGTCTTTGACTCACGTGGGGGATCAAGTCTTGACTCTGGCACTTATGAGCTGTTGACCTTGGACAAGTTACTGTTTCCTGTGCCTCAGTTTCTTGAACTCCACAATAGGGCGATAGAAGTGTGAAGCCTGTAGGGCCATGTCTGGAGATAGTTGGGCTCAGCAAGTGAGTGCTGCAGTCCTTTTTGTGTTTAATAAAAAAAGGAAGGGGTGACATGGCTGCTTATACTTCTAGAGAACTTTGTATTCCCAAAGCCCTTTGACATAAATTTATCTTTATTCAGCACACTCAGTCAGTGTGTTTTCTGGGAGGCCCTGTGCTTGACAGTGGGAAGACAGGTGGACAAGACTAAGTCCCTGGCTTTGGGGGAGCTTGAGCCTAGCCTTGGGAGTTAGGGCTGCAAACCATGTAATAATATCGTAATGCAGGCTGTTCAGAGCTGTGGTAGAAACACCCCTTGCCACTTGTTGGACGTCATCCCTTACGCTCTCCCCCTCACTTGTTCTGTTTTCATCACGTGCCTCCTCGTTGTTTTTCAGACTTTCCTGACCCAGAGCTTTTGCTCTTGCTGTTTGTTCTACCTGGAACCCTCTTTCCAGTTGTCTGCATGGTTCTTTCCCTCATTAGAGTCCAGCTCTGCTCAAATAACACCTCCTCAGTGAGACTTTCTCTGGCACCATTGCTAAAACTGCAGCCTTAGCCCGTTGCTGTCTCCCCACCTTGTGGCTGGCTGGTTTGTTTTAATGTAGCGCTCACTGCTACCTGGCGTTAGGCTATGTGTGCATTTGTTTTTTATTATCAGCATCCCCAGAGAAAGCATACTCCTCTTAGGGCACCGTCACTCTCCCAGAAGCCCTGGAAGCCATTGTTGGATTCAGGTCTTGGGAAGGCCAGTGACACGTGGCTCTTGTTTTCCAGGATGGACTTCCCCAGCTCCCTCCGCCCCACCCTGTTTATGAGCGGCCCCCTTGGTCTGAGCAGTGTCCCCAGCCTGTCCTTTATGTGTAGCTGGAGAGATGCGCTGACCCTGCCGGAGTCCTGGTCTCAGAGTGCCGAGGTGAGGATGACAGGGAGGAGCCCTGGCAGCTCCAGGGAGGGCCCCTTCACTTGGTCCCAGCTGGCAGGCGTACAGGATGGGGTGGCATTAGCACAAATTGGCAAAGACCCAGGCTGAGCCAGAATCCTCTCCATTGGGATATGGGAGACGCCCTACCGGTCATAGCAGGCTTACTCAGTGGGAGCTATTGGCTCGCTCTTTCCTAGCTCCCTCTTCCTGGTCTTCCGTTCCTTCATTTGTTTGACCCGTACTTACTGAGCATCTCCTGCTATGTGCCAGGTTCCTTAGCAGGCGTTGGGAGTGCTCATGGTTGGTAAAGTAGAGGGTCTGTGAAAACGAGGGAGACCCTCAGTGAGATGAATTGACAACAACAGCCACAACAAGGAACTCAAACATACCAACGATCATGCAGATGGCACAGGACCAGGCAATAAGGCTGCTGTGAGTTAGAGCCGGCTTGATGGTAACTGACAACAACAACAAAGTCAGTATGACCCCTGCCCTCGTGGAATTTGGAGTTTGATTGGGCAAGAATAAACCAGTGAACAGACCAATAGATCAAATGATTACAAATTGTGATGATAGCTTTGAGGAAACCAAAAGTCTGCTGGGGCAGAGCAGTGTGAAGATGGAGACCAGGGTAGGAGAGGACATTCCCAGGGCTTCTGTAGGACAGTCCTCGGGAAGATGCTGGCTCTTCCTTTGGAATCATAAGCCATCTGGCTGCCACTTGGAGGCAGCTTGTCTATAGAATAAGCAGAGGCAAGTGGATCATAAAATAGAGAGATTTGGTGGGGGAGTCAAGGATGTTGTTAGTTACCTCCTTGGCAAGGAAGGTTTGACATCGAATTAACACCCCTCTGGGAGCCTCGCTGGGAGCCTCGCTGACCAACCCCCTCGTCCCCTGAGTGAGACGGCTCAGGCCTGCCTAGCAGAGGGAGGGGTGTGTGGCCCATCAGGCCCCACAGCCAGTGACCATGAGGTCTCCAGAGTGGAAGTAAGAATCAAGTGGGATTTGGGTCAGCCAGAACGTCAGAGGCAGTGCTGCTCGGAGGGAGAAGCACAGCTCTGGAGGCAGGCTCTCGGGGCTCGGAGCCCAGCTTTTCTGTCTTCACCTCCCTTGCCTCAGTCTCTCTTCAGTAAGACGACGGTTCCAGCCGCACCAACTCTGCAGGGTTGTTGTGAGGGTTGGGTGAGTTAATGGACGTGAAGTGCTTGCAACATTGCCTGGCGCCCAGGGCAGCACTCCATTGCATGTTGTCATTGTGGTTTTTCCTCCAGAATGCGGCACCGCACTTGGCCAGGGGCCTGCGATGGGAGCCAGAGACCCCTGGGCCCTTTCCCTTGCTGCCCCCTAGTCCTGGTAAGGGGTTCACTCCTCTTCCCCACTCCCTGAGACCCCCCCTCCCTGCTGATACCTCCTCCTCCCCAGGGTCCTTGGGCACCTTCAGTCACCTGTGATACCTGGTCGCACTCCTGCCCCACCCCAGACCCTACAACAGGCCCCTTTCCTAACCTTTCCCCTCAGATCCCTGGGACCCTGGGCTGACTGCCCAGGATCTGCTTTTCCGTGGTGGTCACCAGTCCTGCAGACGGCCCCGAGCCACGCTGGATGTTACTGAGCAGGTGAGGGGTCCCAAATGGGCTGTGCAGCGTGGCCTGGAGGCTGTGCTTAGTGACCTGGCCATGCTAGTGACCTTAGTGACATCCTCCCACAGCTCAGCCGCTTCCTGTGGGATCATGGGGACATCGCCTTTGGGCCCCTGGGGAACCTGATGCAGGAGAATTTCAAACTTGAGGGTGCACGGGTGAGTAGGCCCTAGCTGGCCAGGAGGGGACCCCCTGCTTCCCTATGGGGGTGAGCCTTAGGGTGTGCAAGCTTGATAAGGTTTTTCCACACAGAGCCGCTCTAAGAAGAAGACAGTGGTCAGTGTGAAGAGGCTGCTCCAGGACCTCGGTGGACACCAGCCCTGGGGGCAAGTGGCTATTGAGAGAGAGCGGGGTGGGCAGGCCTTGCTGGTGGTGCAGATGTGGAGGGAGCTGGAAAGCAGATCCAGGCTTCCATCACAGTTGATTCCCCTTCCCTCCTGTGGTCAGTAAGCCATACTTGTACAAAACTCCCAACTCTAGCTAGCTTAAGAAGAAAGGGAACTTATGAGCTTGTATAAATCGTGGATTTCAGGCATGGTTGCATCCAGATGTTCCAATAATGTTATTAGGGCTCAGTCCCTTTGTATTTTCTGATCCACTTGCCTCTGCCTGACTTAATCCTTAGAACCCTGTCTCCAAGTGGCAGCAGGATGGCTTTTAATTTCAAGGAAAGAGCCAGTGTCTTACCTGAGCACCAACAGATGTCCTGGGAAGGACTCTGATTGGCTTGGCCTGGCTCTTGTGTCCATCTGTGAGCTGGGTGCTGTGGCCCGGGCGCTGGAATACTCTGAGTGGCCAGGTCTTTGTCATGTGACTGCCCCCAGGGCATGGGAGTAGGGAGGGGTGGTTTCCCAGAGGAGGAAACTCTAGGTAAATGAGAAACACGTGTCCCCTGCACTGACCTCCCTGTGCCCAGTCCCCTTCTGCCATCACTCCCACAGCCTGACCCTCCCACATCCTCTCGTCCCCAGGTGTCCCTGGGCATACCTCAGCCACCGGCAGCGCCGGTTCTCCATCCTTGGGGGCCCGGTCCTGGGCAGGCCCGTGGCCAGCCTCCTGGGGGAGCTTCTGCAGGAGGAGTTGGCAGGACGCTGGGGGCAGCTGCTCCTGGATGATGCCTTCACTGGGGGTGCCCTGGCCTGGCTGCCTGGGAGGACACCCCTGGCCGGGCAGCTGGTCTACCCCAACGGAGGTGCCCTGGACAGGCTGTGTATCCTCTTGCTGGGCAGGGCCCTGCTGCTGCCCTCAGGGGGAGGAAAGGGCGGGAAGCTGGGGGTTTGCAATGACCACAGCTCATGCACTGATCCTTAGCGCGAGGCCCAGGCCTCCAAGAGGTTAGTTTGACCCCAGATGGCAGCCCCCAGCTCCTCGGGGACCCTGGCCACATCCAGCTCCGAGGGCCTGTCCGGCAGGTGGTGACCCGCACCGTCCAAGGAGAAGGTAAGGCCCCTGGACACCTCCCTCACCGACCTGCAGGCTGACCCCTGACCTCCTCCATCCCCTCCTCAGCTCTGCTGGCGGTCCGCTCCGACTACCACTGTGCCGTGTGGAAGGTCAGTAAACAGGGGCGGCCAGCCCCGCTCCAGGTGCTGCAGGTGGAGAAGGGAGCCACAGGGATCAATCTCAGGTGAAGGGACAGTCTGGGTAGTCGGCTGGTGAGGGAACTGGGGGACGACGGGTGACCGCCTTGAGTCGCACTTCTCGCCCTGCAGCCCTCACCTTCCTGGGGAGCTAGCCGTCTGCAGCCGTTCTGGAGCTGTCTGTCTGTGGACCCCCCAGGATGGGTAATGCCCCTCCCGCCCCTGTAAAGATCTTCCACCCCAACAAACAAAGTGAGAAGACCCCCACTCCCTAGGCCCAAGGCCCACCACCACCCATCCTTAGCCTGTCTCCCGCCCTTGCTTTCTTACCTCCCCCAGGCTGCAGCAAGTCTACAAGGACCCTGAGACCCTAGTGTTCCGGGACCCCTCTCCCTGGCGCTGGGCAGATTTCACTGCCCACCCTCGGGTGCTGACTGTTGGTGATCGCACTGGAGTGAAAATGATAGACATGCAGGTGGGGTGGGGCCGACTGGGGGGTTGGGGAGAGATCCACGGGGCAGGGACAGACCTCCCCCAAGGGCATGAAAGCAGCAGAGCCCAGGCATCCAGGCTGACCGGGGCAGATGGAAAGGGGACGATGAGGTCACAGTCCTCAGACTGTGGGGAGGGGCTGATCCTGCATTTCTCCTCCAGGGCCCACCGGGCTGTGGTCTCCTGCTTTTTCGTGGGGGGGCAGAGGCCTCGTGCCAGAAAGGGGAACGCGTTCTGCTCACCCAGTACCTGGGGACGTCCAGCCCTACATCTCTGAATCCCACCCTCCACCTCATCTGTACTCAGGTGAGGGTCCCTCCTCCCACCTCTCCCTGCTCAACATTTCAGATGTTTACTGGGGCTTACTAGTTGCTAGTGGCCCTGCTGGTCCCCAGGCCAGCCTTAAGGCTAAGCAGGAGTCACAGACCCCTGGCCTGTGTCTGTAGTGGAAACGGGCACCAAATCCTATCGGCCGTACTCACTGGTGGGTCAGTAAAGGCCCCCCGGGGTGGTGATGGTTAGGTAGAGTTTCAGGTGTGAGTAGGGAGGAGCAGTCTGTTTCCTGATGTGTTGAGGAACAGGGGACATCTCTGAGGGGCTGCCCTCCCGGGCCCTAGGGTGTTCCTAGGTGTCTCTCAAGCCCAGGTTCCAAGGCCAGGTGAGTTTGGGGAAGCCAGGTAAAGTCAGGGTAGGTTTCTGTATGGCAGGACTCCGCTGCATCTTCCTGAGGGTCTGGCAGGCCCCATGATAGCAGCGCAGCGCCTGCTCTGGGAGACGCCTCCTGGGTCAGGGGTGGGCCAGGTGAGCTTGGCGAGGTCTTGGAGGCAGGTAGCTGCTGCGCTTCTCTCAGGAGTTTGGGCTTCATCCACAGAGCCACATGGGGCCCCTTGGAAAAGGGCCTGAGGGGAGAAGGTTCTCCAGACAAGGTCACGCCCATCACCATTTGCTTCTCCCTGGCCCGCAGTTCTCTCTTTATCTGGTGGATGAGCGCCTCCCTTTGGTGCCCATGCTGAAGTGGGCCCATGGCCTGCCCTCTGCGCCCCTGCTGGCCCAGCTGCTGCCTGCGTCCCACCCTGGTGCCCCTCGGCCCCTGCTCCTGGGGGGCCAGGGTGGCCAGCTGCAGCTGCTGCATCTCTCAGGTGAGGTCCAGGTGCAGGCAGAGGGTGCAGGAAGGTGGGTGGGTGAGTGTGGCATGCCCGGGTTGGAGCATGAGCTGTCTTGTCTGTCCTCTAGGAGAGGGGGCCTCCGCGCCCCGGCTGGCAGGGCCCCCACAGTCCCTCCCAGCGAGGACCGATGCCCTCTCCGGGTTCCCTTTGCTGGAACCCACAGATCAGCGACGGCTGCAGGAGCGGCTGAATGCGCCAACCATAGGTGCACAGGCGGGCGGGACCGTGGTGGGTGCACCCCTGCCCAGCATGGAGGGTGATTGTCACTTCGTCTGCAGGTCTGGCGGCTGCCATCCCACCCTCTGCCTCAACACCAGGCCTGGCGCTCTTCCACCTCTCCATGGCTGGAGATGTGTTCTACCAGCACCTGCGCCTCCAGGAGGAATCCAGCTTCTGCAGGGATGCTGGGCTTCCCGGCGACCCTGGCCCTGAGCCCCAGGCCCCCATGGTGGCAGCGCCTGCCCCAGACAGGACGCCCACACCCACCACAGCTTCCTGGACCCCCCAGGCCACTGCCTGCTGTAACCGGTGGCTGAAGGCTCTGCTCAAGGTGCCCCTTCCCCCACCTGTGTGGACGGCACCCACCTTTTCCCACCGCCACCTTCTGAGCTACAAGGAACAGCAGCAGGATGAGGGTAAAGTGCTGGTAGGTCTGCGAGCAGCCATGGCCCAGGGACGGCTCCTGCGGCAGAGTGACCTAGGCTTGCTCCCCACAGCTGAGCCACCCCCAGCCCCGGAGTCCGGCCCGGAGGACGAGCTCAGTGAACGACTGGGTGAAGCCTGGGAGGGCCGGGGGGCAGCCTGGTGGGAGAGGAGACAGGGCAGGAGCTTGGGGCCAGGGCACCGGCCAAGGCGGCACAAGCGCCGCACTCAGCTCTCCAGCACCTTCTCCTCGCTCAGCGGCCGCTGGGACCTCTCTGACGGCCCCAGCCCCCCTCCTAGCCCAGACCGCACCTGCCCTGAGCCCCGGCCTCTGCCCCCAGCCACACCCCCCTCCCAGGAGCTGACCCAGGAGCTGTGGGCCCGGGGTGTCCCTGTGGAGCGGCAGCAGACACTCCGGGATTACATGGCCAGGCTGCCTTCTTCTGGCCTTGGGGCCACCTCCGCACCCCCCTCCCAGGCCTCCAGCATCCGGAGCACCCCCTCCAGACAGCAGGCCCCCCGGAAGAAGTCCCGCATGGGCTTCTGAAAGCACAAGGCAGCTGTCCCCCAAGCCTCGGACGAGCCCTGTGGTGGAGCAGCCAAGCTGGGGGTGGGAGTGGTGCCACTGGTACCACCTTTGAAGGTTCTGTGGTTGTGGAGGAAGGAACACGGGCTAGCAGGATCGTTTGTCCTGTCGTTTACAAATTCATGTGAAGACTCCATAGGGCGTGCTGAAGGTCCAGTGGTCAGGGTCAGGGTGGGAACTCCCTCCAGGGGACAGTGGTGCTGTGGGGGAAAGCAGGACTCAGTGAGGTCTGGACGGCTCCACCTGACTCCAGCTGGGCCTCAGACTTCGTGTCTATGCCTCAGTGTCCCTGTGTGAAATCAGGGATAACAGTTACTGGCTACCTCATTGTGAAATGACTCAACCGTAGAGCTCAATAAAAGTCAGCAGCTACTGCTAGTTTTGGTTAGTTTGTGTCTGTTAAACAATTTCTACCATGGTCTAATGTTTTGTAGAGGTAGAGGCTTTGGGCCCAGGCTTGGGAATTGAATACTTGTCAGCTGAATGTGGTTTCTAATGATGGAGTTTCTTAGACTGGACAGCACTCCCTTATGTGGCTCCTGACATCTAAAGTGCCACTTCCTGAGTTTCTGTAGCTCCACTAGAAGATTCTGCTCTCCTGTGGGGAAACACCCACTTGAAGCTTCATGGGGCCAGGGTCTGATCTATATTTCTAATCACATTAAGAGAGGAATGGGTCTGTCCTCAGGGTAACTGATGAAATAAAAGGAATTACCTGTGACTGGCATGAGTATTAAATAATCCAATGACACATTGCTTTGCATGGATATTAAAATGTTTATAATGCTCAGAGGAGACATTACTATAATGGTAATTTATACTACAAATAACAGGAATGGGGGTGGCTCTGTTTGCTTCGAGAACAAGGAACATGGCGCTGGTCCACATTTGCAAGGCTGAGAAAGTGGAAGCAAGGGCCATGTGATGTTGGCGTGGCCACAGCGAAGGCCCACGCATGCTCTCAACAGGAGCAGTGTTTGAAGGAAGGAGGTGAGCTGAGTGGCTGGCTGTGCCTGCTGGGGTCAGGCCTCAGGGCCCAGCTGCCAGCTTGCTGTCACTGCTAGTGCAGGGACAGAGGGGGCCACCTTGGGGTTCAGTCCAACCCAAATTCAATGTCCTCGCGGTCATCCCTCTCACTGGGCTCTGTGGGCACCCTGGGCTCTAGCTTGGACCGCACTTCATTCTTTCCAGCATCGTTTCCTAAAGAGTTCAAAGAGAAAGTAGCTCAGCATTTGTGGGTGATGTGGCCGGCCCCCCTAATTTCTTTCTGTGCACAGATCTGAGTCAACCATGCAGCTGTCATTTAACAAACAAAACCACCTGGCTACAGATTAGCGTAATAAGAATAGGAATTGTCTGGGCCCAACAAACTCCATTTTGTAAGCCAACACTCCCTAATTTGGGTATCAAAATAACCCCAGTTTGCTTGTTACCTAAGCATTTGCCAGCTTCCCCCCAACAAACTGCGCCTTCCTGGGGCTGCGCAGGCAGGCCTCCACACCAGATGAGGCCTCGTATGTTCAGTTGGTGGCATCATCTGCCCATCTAGCCTGGCGATCTGGGTACTGTCCCAGACTGTCTTACCAGTTCACCCTGGGTCCTGGAGCTTCGCACCCTCAGGCCAGCTGCCACCCTTGTTTTGTCCCAGATACCCTTGCTGTGGTGTCAGCGGTCCCCTCCGTCCATTAGAAGCCTTGGTCTGCATGGCCCAGAAGTGGTAGGAATGGGGGAAAATGCAGGTTCCTTAGCTCTCCTAGATCTACTGAACCCTAATGCCGAGAGCTGATGGGCGGTAAGCACCGGGTGACCTCATGCGCGCGGTCACATATGCCTACCCCAGAACTGCACAGCCTGGCACCAGCTGTTGTACAAGTTACAGCTTAGCAGGCTGTAAACTTAGAAACATGATCTATTGTTTCTGTGAGCTGCCATGAATGATCTTCCAAGAACAGGGATGCTTGGGTCTAAGGCTCAGTTGCTACCTCCCCTTTGGGTTTGGGTTTTAAACAGTACATCTCTGCATGGAGCTTTCAGCCCATCACTTTGGGTAGGGCGGCATTACCTGGTGGTGAGGCTGGGAGCATGTTGCTATCCCCATCATTGGAAGGGACTGGCCTGGTATCTCTCTCGCAGGTTGGGGGCATCGGCAGCTGGTCTAAAGTCCTGTCACTGAGCTCTTCAATCAGCAGTCGGGGGGCCTCTGTGTCTTTACTTTGGATTTCCAAGGCCCCTTCTGCTTCTATTTTAAATATGTCTGTAAAGGGGATCTCGGCCTTCTTTGGGTTGTCTTTAGAAATTGCAAATATATTTGAAAGGGTGTCTGTGGACACGTTTTCCAACACTGGGAGTGACGTGTAGTCCAATTCTGGGTCACTGTCATCACTCAAGCTTGGAATTGTTTCAATCTTCGGAAAGCACATTTTCTATGAAAAGAAAAAATATATTGGAACGTTTCTGTTTTCATAGTTGAGTCACTCTAAATTGCATTATGCAAATTCTGCCTTTTTTAAATCTAAAATCACAAAGAATTCTGTTGCCACATATAAGAAAGGCCCAGGAGAACAAAGAACTCTACACTTGGAAAGTTAGGTGTCAGGATGGACACTCGTTGGCTAGTCGCTTCTGAGCCCAAAAGTCATCGTGACCTCTACAGCCAAAGTCCACACCTCTTTCCAAGCCAACACCAACCCTCTGCGGGTCTCCATGGCTGCACGTTCCTATCCACTGCTCAGCAACATGGATGTGCTCTGGGACCCTGACTGGGCCCCTCTCTCAGCCTGGTTCAGCCCAGCACACTCTTCGCCCGCCCCAGCCCCTGGTGGCACTCTCTTCAAAACCACTGTAGGTTTTGGGTCTCATACGTGTGTGTGTGTGTGTGTGTGTGTGTGTGTCTGTGTGTGTGTGTGTGTGTCTGTGTGTCTGTGTGTGTGTGTCTGTGTGTCTGTCTGCGTGTCTGTGTGTGTGTGTCTGTGTGTGTGTGTGTGTCTGTTGATGTCTTATGCTTCCTTCTCTTAGTAATGCCCAAGGGAGAAAGAGTGGGAGGGAGAGGAGGAGGAGGATTACCTTGGGAGCATTCCCCACTGTGCCTCATCCACTCTCTCCTTCCTGTCTTTCCTTTCCTTCCCACTATGTGTAGCTATCGTCACACAGACATGCACCACACGGACGTATAAACACATCATGAGGATGGAAAAGTGTACTCAGGTAATTACATACACTACACAGCTACTACAACCTGATAAAAATATGTGCCTAGGAAACCCAGTGGTTCATGGTGAAACCTTAAGGAAAAGGAAGTGAGCAATAGCAAATAGCCACGTTGCCTTTCTTTTGAGATGTGCAGAAAGTGGGTGTATGCGATGCTTTACTCACAAAGAGCATTTTACTTCTTTCAAGGCAAGGAGATAAACTGTGTAAATGACAAGACTAAAGTGAGAATGGAAGGACGCTGGTTGTGGGGGAAAATGTGTCCTGGTAACCTTGTCCTGGTCGCCGAGAAATTCGCTGGCATCAATGTCTTCCAAGTCAGGTAGGTCCTGAAAGAGCAAACGAGCCACATGTCACCAGGATGTGCACACGCAGATTCCCGACAGGCAATGTAAATGAAATCGAACCTCACTGTATATGCAGGCAACGTGCAGAGGGGAAATAAAAATGAGCAATGACCCAAATCTTTCAACCAACAATCCTACCCACTGCCCCTCCAAAGAAACCCCATACACAAAACACAAGCACTGCTACTTCAGTATCCGGATCTAACAAAGTCAGACGTGTACCATGTGACATGTTTGAGGAATTTCCAAATGTTTCTCCACTTGTTACAAACACAGGCAGCCCAAACCAAATGCACCTTCTTTTCCTCTGTGTAATGTTAGGGCTCTACGTGGTATAAAGTTAGTATATTCTGGACCTCACCAAAATTTGTGGGGCTTTTTTTTTTTTTTTTGATGTGTTATGGTTTTTTGGAGTGGTGGAGGGTATCTTCATCCATATCCACAGTCTGGCATGTAGGGAAGGCAGTGCAGTGTGTAGTTAGATGCATGGACTCTGGAACCAGACCGCCTGGGTTTCCTCCATGTGTGACCTCGGACAAGTCACTTAAGCTCTCTGTACCTCCATTTCCTCATCTGTAAAATGAGGGTCCCTGGGTGGTGCAAATGGTTAACACACTTGGCTACTAACCAAAGATTAAAGGTTCAAGCCTACCCAGAGGCCTGGCAGTCTACTTCCCAAAAATCAGCCACTGAAAACCCTAGGGAGCACAGTTCTACTCTGACACACGTGGGGTCGCCGTGAGTTAGAGTAACTTGACAGCAGCTGATTTGGTTTGTTTTTTAAAATGGGGACAATAATAGCACCTATCACTCAGAGTTATTGGAAGGGTCAAATCAATTAATACATGTTTAGTATTTAAAAAAAAAAAAAAAGCCTGTTGCCATCATCAAGTTGATTCCAACTCATACCAACCCTATAGGGACAGAGTAGAACTGCCCCATACGGTTTACAAGGAGCAGCTGGTGGATTTGAACTGCTGACCTTTTGGTTAGCAGCTGTAGCTCTCAACCACTGTGCCACCAGGTCTCCAGTGCCTGGTATAGAACTAAAAAATATTAGCTATTACTGTTCTGTATACAGTCGGTTCTCAAATGTTAGAGATGAATTTTCCAATTTTGTTTCTTGTTATACATAGGTACAAAAAGCTGGAGACCCTCTGAATACTGACCATGCTCAGTTTGACTGTTGTTGAGCCAGTGAAATTTTGAAGTTTGGGCATTTAGAAATGGAACACCAGGTCAGAAGTGAAACACGGACATGGGCAGGGGCATGCAAAGCCAGAGCAGCAGCAGGCTGGGAGGGTTGAGTCAGCCGATGGGGGGGCTTGTCTGAAGGAGGATTGAGAGGCTCTGGTGATAAAGTGTAACCTCCACGATTTTAGGGAAAGCTAACTGGACAAAATTGCTTTGCAGTGTAACTTCTCTGGGGAAAACCAATCAGGAGCTCCCTAGATGTATGCTATGGATTGAACTACGTCCCCCAAAAATATGTGTTGTAAATTCTAACCTCTGTGCCTGTGGTTATAATCCCATTTGAGAATGGGTTGTCTTTGTTATGTTAATGTGGCAATATTTGTATAGGGTGTATCTTAAATCAATCTCTTTTGAGATTTAAGAGAGATTAAACAAGCAAGGGAGAGCAGCAGAGATGGGAGAAGAGAGATGCCAAGCCATGTGAAGATCACCCTGGAAAAGAAGCTCAGAAGAGACAAGGACCTTCCTCCAGAGCAGACAGAGAGAAAGCCTTCCCCTAGAGCCAGCACCCTGTATTTGGACTTCTAGCCTGCTAAACTGTGAGAAAATAAACTGTGTGGTTTGTTAAAGTCACCCACTTGTGGTACTTCTATTATAGCAGCACTAGATAACTAAGACAACATAGTTGAAATGGAACCATTTAGGCCAATGCTTCACAAACTTGAATGTGCATTTGAGTCACCTGGGAGTCTTACTAAAACACAGATTCTGATCAGTGGGTCTGGGGTGGGGCCTGGGATCCTGCATTTCCAACCAGTTCCAGGTGGTGCCATACCTGCTGGTCCAAGGACCACACTGTGGGTAGCGAGGAGGTGAAGATTTGTATCTGATCACCTGTTTATCAATTATAAAATAGATACTTATTTCCATGGCAACTATTTTACATACATCAATGAAGAACTTTGTCTCCAGTTCAATGGTTTCTCTATCTTCAGCTCCATCGAGTTCTGCAACTAATGCACCCTCAGTGGCCACAGTGTGGGGAGTTGAATCTAAGGAACAACAATAACAAAAGGTCATTACCCTTGGAGTTAGTTTTATAGACAGTGGTCAGACAGACAAGCCAAAGGTGACAATGGATTCCACAGGCACAAGAAGGACAAAAACCCTGCTTGGGTCACAAGGCTGCCCTGTGACGGAAGCCACAACAGCCCACAGCTTAGGACAGGGTTATGTCTACTAAGGAAAGGAAAGAAAGCGCTGCCTCCTTTCTGAAATCTGGGGATGAGGCCGGTGAGATGGAAGGACCAGCCAGTGATCAATTCAGAATCATCAGTAACCTTGGAAAAGGCACCATGATTGATGAGTATGGTGATGGAGAAGGCGATGCGGTAACGACAAGGGCAGGAGACAGGAAAGGCAGGCTGGAGGGCGAGTCCTGGGCCCTGCTGAGGGAGAGGGTGAGCCCACAGACCTGGCCTGCCTGTCCCTCGTCAGTGACATGCCCCTCTGGCCCGGGACCAGGGACACCTGTCAATAATCGCTAGTTTGCCTGGGGGAGACAAAAACATGACAGGGTTCCTCTTCCTCCTCCCCAAGGCTGTATCCTTGGGTCCTGTTCTCTGCTTTCTCTTCAGTTCATAGCTTCAGTTATTGTGTTCGAGATTAACTACCCAACTTTCTCCTCATTGCATGTAGGTGCAAACACCAGCAACCCGCCCTGAGTAGTGCCTGTGCCCAGTCTGACTCCGAGAGCCACGTTTGGGCGCCAGTTTAGAATGAGGCAAGGACACAGACGCACGGTCGCTGTGTGTGGACGACCCCAGGCCACGGTGTAGCTCCGGCCGCTCCCAACCTCACTCATTAGTCCAGCTGTCACATCTTCTCCACTTGGATGCCCCAGGGCTTCTCAAAATTCAGTGTTTCTAAGTGCAAAGACCCTCTGCTTCCCTCTCAAACCAGCTCCTCCACCTACACTCCCCATCCTATTCTGGGCCAAACTAGCTAAACGCCCCAAACAGCTTAAATTCTGCTTAGGTGGGGCCCACAGCATTCCCCATCTCTCAGGGCCCTACAGACTGGGAATGTTCCAGGTCTGGTCGTCATCACCAATACCACCACAATAGGGATGACAGCCTGGGAAGTCCTGGGTTTACCTTCGGTTGGCAGAGCCCAGTTAGCTTGGGCAAACCCTGCCAAGGGATTTCCCTTTCTCTAGATCCTGCACTGTCCACTACAGTAGCCACCAGCCACACGTGGCTACTCAGCTCTTGAAATGTGGCCAGTACACCCAAGGAGCTGAATTTTCAATTTTATGTCATTGTACTTACTTCTAATTAATTTTAAGGCTGAAGCCACATAAAACAACGTGCTGGTATGCTAGGCCTACATTTCACTTTTACCACTGAAGAGTTAGCATCTGAATTGAAATATGCTGTGTCAAACACTCGACTTTGAAGACTTAGTATGAAAAAAAAAAGTAAACTATCTCATTAATAAATTTTATATTGATTACATGTTAAAGTGATTATACTTTAGATATATTAGGGTAAATAAAATGTGTTGTTAATGGTTCCACCTGTTTCTTTTTATTTTTTTTAACACAGCTACTAGGAAATTTTAAAGGAGCCCTGGTGGCACAGTGGTTAAGTGCTTGGCTGCTAACCAAAAAGTGGGCAGTTTGAAACCACCAGCCACTCCACAGGAGGAAAGACCTGGCGATCTGCTCCCGTAAAGATTACAGCCTAGGAAACCCTATGGGGGCAGTTCTACACTGTCCTATAGGGTCGCTATGAGTTGGAATTGACTCAATGGCACACAACAACAACAGCACTAGGACATTTTAAATGACATACATGGCCCCCTTTATATTTCTCTTGGAGCCCTGGTGGCACAGTGGTTAAGAGATCAGCTGCTAACCAAAAGGTCAGCACTTTGAATCCACCAGCTTGGAGTCCCTGGATGGTACAAATGGTTAATGCGTTTGGCTGCTAACCAAAAGGTTGGAGGTTTGAATCTACCCAGAGAAGCCTCAGAAGAAAGGCCTGGCAATCTACTTTAAAAAAAAAATCAGCCATTGAAAGCCCTATGGAGCACAGTTCTACTCTGACACACATAGGGTTGCCATGAGTCAGAGTTGACTTGATGGCAACTGGTAGTTACTGCTTACATTTTCCTGGGTGATGAGATAACCTGTGTACTTGATCCCATGGAAGCAGCAACAGAGAAGAACTGAAAACCAGATGCCCCATCTCAATTCCGTGGCTGTGGAGCCCCTTGCTCACCTTCCTCAACAGCACCCAGAGCTGGCGGGGTCAGAGGTCTGGCTGGGAGTGCCCCTCCTGGCTCCTGATCTTCAGTCTCCTCCCCATCAGCCTCCACAGGCAGCTTCCTTTCTCCACTGGACTCTGCTGGGAATAGCTCGTCCTTTGCCTCAAAGCTTTCCTTAACAAACATCTCCATCTTCTGCTGCGTTTCTTGGTCCACAGGCGGCGTTTCCTTTCCTTCTTCCTCAGCACCCACTTCCTTTTCGTCCTTTGGCAGCAAGATCTCCTCTAAACAAGAGAAGTCAAACGGTGAAGTCAAAAATGTCCTGGAGGAGCAAGGGGTCTGTGTGTCTACCAGGGGCCCACCATGAAGGTCTGAGGATGCGTCCTGGGGAAGTAACCTGGGGTACAGCTACAGGAATCCCTGCAAGGATGCTTACCAACGTGCTGTTTATGTCATCCAGCAAATGGAAC
This sequence comes from Trichechus manatus latirostris, assembly GCF_000243295.1. Taxonomy (NCBI): domain Eukaryota; kingdom Metazoa; phylum Chordata; class Mammalia; order Sirenia; family Trichechidae; genus Trichechus; species Trichechus manatus. The sequence continues at coordinate 7,612,859 of NW_004443989.1, read as the reverse complement.
TCAATCTCCACAAGAGGGACTGTTTAACACATTCATTTAATGGAACAGAACAGAGCCATTAAGAAAACATAAAGCAGTAGGTTCTTAGAAGAGGCAAGCTGGAGTATTTAGGAGTGAAGGGCCACAGTGTATGATGTTACTTTCAAATGATTCAGCAGGTAAAAAATAAAACGTGTGTGCACGTGTGTGTATGTGCATGTGTGCATTGTGTGTGCCTGCATTCGTGTGCGTGTGTGTGTGTGTGTGTGTGCTTGTAACAAATGTGTGGCAAAATGTTAAAAACCATAAGCCAAGGAATGCAGGCAGCCTTAAGAAGCTGGAAAAGGCAAGGAAACAAGAGTCTCCCCTGGAGCACCCAGAAGGAACCAGCTCTGCTGACACTTTGATTTTACCCATTTTGGATTTCTGATCTTCAGAACTGTAAGATGATAAATCTGTGTCATTTTAACTACTAAAAATGGAGACTATTTTAACATTGTGTTTTAATCAGTAAAAGTGCTTTGATGTATGAGAAACTGACTTGAACTGTAAACTTTCACTTAAAGCACAATTAAAAAAAAGAAAAGTGCCTTGAAACTGCACACAGTTGTGGGGCTTTTTCACTGGACCTGGCAGGTAGATGAGACCAACTGCAGATGGATTCGTAGGTATTAAAAAAAAAAAAAAAATCCTAGAGATTAAAGCACGCGAGTTCACCAGCCCAGGCTTCCCCAAACTAAACAGAACTCAGAGGAGGTTGTCTTCTTCCGGGAGCACATACCTTTCTCTTGGGCTTCTCTCTGCCTTTTCCTCTCTGCAGCCCGCTGCTTGATCATCGCCAAGGCTTCTATGCTGTCTGCGATCTTCTTCCGCTCTCTGCTCTCCCACTGCTGTCTCTCCTCTTTCTCAGCTGCGTACCCTCCCCTAGCCCAGGCCTCTGCACAAGCTCTGTTTGCAAGGACAAATGAAGAGACAGAGGTTTGACTTTTTACTGGTAAAAGTAAATTCAAAACATATGCTATCTGACCAAGCTTGTTCGTTTTCCTCAGAATCAAAATAAAGTGCGCACAGGATAAGGGACAAGCACAAAAGTGAACACGCGTACCTGTTAATCTTTAAAGACTCTAGTGGTTTTCAAAGCCTTCTCAGACAGGACCCCAAAAGCATAAGTGGCAAAAAAAAAAAAAGATCACTCGTGCTTCATCAAAATTAAAAACGTTTGTGCTTTAAAGGGCATCATCAAGAAAATGAAAAGACAATCCAGAGAATGGGAGAAAAATATTAGAAAATCTTATCTATAATAAGGGACTTTTATCTAGACTATATAAAGAACTCTTAAAACTCAATAATAAAAAGATATCACGGCTGAAAAATGGACAAAGGTTAAGAGAATGAAAAGATATGCCACAAACTGGAAGAAAATATTTGCAAAACACCTATCTAATAAAAGGACTTATATCCAGAATATAAAAGGAATTCTTAAAACTTAACAATAAGAAAACAAACAACCCAATTAAAAAGTGGGTAAAAGATCCAAATAGACACGTCACCCAAGAAGATACACAGATGGTAGATAAGCATATAAAAAGATGCTCAACACTGTACGTCATTAGGGAATTGCAAATTCAAACAATGAGATACCATGCACACCTATTACAATGGCTAAAATCCAAAACACTGACAACACCAAAGGCTGTGGTGAGGATGTGGAGCGACAGGAACTCTCATTCATGGCTGGTGGGAATGTAACATGGTACAGACACTTTGGAAGACAGTCTGGTGGTTTCTTACAAAGCTGAACATAGACTTACCATAGGATCCAGCAATCATGCTCCTATGAAAACTTCTGTCCACACAAAAACCTGCATACGAATGTTTACATTAGCTTTATTTATAACTGACAAAAATTGGAAGCATCCAAGATGTCCTTCAATAGGTGAATGGATAAACAAAACTGGGGTACATCCATACAGTGGAGTATAATTCAGTGATTAAAAAAAAAAAAGCTACAAAGCCACAAAAAGATATGAAAGAACCCTAAATGCATATTGCTAAGCGTAAGATGCCAGTCTGAAAAAGCTACATACTCTACGATTCCAACTATATGACACTCTGGAAAAGGCACAACTATAGACAGAAGATCAGAGGTTGCCAAGAGCTCAGGGGGAGGATGGGAGGGATGAATACATGAAGCACAGGACATTTTTAGGGTGGTGAAATTATGCCGTACGATACTATAATGGTGGATACAAGACATATTCATTTGTCAAAACCCACAGGACTGGACAACACAAGGAGTGAACCCTGATGTGAACTATGGGCTTTAGTTAATAATAACCTATCGGTATTGGTTCATCAACTGTAACAAGTGTATCACAGGAATGCAAGACGTTAATAGTAGGAGAAATAGTGTGTAAGGTGGAGGGGGATATATGGGAACTCTCTGAACTCTCTGTACGTACTTCTAGAAAACAACTTTTTGTAAATCTAAAACTGCTCTAAAAAATACAGTCTATTAATTTTTTTAAAAAAGGGGAGGCAAAGGATCTGAATAGACATTTCCCCAAAGAAGATATACAAATGTTACTAAGCACATGAAAAAATATTCAATATCATTAGCCATCAGGGGAATGCAAGTCAAAACCACAAGGAGATACCACTTCATACCCAGCAAGACGGCTGTCGTAAGAAACAGATAATAACAAGTGTTGACGAGGCTGTGGAGAAATTGGAACCCTTGTATACTGCTGGTGCAATGTAAAATGGTGCAGACACTTCGGAGAACAGTTTGGCAGTTCCTCAAATGATTAAACATAGAGCTACCATCTGACCCAGCAAGCAGTCCACGTTACTGAGGTTTTATTCAAAGTTAAAATTAATAGTGACCTAAATTAAAAGATAAATGATAAATACAGATAAAAGTAGTGTCAACATACATGGCAGTCCAGGAGTCAATATTCCTAATATAAAAAAGACCTCTTACAAACCAGTATGAAAAAAAAAAAAGATTCCAAAAGGAAACTAGGAAGAAATCATGAACAGAATATTCATAAAGGAAGAAATATAAGTGGCAATAAAGAAGAAAAATGATGACCTCATCAGTTATCAAAAATTGCACATTTCAAACAATGAGATACCATCTCTACCCATCAATCAACTTGGCAAAGATTTCTTTGGAATGGCTATATCTGGTGAGATTATAAATTGGTTCACACCTTCTAGAAAATAGGAAACCCTGGTGGCATAGTGGTTAAGTGCTACAGCTGCTAACCAAAAGGTCAGCAGTTCAAAACCACCAGGTGCTCCTTGGAAACTCTATGGGGCAGTTCTACTCTGTCCTATAGGGTCACTGTGAGTCTGAATTGACTCGATGGCAACAGGTTTGGTTTAATGGGTTCTAGAAAACAATTAGAAAATATTTTCAAGAGGTTTTTAAAATGCTAAAGCCACATTCTTTAATCCAGTAATACCACTCCTAGAATTCAATCCTAGGCAATGTGGTCAAAGGCTTATATAAAAGGTTATTTATGAAAGAATTATGAAAAATCAGATATAATGTAAGTGCTCAAGAAATAGGGGATTTCCTGTAATGGACAGTTACATAGCCATTAAAACTATTTCCAAAGAATATTTAATCACATGTGAAAATAGTAATAAATTACAAATAAACATTTAATATTAAGTGAGTTCAAATATTAAGTATGAAAACATGATCAAGGGGCTTTTCTATTTCTTACCTGTCTTTTGGAAAAACGGGTCTGTCATCCAGGTATGTTAAGTGTTTTAGTCTAACAGTAACTGTCCTCCGATAATTAGGAATGTGCTTAATAACTGGGTTTCCAATCAAATTCAGTACACGCTGTAAGCAAAGCAGAGCCAAATTAATAAAAAATGCATGTGATTAAAATATTTTACATGTCCGGTGCTCTAAGAATAAGTTAATATATTTTCTAGAGTGAAAAGGAAGGGCTAAATCCATGTTCTGGTGACTTTATCAGGGACATCGGGAGGTTTTCACTGTTTTTGTGCCGTCTGAACTGCCCAGAAGACTGAGCAGCCCTTTCTTCTTCAACTTCAGATCCTAGGTCTTCTTGTCTTTTGAGAACAATATTGGAAAACATTTCCTGAGCCCTTTTCCAACTGCAGTGATTATATTAGTTTTGCTCATTCAATCTGTTTTACTGAAATTAACCTCTGATTATTTTCTTTACTTTGCAGCCAGGGCCCATTTTAAGAAAACATGCACAGCAGCTAGATAGATAGGAAACAGTGATTAAGGGAAAAGATGGAAAGTGTCCACTTAGCTGTGCAGCTCAGACTTAAGCCCTTTCTTCCAAGGCCTACAGATCTCCTTGAAGTCTATTTAATACTAGGAACAAGAAAGGGATACAACAAAATAGCTTAAATGCCAGCGTGCTTTCCGCATGGGATACAGGAATTCCACCTCTGAACCACCACTGCCCTCTGCCCATCTGTACCTCTCCTTAAATACTTATCACCTCCTCTCCTGCTCCACGAAGCTCAAAGAAGGTGAATGGTTAAGGCAGCATGTGGGCAAACAGTTTTAAAATCTGTTTTCCTAAACTGACTTAGTATTTTTCATATCTAAAGTGGTTTTTGTCATTGGAGAAAATAAATATGTTGTAAACTAGATAGTTTAGTATTTCCTAAACTTCATTCACACACCACTTTCACCGTTTTTGCCATATCTTTTGTGTGACCTGCCAAGGGTGAGTGGAGGGATGGAGGTGGTGGGAGCAGTATGCCCAAGGGGCAGGCAATAAAGGGGTGCCTTGTGTGCAGAGAATTTAGCAGCAATCATAAAACAACTATAAGGCAGGCTGCTTTGCATTATCACCATGTGCTGGCAGTTCTAGACTATTCCCCCTTGCTGGCTGTGCCATTCCCATCACTCTGCACCTCCTTGGTGTGACACCAATTATTCCTGAAGTAGTATTTCTTGGAGTCATTGGGTGCTACAAATGATTAACACATTCGACTGCTAACTGAAAGGCTGGAGGTTTGAATCCACCCAGAGATGCCTCAGAAGAAAGGCCTGGCCATCTACGTCCAAAAATTCAGTCACTGAAAACCCTGTGGGGCACACTTCTACTGTGACACACATGGGGTCACCATGAGTCAGCATTGACTTGATGGCAACTGGTATCTTGTTACAGATGTACACTGAACTATTTATGGGTGAAATGACATCTGGTATTTCCTTTAGGATAAACAGAAAAAAAACCCATTGCTGCCGGGTCGATTCCAACTCTGTAGGACAGTGTAGAACTGCCCCATAGAGTTTCTAAGGAGCACTTGGTGGATTTGAACTGCTGACCTCCTGGTTAACAGACATAGCTCTTAACCACTACACCACCAGGGTTTCCTCCTTTAGGATACTCCAACTGAAAACGCAAAGCGGAAAAAAGTATGAAAGAAAAAGAGAAGGATGGAAGGAGGGAAGAAAGAGAGATCTGATATTTAAAGAACGAAAAATTAGCAAGCTTTTTTTCTATTTTTTTACCAAATCGGGCATGCTCTGGAGAACGCTCAGGATCTCGGGATCACTCAGCTTATTGTGGGAGAGGTCAAGGACGCAAAGTTTCAAACATTCCCTTAGATGCTGAATGTCTTCCACACTTTCTAAATGGTTGTGCGCTATCTGTAGTGTGTTCAGGACTGGAAGGCAGGCTGGAAGGCAAGGTCAGCAGAAGTCAGCAACAAAGGCATGACTGTTTCTCGCCCATAGTGTTCATTTTTAAAACCTCCCCCAAGGGAAAGTGATGGACGTAAGGACATATTAAAAGACCCTTTGCTGGACATTCTTACAGAGGTTTTCAATGGTCTTGATGTAATTGTTGCTGAGGTTAAGGGCATCCAGTTTTTGCAGAGATTCTAGGTTTTCGATTTTATGAATCAAGTTCACTTGCAAGAAGAGGCACCGCAACTCGGTTTGGGAGTCCAGGTTCTCAATCTTCTGTATCCCGTTGCACTCCAGCCAAAGACAGCGCAGCCCCGTGTATTCTTCCAAGTTCTCGATGCGATCAAAGCCTAGTGACAAGGAAGGGGGTGTCAGTTAAGCTCTTAGACACACGGGACATAGGGCCACCCTTGTTTTGGTGCTGTGGCTAAACTGCTCAGCTGCTAACTGAAAGGCTGGGGGTTCGAACCCACCAGCTGCTCCGTGGGAGAAAGATGGGGTAAGTCTGCTGCTTCCATAAAGACAACAGTCTTGGAAACCCTATGGGGCAGTTCTACTCTGTCCTATAGGGTTGCTATGAGTCAGAATTGACTCCACGGCAACGTTTTTCTCCCTGCCTACCTAGCATCCACACCTCCTTCCTCTAGTAGCACTACTGCAACTTTTTTTTAATGATTGTAGTTTAAATGAAGTTTACATTTCAAGTTAGTCTCCCATACAAAAATTTATACATACATTGTTATGTGACCCAAATTGCTCTCCCCATACTGTGACAGCACACTCTTCCTTTCCACCCCTGATTCCCCATGTCCATTCAACCAGCTCCTAACCCTCTCTGCCTTCCCATCTCACCTCCGGACAGAAGCTGCCCGTTTAGTCTCATATCTACTTGAGCTAAGAGGCACACTCCTCACGAGTATCACTTTATGTCCCACAGTCCAGTCCAATCCCTGTCTGAAGAGTTGGCCTCAGAAAATGCTTTAGTTCTGGGCTGATGGAGAATCCGGGGCCATGCTTTCCAGGGTTCCTCCAGTCTCAGACCATTAAGTCTGGTCTTCTTACTAGAATTTGAGATCTGCACCCCATCTTTCTCCTGCTCCATCAGGGACTCTCTGTTGTGTTCCCTGTCAGGGTGGTCATTGGTGGTAGCCGGGCAACCGTCTAGTTCTTCTGGTCTCAGGCTGATGAAGTCTCTGGCTTATGTGGCCCTTTCTGTCTCTTGGGCTAATGCCTTCCTTGTGGCTTTGGTGTTCTTCATTCTCCTTTACTCCAGGTGGTTGGGACCAATTGATGCATCTTAGATGGCCGCTTGCAAGCTTTTAAGACCCCAGATGCCACTCACCAAAGTAGGATGCAGAACATTTTCTTAATAAGCTTTGTTATGCCAATTGACCTAGATGTCCCCTGAAAGCATGGTCCCCAGACCCCTATCCCTACTACTCTGTCCCTCAAAGTGTTTGATTGTATTCAGGAAACTTCTTAGCTTTGGTTTAGTCCAGTTGTGCTGACTTCCCCTGTCGTGTGTGCTGTCCTTCCCTTCACCTAATTCTTATCTACTATCTAGTTAGTAAATAACCCTCACCCTCCCTCCCCACCCTCATAACCATCAAAGAATGTTTTCTTCTGTGTTTAAACCTTTTCTTGAGTTCTTATAATAGTGGTCTTATACAATATTTGTCCTTCTGTGACTGCTAAATTCACTCAGCATAATGCCTTCCAGATTCCTCCATGTTATATGATGTTTCACGGCTTCATCATTGTTCTTTATCGTTGCATAGTATTCCATTGTGTGGATATACCATAATTTGTTTATCCATTCATCCAGTGATGGGCACGTAGGTTGTTTCCATCTTTTTGCTATTGTGAACAGTGCTGCAATGAACATGGGTGTACATGTATCTATTCGTGTGACGGCTCTTATTTCTCTAGGATATATTCCAAGGAGCGGGACGGCTGGATCGTATGGTACTTCTATTTCTAGCTTTTTAAGGGAAGCACCAAATTGATTTCTAAAGTGGTTGTACCATTTTACATTCCCACCAACAGCGTATAAGTATTCCAGTCTCTCCACAACCTCTCCAGCATTTACTATTTTGTGTTTTTTGGATTAATGCTAGCCTTGTTGGGGTGAGATGATATCTCATTGTAGTTTTGATCTGCATATTCTCTAATGGCTAATGACCCTGACCATTTTTTCATTTGTCTGTCAGCCACCTGAATATCTTCGTTGGCAAAGTGCCTGTTCATATCCTTTGCCCATTTGTTAATTGGGTTATTTGTCTTTCTGTTGTTGCGGTTTTGCAGTATCTTGTAGATTTTAGAGATTAGATGTTGATCGGATTTGTCCCAGCCAAAAATTTTTTCCCAGTCTGTAGGCTGTCTTTTTACTCTTCCGGTGAAATCTTTTGATGAGCATAAGTGTTTGATTTTTAGGAGCTCCCAGTTATCTAGTCTCTCTTCTGGTGCTTGTGTATTTTTACTTATGGTTCGTATTGTGTTTCTGTCATGCATTAGGGCTCCTAGCGTTATCCCTATTTTTTGTTCCATGATCGTCATCGTTTTTGATTTTTATTTAAGTCTTTTATCCATTTTCAGTTAGTTTTTGTGCATGGTGTGAGGTATGGGTCTTGTTTCAGTTTTTTGCAGATGGATACCCAGTTATGCCAGCACCATTTGTTAAAAAGACTGTGTTTTCCCCAGTTAATGGACTTTGGGCCTTTGTCAAATACCAGCTGCTCACAGGTGGATGAATTTATGTCTGGATTCTCAATTCTGTTCCATTCGTCTATGTATCTGTTGTTGTACCATGACCACGCTGTTTTGACTACTGTGGCAGTATAATAGGTTCTAAAATCAGGTAGTGTGAGGCCTCCCACTTTGTTCTTCTTCTTGAGTAATGCTTTACTTATC
>NW_004443989.1:7595343-7604169 GCF_000243295.1 Trichechus manatus latirostris | reverse complement strand
GATTTTGTTAAGGCTTGCTTTATGGCCTAATATGTGGTCTATTCTGGAGAATGTTCCATGTGTGTTGGAAAAGAAAGTATACTTGGCTGCTGTTGGGTGGAGTGTTCAGTATATGTCTATGAGATCAAGTTGGTTGATTGTAGCATTTAGCTCTTCCCGTATCTTTGTTGAACTTCTTTCTGAATGTTCTGTCCTTCACGGAAAGTGGTGTGTTGAAGTCTCCTACTACTATTGTGAAGCTGTTTATCTCTCCTTTCAATGTTGTTAGAGTTTGTTTTATGTATTTTGGAGCCCTGTCGTTGTGTTCATAATATTTATTATAGTTACGTCCTCCTGGTGCATTGACTCTTTAATCATTATATAGTGTCCTTCTTTAACCTTTGGGGTGGATTTTACTTTAAAGTCTATTTTGTCAAAGATTAATATTGCCACTCTGCTCTTTTTTGAGTGTTGTTTGCTTGATATATTTTTTCCATCCTTTGAGTTTTAGTTCGTTTGTGTCTTTAAGTCTAAGGTGTGTCTCTTGTAGGCAGCATATAGACAGATCATGTTTTTTATCCAATCTGCCATCCTCTGTGTCTTTATTGGTGCATTGTCCATTTACATTCAGCATAATTGATAGGTATGAGTTTAGCGCTGTCATTTTGATGTCTTCTTTTGTGTGTGTGTTGTTCACAGTTTTTGTCCCGCTTAACTTTCTGTGCTGAGTCATTTTTCTTTATGTATTTTCTTTTCATCTTTTTCACTGTTGTTGATTTTGCGTTTGCTGAGTCTTTATATTTTTCTAGTTTTTTATTTTGACTTGTAGGACTGTTAGCTTCCTTTGTGGTTACCTTAATATTTACCCCTAGTTTTCTAAGTTTATACCATCTTTTATTTCTTTATATCGCCTTGACTTGCTCTCCATATGAAAAATCTATGTCTACATTTTTTAAGTCCCTCTTTTTTAATGTTGTTATCTTTTACATATTGACATCTGTTTCCCTATTTTCAGTGTTTTAGCTTTGATTTTTGTGACTTCCCTGTCTGGGTTGATATCTGGTTGCTCTGTCCTTTGTTCTAGTCTTGGGTTGTTATCTGATGTTACTGATTTTCTAACCAGAGGACTCCCTTTAGTATTTCTTGTAATTTTGGTTTGGTTTTTGCGAATTCCCTAAACTTTTGTTTATCTGGAAATGCCCTAATTTCATCATCATATTTGAGAGACAGTTTTGCTGGATATATAATTCTTGGCTGGCAGTTGTTTTCCTTCAAGGCTTTAAATATGTCATCCCTTTGCCTTCTTGCCTGCATCGTTTCTGCTGAGTAGTCCAATCTTATTCTTATTGACTCTCCTTTGTAGATGACTTTTCATTTATTCCTAGCTGCTCTTAAAATTCTCTCTTTATCTTTGATTTTGGCAAGTTTGATTATAATATGTCTTGGTGACTTTCTTTTGGGATCTACCTTATGTGGGGTTCGATGAACATCTTGGATAGATATGTCATATTTCACGATATCAGGAAAGTTTTCTGCCGACAAATCTTCAACAACTCTCTCTGTATTTTCTGTTATCCCCCCGCCATGTTCTGGTACTTCGGTCACTCGTAGGTTATTCCTTTTGACAGAATCCCACATAATTCTTAGGGTTTCTTCATTTTCTTAAAACCTTTTATCTGATTTTTCCTCAAGTAAGTTGGTGTCAAGTGCTTTATCTTCACTCTCACTAATTGACTTCTATTGCCTCGATTCTGCTCCTATGACTTTCTAATAAGTTGTCTAATTCTGAAATTTTATTGTTAATCTTCCGGATTTCTGATTGCTGTCTCTCTGTGGATTCTTGCAGCCTGTTAAATTTGTCATTATGCTCTTCTCTAAGCTTTTTAATTTTCTCTATTGCATGTTCTGCGTTTTGTTTAATTTCCTTCCTAATCTCTTGAAGAGTTCTATACATTAATTTTTTGTATTCTGCCACCAGTAATTCTAAGAAATTTTCCTCCTCTGGAAAATTTCTAGGTTCTTTATTTTGGGAGCTTGCTGAAGCCATCATGGACTGCCTCTTTATGTGATTTGATACTGACTGTTGTCTCTGAGCCATCAATAAGTTATTATATTTATTTTATGTTTGCTTCTTGTGTCCTAGCTTCTTGTTTTGTTTTGATATGCCCAAGTAGGCTGCTCGTATGAGCTAGTTTGATTATTGGTATCTTTGAAGCTCTAATGTCCTGTCACCAGGTGGTTAGATCTGTTACTAGGTATGTGAGCTCAGGAGTCCAGCCACTCCTCCTGTATGGATTCAGCTCAGGTGCCCAGGTAGCTAGCCACCAAGTGTGTGGTGAAGGCTCTCACCTACAGTCCTAGACAGGCATGGGTGATTGGTGTAGGCACAGGCATCTGGCTGCAGCAGAGGGACACACTCTAAGCAAGGCAGGGGGCTGATGGCCTCCCCCGAGGGTCCAGGAGGAAGGTGTGTCCCTGTTCCCTAAAGCGTGTAGGTGGGTGGGTTTTGCAGCCAGACTATGAGCACCCAGTGCTGTTAGCTGTAAGGACTGGGGGGCACCTCTTATTCTTGGACCCCTATCGCAGGTGGCTAGGTGGCATGAGTTGAGCCACCAGTCTTTAGGCCCCTGATGTGGGTAGGTGAAGACGCTGCTTAATTGGCAGAGTCAAATGTCAAGAATCTGCCACTTCACAGCTGAAACAGCTGAAGTTAGACTTTGCAATTCATAGTTCACAATGACCCTGTTGTACTGTGGTAACAAGGGCCTATGCTGTTGAAATGGGCCCACACAAATCTATGCAGGGGGAAAGACACTCAAAGTCTGTGGATACCTTATGCCTGTGCATAGGCAAAGGAGCTGTGCCTACCCTGAGTTCCTGGCTTAGGGGAGCTGGCAGTTTCTTTTTTCCCGTTTGTTAATTTGTTCACTCTCCAAGGCCAGGAGAATGTCTCAGGGTGTGTGACGGATCCTACTTCCGGCCCAGGGGACTTGGCAATTGCTGAAGCTGGTCCAGGATCCAGTGCATAGCAGGGAGCGGGGAGGTAAATGGGAGAGAGTTTTTTCCCTACGGGGGTGTTTTTGATCCCTGTGGTAGGCCAGACGCAAGTACTTATCTTTCACCTATCAAGGGCTGCTTCTCACTGGTTCCGGGTGGCCAAGTAGACTCTCTGCCGCTAGGTCTCTCCTGGTGTGGAATATGCCTCCTGAGCACCGCTGCTTGCCTGCCTCACCGCTCACCCATGAGCTGATCCGGCCTGAAGGGCTCAGGCTCTCGCCGGGTCAGGTCTGGCAACTGCTCGCTGCTTCCGTTGTCTCTCCCTCCCCCTGCCACTCAGTCCGGTTCCTCAAGTTTGCCTTTGATGTTCAGGGCTCCTAGATTGTCATATATGATCGATTCACTCGTTTTTTCGGGTCTTTGTTGTAAAAGGGTCCACCGGAAGCATTTGACTACTCTGCCATCTTGGCCCCCACCTCCACTACTGCAACTTTTGAGGAACCACTTCTCCCCCATTTCCAGTCCATGGCACTCTGGGTGGCCAATTAGAATCACAGTGATTCATTTGGGGTTGGTCATACTTAGCCAAGCGGGGCCAACTGAGACAAACCCTGGGAGTTTTGCTGTCTCCACTGCAAAGAGCTACTCTTTCTTTGGAATTGTCAGCCCGGTGAGGTGGAGCCTACTGTTGCAGCAGCCGTCTTGCCTTCATGCCTGGGAGTGGGTGGGGTGAGGAATGAACCTGCCTGAAAATGAGCCAAACAGCGGAAAGCAGGGTGAAGAAAAGGAGAGAGACAGCTGCATGGAGATACCCATGAACACCTGGATCCAGCCATGCCTAAAGCTGGGGCAGCCTGTGGAGTGCTGTTTTGCTTTATTTTTTAGTTTTATGAGCCAAATTTAAGGTTAGGGAGACAAACATTTTTGTTTCCTTTAGTGACTCCTTACTGATTTGCAATTCATAGTTCATCTGCAATTATCAAAACTTTTTTTTTTAATAGACTTTATTTTTCAGAGCAGTTTTAGGATTACAGAAAAAATGTGCAGAAAGTACAGAGTTCCCATGTACCCAATACCAAAACTGTTAAAATCTATTTATTTCGTTGTCTGAAAAAGTTTTGATGAGAAAATGATAACAATAGCAATAGTGAGAAAATAAACAGAAATTTGCCCATGGTCCTGCCACCCCAGTAATCAAACAGTTTTCATTTTTCTCTACTGCCTTCCAACCTTGCTGTAAACATACATAAGGTTTACACACTTGCAATCACAGAATACATTTAAATATAAGTATAGATTTTTTTTTTTTAATTCTGCCTTTTATTTTCATAAAACATTTTTATAGTGTAAAAATTTTCCTTTTTACTTCAAGGTCTTCACACTGAGTAAGTATCTCCAAAAGATGGGGCTCTTTTTTTCTGCCTTAAAGATAACCACAATACCATTGTGACACACAATTTACCACATCAACTGGCCAGTCACTGTTTACATTTATCCGTTGTCTTTTTTTTAACTATTTGTTGTTAGAATCAGAATCCAAGTAAAGTCTGCATACTGCAATTGGCCGATGCCCCTTAAGTATATCTTTTAACCTGTAGTCTCGGTCTCTCTCTGTGTGTCTGTTTCTTCCCTTGCAATTTTTTGTTGTTGTTGAACAACCTGGGTCATTTGTCCTTGAGGGTTTCCTACAGTCTGGGTTTTCTCTGGACCTTGTCCTCTCTCCAGCCCTCATTCTCTCTCCTTTTCCTTCACTGTCCAGCACTGTTAACTCCGTCTCCAATTCACTCCTCACTTCAGTCCAGTCCCACCATTACCGAAACCACCTGGCTAAGATTTCCAGTGACATCCTAATTGCCAAGTCCTACTCTCAGTCCTCTCTGTACCTGACCATTCTGTACCTGACCTGGTGGACCATGCTCTCCTTTTCCCAATTTATAAACTCTAGTTGGACAAGACGTTTTCTTGAAAGCAATATTATTCCTTTTCCAAAGGTCTCCCCTAAAATCTGAAATTGCTACTTAGATACAATCTGAGAGCTCCAGATGGTCCCTGAGAATAATTTCGTATACCACTAGAATCTTTCCACCCAATGTGAGGCATCTCCTCCACCAGGCCCTTACCTTTAAAGTGTAAATACAGCGTGTCATTCAATGCTGGGGTCATGTAAAGCTTGTGTTGCTTGCAGAGTTTTTGCAGGAAACTTTTAGTCATTCTGTTAAAATGAGAAACATGAACGAGAAATTTACTTTGTTAGCTGTAAAATATATTTCAAAAATTCCTAACCACACCCCTTTCTCCCAAAAATTCCACAACATGCTATGTGCCTGGTAACTCTTTTAAATTTTCCTCCTCCTTCTTTCTTTTTTTTAAATAGCTTTCAGAGCCTCTTCCAATATTGTTACTTTCAGCATTCTTAAAAATTGCAATGTATGTTCTAATAAAAATACTTCTAATGGTGTCATCAAGAACTACTGATATTTCTCTCTGCAGGCCTGGCATTAAGTTTAGTAGATTGTGGTTAGCTGTATAACACAGACACTGCCATCCTGGCTCCACTCCTTAATAGTTCTCAGACACTGGGCAGGCTATTTCATCTCCATGGGCCTACATTTCTTCATCTGTAGAAGGCGTGATAGCACCATCGACCTTATTCAGGAAATGTGTGCTGTAACTGGCAGCATGCCCACATACCTGGGGCTTCGGTCATCCCTGTCGTCTCGTGGGTGTCCTAAGCGACTGTCTGACCTGCCATCACCACTTTGTTTCTGCTTGCTTTGGAGGGATGTGTTAGAAGGAGCCACATATGTTTCCTTGGACTTGTTAATTTCTATAAAATAAAAGAGAATAGTTCTATATATATATTTATGTATGTATATATATATATATAATTTTTCCCCAACTTCAGTTTCATTAATAGCTCTTTCCACTTTTAGTACGGTTGTTGTTATTGTTGTTAGGTGCTGTCAAGTCAACTTCTACTCATAGAGACCCCATGTGACAGAGGAGAACTGCCCCATAAGGTTTCTGAGGCTGTAATCTTTATAGGAGCAGATTGCCAGGCCTTTCTCAGGTGGAGTTGCTGAGTGGGTTCGAACTGCCACATTTTCAGTTAGCAGCCAAGTGCTTAACCATTGTGCCACCAGGGCTCCTTTTGGTATGGCACTGTATGACAGTTTTTAACTCATTGACAAGGACCACATAAATTTATCTTTGGCTGGATTCTCTATAGAAACTCTTGTACAGGTACACGAGGAGACCTATACAAAGATATTCATTTCTGCATTGTTGGTAACAGCAAAAAAATGGTTAGTAACTCAAATACTCATCTGTAGGGACAAGTAAAATAAAGCATGCTATATGAATTCAATGGGTGACTATTCTGCATTAAAACAATGTACTAGAGCTACATCGATCAGCATGGATAGTTCTCAGAAACATAATGTTGAGTGAAAAACGCCAAGTTTCATAGTAAGCACAGAATATCATTTGTCAATTTAAAATATAAAAACCAATGCTATATATTGTTTAAGGAAACATAATATGTGTATAGAGAAGTGATTGAAAGAATCCACACCAAATTCAAGATAGTTGGTTGCTGCTGGGGAGGGAGAAGGGAATAGGACCAGGAATGGAGGACATTGGGAACATTAACTTTATCTGCAAGGTTTTATTTCTTGTATTAAAAAAGACTTCAAGTCAATATGTTAATCACTTTCAATTTTAGGTGACAGTACATGGGTGTTTATTATTCACTGCTCTTTTCATTTTTTAAAAAAATTCCTCGAAAGAAAAACCACACAAAAATAAAGCAAAGCCATTCAAATGCACTGAATTTTAAGGGCTGTTGGCTGCTGCTCTGTGTGTTAGTGTGGTGTACTGAACGAGATGAAAACACTCTGTGTGGGGACTGTCTTACAGCCATTTATTAATGGCCTACTATATGAGCCCTGGTGGTGCAGTGGTTAACAGCTATGGCGAGCTACGGTTGCTAACCAAAAGGTCAGCAGTTTGAATCCACCAGCTGCTCCTTGGAAACCCTATGGGGGCAGTTCTACTTTGTCCTATAGGGTCGCTATGAGTTGGAATCAACTTGATGGCAACAGATTTGGTTTTGGTTTTTTTATATGCCAAAAACTTTCACACCAGGGCTTACATCAACCTGAAAGCCAGGGATAATTATCCCTGCTTACAGATAAGAGACTAAGGCTCAGAGAGGTTAAGCTCTGGGCCAACGGCCACAAAGCTGGTGAGCTGTGAGTCGGAATCTGAACCCAATACCGCCTGGCTCTGAAGCTTATATCTTTCCACTGAGCAATACTGCTTCCCTATGGCTTCTCACTAAGGGTTTGCCTGGACAGTAGGTGCTCAAGATATATTTGTTGACTGGGTGTGAAAAATGAAATGCCAATCAACTAGCTTCTTTGTCTGAGCATTATAAGGTTTCCCTGTTGGGTCCTAAGCCAAGTAAGACTGGAGGCTGCAGCGTCTCTGCCAAGCCCAGCCCATTCAGGAAACTTTGGTGAGGGTCACACACTGACCCCAGCACCACCAACTCTCCACTCAGTCGCTCTACCATGTGTCAGGCACTGGACTGGGCACTGGAAATTCAGTCCAGATGTCCTGCTCTCACATAGCTTGCAACCTGGAGGGGGAGAACCTTTGATCTTACACCGTGACACCAATAAAAGGATAAATTCAAAACAAAAGAGTGTAGGGGCAGGAAGGGAGCTGGTTCATTAGGTAAAGATTTGGACTCCCAAGTCAGACCGTCCAGGTATGAGTCTGTGTCACTGACTTGGTGGTGGTATTGGGTGCCTTGAGTTGATTCCTACTCATAGTAACCCCACACGACAGAGTATAACTGCCCCATAGGGTTTTCTTGGCTGTAATCTTTATAGAAGCAGATTGCCAGTTCTTTCTCTTGCAGAACTGCTGGGTGAGTATGACTGCCAACCTTTCGGTTAGCAGCAGCGCTTAACCGTTGTGTCACCAGGGCTTCTTCTGTCACTGACTAGCTGAGGGTAATCTTGATCAAATTTTATAACCTCTTTAAAGTCTCCATTTCCTCTTCTGCGTGAAATGGGGAGAGGAGTGTCTACTGCAGAGGGTTGGCGTATAGCTCAGATACAAGCACTTGGCACCTATCGATAAGTGTCAGAGCCCTGGTGGTGCAGTGGTTAAAGCACTGGGCTGCTAACCGAAAGGTCTGCAGTTCCAACCCATCAGCCGAATCAGCGGAGAAGGACGTAGCAAAATGCTTCCGCAAAGATTTACAGTCTTGGAAACCCTATGGGGCAGTTCAACCCTGTCCTATAGGGTTGCCATGAGTCAGAATCGACTCCAAGGCGGTAGGTTTGGTTGTTTGGCTTCAGCTGCCACTATTATTATTTTTGGCTCTGAAGATGAGGTATGTGACATTGGAAGGAGACTGGAGCGCCCAGGCAGGTCGGCCCTCGCCCTCCTTTCCCTCCCTGGGGAGGCGGTCAGCACCTTCCTTGCGGCCCCCTTGGCCTGCGCTCCCGTGGTCCCCCGCAGACGCCTCCACGCCAGGCTCCACGGGGCAGTCCTGCCCCGCTCCCTCGCTTGCCACTGGCTCCGAGGCCTCAGGGTGCATGTTTATTCCTGCAACAGGAAACACCTCGTTCCGCGGGGTCGCTGCAGCACCGGCGCCGCCAGGGAGGCCCGGCTTTCCTTCCCAGCTGGCCACTCGCGCGCGCGCTGTTGGCTGCCCAACGCTCCCCTGGTCTCCAGGGCAACAGCCGCGCATGCGCACGCGCACAACGGGACAGCGCGCCGGAGACGCCGGGGGCGGACCTTGTAACGGCTCCGCCCCCGGCGCTTGCGCGGGTC
>NW_004443989.1:7584284-7595243 GCF_000243295.1 Trichechus manatus latirostris | reverse complement strand
GATGCGGCGGCGGTGACGGGGGCGGTGGCCGCGTGGGCCTGGCGGGACTGGGCCGGAGACTGCGGCGCCTCTGCAGGTACCGCGCCCCCCGCGCCCCGCGCACCCCCGACCCAGCCCTCTCCTCGTCCCCCAGCCTCTGCCGAGTCCTTGGCCCGACACTCCCTCAGCGCCCCCAACCACGCCCCCCGGGATCGGGGGTCGCTTGGCTTCCTGGGACCCCCTGAAACTCCAATTCCACCCTTCCCTCAGACACCTGCCCTCAGCACCTCCTCCTTCGAGACCAGTCCCGCCAGTCCGTCCCCCCAGTCCTGGAGCGCTCCCTTCCCCAGACTCCATCTCCACGCCCCCCGCCCCCCACGTTGCACACCCAGAGGACCCCCCCGCCCGCTTCTAACTCCCTTTTAGGACCCGGCAATTCTCGCGGCCCCACCTTCCCCCAGCGCGAGCCCCTCTCTCCGCCTAGACCCTAACCTGCTCTTTCTGGGAGAGGCTTTTAAGTCACCGCCTTTGTTAGCGCTGCTTTATTTTCGGTTCTAGACGGTTTGGTTCGAGTAGGATTTTGTTGTCTTTCTTTCTGTACTAGAAATAATTCAGAAGAATGGAACTGTTAAAGAAAGGGCAACAGCAATTCCTAATAGATTGTTTGTCTGGGTGCCCCCCGTGTGCTCGGCCCTGCCACGTGCCCTGCCAAGTGCGGGAGGGAAGTACCCTGTTCTAAAGGGGCTTGCAGCCCAGACACAGCCTGTCACCCAGACAGCTGCAGCGCCTTGAGTGTGTGCAAATTACTGGGAGGCAGCCTGGCCTGAAGGCTGCCAGCCAGGGCTCAGGACTTGGGTAGACCTTGGTCTGAATTCCCGCAGCTTCTTAGCTGTGGGATCCTGGGTATGTCATTTTACTTCTGTATGCCTCAATTTCCACAACTGTAAACTGGGGTGATTGTAACCCTACCTCATGAGATTGATGAGAGAATAAAGTCGGGGAGAGGGTAAAGCACTTACAGTATTTTGCATAGTCAGCTCTCAGTTTTAGCTCTACTACGGATAGTTTATAGGTAACATTGAATAGTGAATCTTAGTGCCTAATAGCTAATGTTTATTGGCCACTTATGGTTCAGACCCTCTTCTAAGTGCTTTATATGTATTACCTCATTTAATTCTCATGATACTCTTAGGCAGGAACTATTATCCCCATTTGACAGATAGTGTAAGGGAAGCAAAGAGGTGAAGTAACTTCATCTTCACTTAAGACACAGAGCTCTTAAATGGGGAATCTAGATTCCAACTCAGTGTCTTTTCCCAGTGTCTGTGGCCTTGTTTGTTGTCAGCTGCCATTGAGTTGGCCCATGACTCATAGCAACCTCATGCACAACTGAATGAACTTCCCAGTCGTGTACCATCCACATGATCAGTTGTGGATTGGACTTCTGTGATTCACAGGGTTTTCATTGGCTAATTTTTGGAAGTAGATTGCCAGGCCTTTCTTCCTTGTCTGTCTTAGTCTGGAAGCTCCGCTGAAACCCATTCAGCATCATAACCACACGAAAGCCTCCACTGACAGATGGGTGGTAGCAGTGCATTAGATGCATTGGCTGGGCATCAAACCTGGGTCTCCTGCATGGAATTCAAGAATTCAACCGCTAATGCCCTCATTGTCTTAATTGCTATACTAATACCCAGGGACACAGAGTTCAGCAAACTGGCGCTACTATTATTATTTTCTTTTCAGGTAGTTTTTTTTATTGCGGTAAAATTCACGTAACAAAATTCACCATTTTATCCAGTTTAAAATGTAGAATTCAGTGGTTTTTAGTATATTCATAATATTGTGCAACCATCACCACCATCTAATTCCAGAACATTTTCATCACCTCCAAAAGAAATCCAGTATCATTAGCAGTCACTTCCAATTTCCCCCTCTCCCCATCCCCTACCCCATGAAAACCAAACCCATCACCATCAAGTCGATTCTGACTCACAGCGACCTTATAGGACAGAGTAGAACTGCCCCATAGGGTTTCTAAGACTGTAATCTTTACAGAAGCAAACTGCCACATCATTCTCCTGAAGAATGATAGTGGGTTTGAAGCGCTTAACCACTATGCCGCTGGGCTTCCTTCCCCCATCCCTTAGCAACCACTAATCTACTTTCTGTCCCTATCGATTTGCTTATTCTGGACATTTCATATAAATGAAGTCATGTAATACATAGCCTCCTGCGTCTGGCTTCTTTCACTCAGCATGATGTTTTTAAGGGTCATCTATGTTTTAGCACGTATCAGTACTTCATTCCTTTTTATGGTTCAGTAGTGTTCCATTGTATGGATGTACCTCATTTTGTTTATCCATTCACCAATAGGTGGACATTTGGGTTGTTTTCACTTTTTTGCTATTGTGAAAAGTGCTGCTGTAAATATCCACGTATGAGTTTTTGTGTGACCATAAGGTTTCAGTTCTCTTGGGTGTACATTCAGGAGTGGGATACTATTGTTATTTTAATTCCTGCTACACAAACGGAGATGTGAAACTCAGGAGTGTCGGATCTTGGTTGGGAATCTGGGTTTCCAGCTCCCATGTTGCTGCTCTTTCCACTCAGCTCTTCCACTGTTTGGTTTAGTGGTATAACAAAAATTGGCAAAGGAAATTCCAAAAAGTCATGATACACCAGTAATAACTTTTTCAAAGTGCTGACACAAAGTTTGAGAAGCTTCTTGGGCGTTTTCTCCTTGAAAGTGAAATTTGAGCTTTGAACACAAAGCAGTATTTGATTCTGTTTGTTAAATAGATATTGTATACAGAGTACTGTGCAAGGTGCTGTGGAGGAGTATTAAAGATGTATGAGATCTCAGCCTCACACTTTGACAAAGTTCCAGGAAGACTACAAACTTAAATCTGAAAAGCAAAAACTGTAAGCTTTTAGAAAATATCTTCATGATGTGGGACAGAAGCAGGATTTCTGAAATAAAACATAACAAGCACAAACATAAAGGGAAAAGATTGATAAATTTGACTATGTTAACTTTAAGACATTCAGTTCATCAAAAAGACTGTAAAGAGAACTAGTATCTAGAATAGGTAAAGAATTCTTGCAATTCTGAAAGAAGACAACACTAGAAAAATGGACAAAAGATAGGCACAGGCATTTCATAGATAAGAAAACAAATGGCACTGAAACAAGAATTTCAACCTCATGAGTAATCAGTGAAATGTAAATTAAAACCGTAATGAGATACCTTTTCACAACCGCCATATTGGCAGAGGAGAACAGGTGGGCAATGCTAGCCATTGGTGAGGATGCAGGGTGGACTCACACGCTGCTCTGGGAGTGTAGATTGGTTCAACCACCTTGGCAGTATCCAGTTTAGTGCATGGATGGCCTGTGAACCAGCAGTTCAACTCCTAGGCTTGTACCTTGGAGAAACCCTTGCTCATGTGCCTAGGAGGCATATACAAGAATGTTCACAGCAGTGCTGTTCATAATTATAAAATAAAAACAAAAATGACCCAAATGCCCATTAGCAATGGATATATGAGTTGTGGGTCTATTCATACCATGAAATACTGTACGGAGTGGAAGTGTGTGAACTAAGCTACAGGCATCATCACGAATCAATTCCAGAACAATGTTGAGTGAAAGACACAAGTCACTGAAGAATACATGTAGTATGATTCTTTTATATGAAGTTCAAACCAGGCAGAAGTGAACAATACTGTTGTTTCAGAATACATGCTTCAGGTGGGGTGTGAGATTACAACTATCAAAAAAACCCAAGAAAACCCAAAAAGCAAGGTAATGGTTACCTTCAGTGTGGACAAAGAGGGTGTCAGCAGGGAAGAAGCATATGGGGCTTCTAAGAAACTTCGTTAAGTAGGGTGGTGGCTGCCTGGGTGTTTTGTTTTATTACTCCTTAAACTATGTGCATAATAAGTTTAGCATAATTTTTAATGTGTGTCTGAGTTATCTAGTGCTGCTGTAACAGAAATAACAAAAGTGGGTGACTTCAATGAACAGAAAATTTATTTTCTCACAGTATAGGAGGCTAGAAGTCTGAACTCAGGGTGCTGGCTATAGAGGAAAGCTTTCTCTCTGTCAGCTCTGGGGGAAGGTCCTTATTCCTTGGCTCCTTGGTGATCTTCGTGTGGCTTGGCATCTATCTCCCCCATCTCCGATTGCTTGCTTAATCTGCTCTTTTATGTCTCTAACGAGACTGATTTAAGATACACCGTATACTAAAACTACTTCATTAACATAACCAAGAAAACCCATTCCCCAATGGGATTATAACCGCAGGTATAGTGGTTAGGATTTACAACACATATTTTGGAGGACAGTTTGATTCATAACATTGTGTTTTTCAATTTTTAAAAAAATTACAAAAGAGTTAGTTTTAGATATATTTCTTACCCTTAAGAGGCCTGTGGTGTAGTTGGGGAACCAAGATATAAGCTAGTTAAACCTTTAAATAAAATCCAAATTAGTATGTGGTAAGTGCCAAATAAGGAACCCTGGTGGCGCAGGGGTTAAGCACTCGGCTGCTAATCACAAAGCTGGCAGTTCACACCCACCCAACATCTCTGCAGGGGAAAGACTGTCGATTTGCTTCCTTAAAGATTATAGCCTAGGCAAGCCTATGGGGCAGTTCTGCTCTGTCACATGGGGTTGGTATGAGTCTAAGTCAACTCCATGGCACCCAACAAGAAGTGCCAGATGGGTAAGTGAAACAGAGAGGAATGCAGACACGAGATCAGGGTGCCGGCCTGGAAAGGGAAGGGGTTCACAGGCGTTTTGTCTTCACTCCCCAGGGCCTGCCATTATAGGTGCTTATCAGTAAGTGCTGGAATTGAATCCAGGAGAGGAAATGGGACATGGCTGGTTTTGGAAGGACAGACAGGATTTAGAGTGCTGAGGGGAAGGCAGATTTAGATTTAGACTCTGAAAGAAGTAAGATTCCTATAAAAAATTTTTTTAATGAAAATAAAGGCCATGACCCTGGAGCCTCATTGGCAAGTTAGCCAATGCCAGCTGCTGATAATGATGGTGCAGGGAGGCTCTAGTCCACCCCAGTCCTTCAAAGAGCATCAGCGTCTGGTACTGCTACACTTGAAGGTTTTCAATTTAAGGAATGTTGCAAGATTTGCAATTTGTCTTTTTACTCTCCTAAAAGTTAGACTGACTTTCTTCTGTCTACCTATCTATTTTAGTTCCCTATTGCTGTTACGGAGCCCTGGTGGCTCAGTGGTTAAGAGCTCAGGCTGCTAACCAAAAGGTCAGTAGTTTGAATCCACCAGCCGCTCCTTGGAAACCCTATGGGGTCGATTCTACTCTGTCCTATAGGGTTGTTCACCTTAACAGCAATTTGTTTTTTAAATTTTTTAAATTTTTTACTATGGTTATAAGGAGGCCTGGTGGCACAGTGGTTTAAGCACTTGGCTGCTAACCAGAAGGTTGGCTGTTTGAACCTACCAGCTGCTCCGAGGGAGAAAACTGTGTCACTCTGCTTCCGTAAAGATTTACAGCCTTGAAAACCCTATGGGGCAGTTTACTGTGTCCTACAGGGTCGCTATGAGTAGAATCAACTCAATTGTAGTGGGTTTGTTTTTTTTTTGGATTGCTGTTAAAACAAATCGCCTCAGATACAGGGTTCCATTCCAATGATTATGCTCTTGTAAGTTGGTTCTTACATAAGTCGAATACTTCAGTTTTTTTTTTCAGTTTTCATTACCATTGCCTTTTATTATCAGTATCTTTATAAATCTGATTGTTGTCTTTGGGGGTTGGAAACATTGCATCTGAGAATGATAATATCAGCAAATTATATGCTGAAACAATGTACGTAGTACGTATTACTAACAATAAGATGCACAAAAAACCCCCCCAAAACAGATGATGGTAAGTGCAGTTCGTCAGAACTCGAATACATCTTCAGGACTACCTGTGTAGTGGCTTAAAACAACACATATTTATTATCTTACAGTTCTGGAAGTCAGAAGTCTAAAATAAGTCTCACTGGGCTGAGTTAAGGTGTCTGCAGAGCTGGTTCCTTCTGGAAGCTCTAGGGGAGAATCCGTTCCTTGCCTTTGCCAGCTTCTAGATGCTACCTGCATTTCGTGACTGGTAACCCCTTCCTCCATCTTCAGATCCAGCAACGCCCCATCTTAAAAATCTCTCTCTGACCTCTGCGTCTGTTCTCACATCACCTTCTCTATCATCACCCTCTTGCCTCCCTTTTATAAGGACCCTTGTGATTACATTTAGGACCCACCAGCATAGTCTCCCCATCTTAAGATCTTTAATGTAATCATATCTGCACAGACTCTTTTGCCATGTAAAGTAGCATATTCACAGGTTCTGGGGATTAGGGAGTGGACGTCTTTGAAGGGCCATTATTCACCAGCCACACTATCATTTGGTAGTGCTTTGTCTTTTTCTATCATACTTCCTTTCTTTTTTAAAAAAAAAACACTTTGGCCCACCTATTTTATGTTCTTTTACCCACCCCAGGTCTCATCCATTTGGATAGCTTGGTGATGCCTAAGCTTCAGCCAAGACTTCTCTCCCAGAATTCCTGTCTCGTGAAGGTTCTTCTGTTGGTCTTACTGTGCTTTGCCCTGCTAGGCTGAGTCAGCTAAGCTGTAGGTCAGGATAATGTCACAGGCCAGAGCAGTGGTTCTTTGAAGAGGTAACTTTACTCTTTGCAGTGTTGGTCATATGTTTCCAATGACACTGTTGTTGTACTGTTACCTTTTTGTGATGAGTATAGCCCTTGTGAATATTTAGAAGTAAAAGATGCCTAAAGAATCACTCTTGTCTTTCTATTTTGGTGACAGTTCTGACTTACTCCTTTCCTCTGTTTGCTTCTCTCTTGTTTCGTGCACTGACGTTTTAGTTTTCTAAAACATTTTTCGTTGTTTTATTGTTGCTTTCTAAAGACTGACCTTCTTTAAGTTATAGACTAATGCTTTTAACTAACTAATCAATCCCAGGTGGCACAGTGGTTGAGAGCACGACTGCTAACCAAGAGGCTGGCAGTTCAAACCCACCAGCCGCTCCTTGGAAACCCTATGGGGCAGTTCTACTCTGTCCTATAGGGTTGCTATGAGTCGGAATCAACTTGACAGCAGTGGGTTTGGTTTTTTTTTCTTTTTTTTTAAATCAAACCACAGAAAAATTAACCAGCCAGACCCCCAAAAAGTTAAATGCCGCTCGATATTGGCACATTTGGCAGGCTTCTAGACTTAAGTGTGTAATAAGTGCCTTTGAAACTGCGTTTCAGTGAAAGGCCACGAGCCTTCCTGGAATTCAATGGCTTTGAGGGAAGGACTGATTTCTTCTTTCATTAGAAAGGCAGTATTTTCCAGAGGCGGGGCCAAGATGGTGGAGTAGTCAGAAGCTTGCGGTGGACCCTCTTAAAACAAAGACATGAGAAAACAAGTGAATCAATTATATATGGCAGTCTGGGAGCCCTGAACATCAAAGGCAGAGTTGAGGAACCGGACTGAGTGGCAGGGGGGGGGAGAGATGGTTCAGAAGCAGCGAGGAGTTGCCAGAACTGACCCGGTGAGAGCCTGAGCCCTTCAGGCCTGATCAGCTCAGGGGTGAGCAGTGAGGCAGGCAAACAGATGTGTTTGGGAGGCGTGTTTTCCACACTGGGAGAGACCCACCGTCGGAGAGTCTACATGGCCACCCAGAACCAGTGAGAAGCATCCCTGTATCTGCGAAAGATAAGTAATTGCATACGGCCTACCGCGGGGATCAAAAACACCCCTCTTAGGGAAAAACCTCTCTCCTGTTTACCTCCCTGCTTCCTGCTCTGCACTGGGTCCTGGACTGGCTTCAGCAATTACTGAGTCCCCTGGGCCGGAAGTAGGATATATCATACCCTGGAGCCATTCTCCCTACCTTGAGCAGTGAACAAATTAACAAACGGGGGGAAAATTAAACTGCTGGCTCCCCTAAGCCAGAAACCCAGGGTAGGCACAGCTCCTTTGTCTAGGCACAGCCATAAGGGATCCATGGACTTTGAGTGCCTTTCCCCCACATAGACTTGTGTGGGCCCATTTGAACAGTGTAGGCCCTCATTACTGCAGTACAACAGAGTATGTACCAGAACTCTAACTTCAACTGTTTCAGCTGTGAAGTGGCAGGTTCTTGACGTTTGACACTGCTCTGCCCATTAAGCAGGGTTTCGCCTACCCATATCAGGGGCCTGAGGACTAGTGGCTCCACCCACACCACCCAGCCACCTGCAATAGGGGCCCATGAATAAGTGGTGCCTCCCAGTCCTTACAGCTAACAGCATTAGGTGCTCATAGTCTGGCTGCAAAATCCACCCACCTACGTGCTCTAGGGAATAGGGACACGCCTTCCTCCTGGACACTCGGGTGGCCATCAGCCCCCTGCGTTGCTGAGTGTATCACCCTGCTGCAGCCACATACTTGTGCCTACAACCATAACCAATGCCTGTCTAGGACTGTGAGAGCCTACACCATATGCTTGGTGGCTATCTACCTGGGCACCTGAGCTGAATCCATACAGGGGGAGTGGCCGGACTCCTGAGCTCACATACCTAGTAACAGATCTAACCACCTGGTGACAGGACATTAGAGCTTCAGAGGTGCCAATAATCAAACTAGCTCATACGAGCAGCCTATTTGGGCATATCAAAACAAAACAAAGCTAGGACACAGGTAAGCAAACATAAAATAAATAAATATAATAACTTATTGATGGCTCGGAGACAATAGTCAACATCAAATCACATAAAGAGGCAATCCATGATGGCTTCAGCAAGCTCCCAAAATAAAGAATCTAGAAGTTTTCCAGAGGAGGAAGATTTCTCGGAATTACCGGAGGCAGAATACAAAAGATTAATATACAGAACTCTTCAAGAGATTAGGAAGGAAGTTAAGAAAAATGCATAACATGCAATAGAGGAAATTAAAAAGCTTAGAGACGAGCATGATGACAAACTTAACAGGCTGCAAGAATCCTTAGAGAGACAGTAATCAGAAATCCAGAAGACTAACAATAAAATTTCAGAATTAGAGAACTCATTAGAAAGTCATAGGAGCAGAACTGAGGCAATGGAAGTCAGAATTAGTGACACCAACTTATTTGCGGAAAAATCAAATAAAAGGATTTAAAAGGAAGAAAGCCTAAGAATTATGTGGGACTCAATCACAAGGAATAATAACCTATGAGTGATTGGAGTACCAGAACATGGCAGGGGGCGGGGGAATAACAGAAAATACAGAGAATTGTTGAAGATTTGTTGGCAGAAAACTTCCCTGATATCATGAAAGATGACAAGATATCTATCCAGGATGATCATCGAACCCTACATAAGGTAGATCCCAAAAGAAAGTCACCAAGACGTATTATAATCAAACTTGCCAAAACCAAAGATAAAAGAGAGAATTTTAAGAGCAGCTAGGGATAAACAAAAAGTCATCTACAAATAAGAGTCAATAAGAATAAGCTCGGACTACTCAGCAGAAACTATGCAGGCAAGAAGACAAGGGGATGACATATATAAAGCCTCGAAGGAAAAAACCTGCCGGCCAAGACTTATATATCCAGCAAAACTGTCTCTCAAATATGGTGATGAAATTAGGGCATTTCCAGATAAACAGAAGTTTAGGGAATTTGCAAAAACCAAACCAAAATTACAAGAAATGCTAAAGGGAGTCCTCTGGTTAGAAAGTAACATCAGATAACAACCCAAGACTAGAACAAAGGAGAGAGCAACCAGATATCAACCCAGATAGGGAAGTCACAAAAGTAAATCAAAGCTAAAACACTGAAAATGGGGAAATAGATGTCAATATGTAAAAGATGACAACTAAAAAAAAAAAAGAGAGACTTAAAAAATATAGATTTTTCATATGGAGAGCAAGTCAAGGTGATATAAAGAAGTAAAAGACTGGTATAAACTTAGAAAAATAGGGGTAAATGTTAAGATAGCCACAAAGGAAACTAACAATCCTACAAGTCAAAATAAAAAACTAAAAAAAATAAAGACTCAGCAAACACAAAATCAACAACAGTGAAAAAGGTGAAAAGAAAATAAGTAAAGAAAAGGGACTCAACACAGATAATTAAGTGGAACAAAGAAACTGAACAACACACAAAGTCATCAAATGACAGCGCTAAACTCATACCTATCAATAATTACGCTGAATATAAATGGACTAAATGCACCAATAAAGAAACAGAGTGACAGACTGGATAAAAAAAAACATGATCCGTTTATATGCTGCTTACAAGAGACACATCGTAGACTCAAATACACAAACTAAAACTCAGAGGATGGAAAAAATACATCAAGAAAACAACACTCAAAAAACAGCAGGAGTGGCAATATTAATCTCTGACAAAATAAACTTTAAAGTAAAATCCACCACAAAGGATAATGAAGGACACTATTAATGATTAAAGTGTCAATACACCAGGAGGACATAACTATAATAAATACTTATGCACCCAATGACAGGGCTCCAGAATACATAAAGCAAACTCTTAACGGCACTGAAAAGAGAGATAGACAGCTCCACAATAGTAGTAGGAGACTTCAGCACACCACTTTCGGTAAAACAACATCCAGAAAGAAGCTCAACAAAGACACGGAAGAGCTAACTGCTACAGTCAACCAACTTGATTTCATAGACATATACTGAACACTCCACCCAACAGTAGCCGAGTATACTTTCTTTTCTAGCGCACATGGAACATCCTTCAGAATAGACCACATATTAGGCCATAAAGCAAGTCTTAACAAAATCCAGAGCATCGAAATATTACAAAGCATCTTTTCTGACCATAAAGCCATAAAAGTAGAAATCAACAACAGAAAAAGTGAGCAAAAAAATCAAACACATGGAAACTGAACAACATCTTGCTCAAAAACTACTGGGTTATAGAAGAAATTAAGGATGGAATAAAGAAATACATAGAATCAAACGA
>NW_004443989.1:7580144-7581904 GCF_000243295.1 Trichechus manatus latirostris | reverse complement strand
TCCATTAATTGGGGGAAAAGACAGTCTCTTTAACAAATGGTGCTGGCATAACTGGATATCCATCTGCAGAAAACTGAAGCAAGACCCATACCTCACACTGTGTACAAAAACTAACTCAAAATGGATCAAAGACTTAAATATAAAATTGAAAACGTTAAAGATCATGGAAGATAAAATAGGGATAACACTAGGAGCCCTAATACATGGCATAAACAGAATATGAACCATAAGTAACAATGCACAAGCACCAGAAGAGAGACTAGATAACTGGGAGCTCCTAAAAATCAAACACTTACGCTCATCAGAAGATTCACCAAAAGAGTAAAAAGACAACCTACAGACTGGGAAAAAATTTTTGGCTGAGACAAATCCGATCAGCGTCTGATCTCTAAAATCTACAAGATACTGCAAAACTGCAACAACAGAAAGACCAATAACCCAATTAACAAATGGGCAAAGGATATGAACAGGCACTTCGCCAAAGAAGGTATTCTGGTGGCTAACAGACACATGAAGAAATGGTCAGGATGATTAGCCATTAGAGAAATGCAGATCAAAACTACAATGAAATATCATCTCACCCCAACTAGCTAGCTAGTATTAATCCAAAAAACACAAAATAATAAATGTTGGAGTGGTTGTGGAGAGACTGGAATACTTATACACTGTTGGTGGGAATGTAATATGGTACAACCACTTTGGAAATCAATTTGGTGCTTTCTTAAAAAGCTAGAAATAGAAGTACTATACAATCCAGCTGTCCTGCTCCTTGGAATATATCCTAGAGAAATAAGAGCCATCACTCGAATAGATACATGTACACCCATGTTCATTGCAGCACTGTTCACAATAGCAAAAAGATGGAAACAACCTAGGTGCCCGTCAGCGGACGCATGGATAAATAAATTAAGGTATATCCACACGATGGAATACTACTGTCATGGATTGAATTGTGTCCCCCAAAAAATGTGTGTAGCAACTTTGCCGGGTCATGATTCCTAGTATTGTATGATTGTGTTATCTGATGTGATGTCCTTATGTGTTGTGAACTCTACCACTATGATGAGATTATATGTGATCTCCTCGTGTTGTAAATTCTATCACTGTGATGAGGTTGTACTGATGAGGTTGACAAGATCAGTGTCTTAATGCAGTCTCTTTTGAGATATGAAAGAAAGAAGTGAGCAGAGACACATGGGAACCTCATACCACCAAGAAAGCAGTACTGGGAGCAAAACGCGTCCTTTGGACCTGAGGTTCCTGCGCAGAGAAGCCCCAGACCAAAGGAAGACTGATGACATGGACTTTCCTCCAGAGCCGATGGAGAAGGCGTTCCCCTGGAGCTGATGCCCTGAATTTGGACTTGTAGCCTACCGGATTGTGAGATAATAAATTTCTGTTTGTAAAGCCATCCACTTGTGGTATTTCTGTTGGAGCAGCACTAGATGACTAAGACAACTACGCAACGATAAAGAACAACGATGAAGCCGTGAAACATCGTATAACATGGAGGAATCTGGAGGGCGTTATGCTGAGTGAATTTAGTCAGTCACAGAAGGACAAATACCGTATAAGACCACTATTACAAGAACTCAAGAAAAGGTTTAAACACAGAAGAAAACATTCTTTGATGGTTACGAGGGTGGGGAGGGAAGGTGAGGGTTATTTCCTACTAGATAGTAGATAAGAGTTATCTTAGGTGACGGGAAGGACAGCACACACTACAGGGTAAGTCAGCGCAACTGGACTAAAACAAAGCT
>NW_004443989.1:7554105-7579556 GCF_000243295.1 Trichechus manatus latirostris | reverse complement strand
TGTGGGACATAAAGTGATACTCGTGAGGAGTGTGCCTCTTAGCTCAAGTAGATACAAGAGACTAAATGTGCAGCTTCTGTCCGGACGTGAGATGGGAAGGCAGAGAGGGTTAGGAGGTGTTTGAATGGACATGGGGAATCGGGTGGAAAGGAGGAGTGTGCTATCACAGTATGGGGAAAGCATTTAGAGTCACATAACAATGTATATACAAACTTTTGTATGGGGGGAAAAAAAGCAGTATTTTCCGTCATGTGCTTAATGGTAGGGAACAGGATAGAGAGGATGTAATGGATCTATAATTTCCCATTCTTTTCCATTTATAGTGGATCAAGGTATGAACTAAGGTGTGACGATGGGGTGTGTGTGTGAAGAGCAGCCAGGCATCTCAGTACCCTGTGCTCTCAGTCCAGGTGCTTGTCTCTACCCCTAACTAGAAAGACTTGGGCTCAGCCCCATCACTTCCTGCCTCTACTGTTACAACAGGCCCCTCCACTGCTGCCAGTTACCTTCCAGAAACAAACCTGATGTACCCTCCCTTTTGATGTCTAAGGATTCGTTCCAAATGCTTCAGACTGCCTCTGACAGTCTGGCAATTCACCTCCCAGCCCTCTTGACACTGCTCTGCACACATCCTGGGCTGTAATCACATTTGAACTTGCACTGTTTCCTAAGTGGGCTGGGTCTTTGACAGTACTGTGCCTGAAATACCCCAGGATGCCCCTCCTTCTTCTCTGCCCAGCGGAGTCTCACCTGTACTTCAGGAGATTCCCCTCTCTTCAACAGCACCCTTGCCCCATTGCACTGCAGTGGCTCTGCTTATCTCTCTGTGAATTCTGGGTACACAGGCATGGTAGGGAGTCCTGGCTTATTCATGATGGCATCCTCAGTGTCTGACACAAGTTGTATTCTTCATTGCTGTTTTGTTGTTTTTAGGTGCTGTCAAGTAATTTTTGACTCATAACGACCCCATGGGATGGAGTAGAACTACCCCATAGAGTTTTATATGCTGTAATCTTCATGGGAGCAGATCACTAGGTCTTCCTCCCACAGAGATGCTAGGTGGGTTCGAACCACCAGCCTTTCAGTTAGCAGCTGAGCACTTAACCGTAGTACCATCAGGGTGCCTTCACTGCTATTTAGTAGTTTGGTTTTCCACATAGACTCCCATGTAGACTTTCCTACAGACCAGTGACCATGCACACTTAAGCTTCTTGGGGTTTTTTTTTTTTACTATGTGTCTTAGGCTGGGTTTTCTAGAGAAGTAAAACCAGTAAAGTATATAAATATATATAGACAGAGATTTATTTCAAGGAAATGGCTCACGTGGTTGTAGAGGCTGGAATGTGGGTCAGGCAGGAGGCTTCTCCTGATTCACGTAGCCACAGGCTGGTGAACCCAAGATCAGTAAGTCAGACAGCAGGGCTCTGGCACACAGGCTGCAAAGACTGACAGATCCCAAGATCAGCAGGCTGCTAGCTCAAGTCCCAAGAACCGGAGGTCAGATGAACAGGAGCCAGCTGTAGAATTCAGTTAGAGCAAAAGCCCATGAGCATTGCCAGAAAGTACACTTATATTGGATGCAGGCCACACCCCCAAGGAAACTCCCTTTCAACTGATTGGTTACTCACAGCAGATACAATCACAGAGGTGATCACATTATATCAAATCTTATCATGGAGTTAATCACATCCCTGTACGACTGCCAAACTACAGCATAACTGCCAAACCACTGAGAATCATGGCTGAACCAAGTTAACACACAACCTTAACAATCACACTGTTCATGAATAGTAAAGAAAAGACCTCTTTAACTCTTTAATTACTTTTGGTTTAGCTGTATACCAGCCACTTTTTGTGCCTCTGGACCTCAAAAGTAGTACATTATTCCAGTTCTGCATTTAGGGTCAAGGTGGGTCCTTTTTGAAATGCGTTAAGATTAGCAGACCTGAGTTGGAGCCTCATTGTTATGTAGGTTGAGCATTCTATTGGGTGATACTTCCTGAATTTGTTAGATTTATAAACTTTTGCCTTTTTTTCCTTTACTTCTGTGAGATAAAGCTTGCAAGCATAATTATGGCTTTCCTGTGTGATAGTTAGGGAGCCCTGATGGTTTTGTTTTGGTTATTCTGTATCATATTTGGAAAACCAGAGGTTCCCCATGTAACCTAATGAAGAAACAAAACCAAACCTGTGGCTGTGGAGTTGATTCCAACTCATAGCGAGTGTATGGGACAGAGTAGAATTGCCCCATAGGATTTCCAAGGAGTGCCTGGTGGGTTTGAACTGCCGACCTTTTGATTAGCCGCCTGAGCTCTTAATCACTATGCCACCAGGGTTTCCAACCTAATGGAAAGGCACTTGCAGTAAATTCTCTTATTTAGTTCTTGTTGGTATATTGTCATACCACAGATTAGTTGTGCTACCGTGCCACTCGCCTTAATTAGTGGCTTGTATTACCAGATCATGTTTCTCAAAACCAGTATTACCAACCAAAAATTTAAACACACTCAATTAGTAAGCATACATTCTAATACTGAAGGCACACGCCATCAAAAAATAAAAAATAAAAATCTGGTAAAAAAAGAATTTTAACGTTAAAAAGCTAAAAAAGACCTCTTTAAAGTGTTAAAAAGCAAAGATGTCACTTTCAGGACTAAGGTGCACCTGACCCTAGCCATGGTATTTTCAGTCACCTCATATGCATGTGAAAGCTGGACAGTGAATAAGGAAAACTGAAGAAGAATTGATGCGTTTGAATTATGGTGTTAGTGAAGAATATTGAATATTCCATAGACTGCCAGAAGAACGAACAAATCTATCTTGGAAGAAGTACAGCCAGAATGCTCCCTAGAAGTAAGGATGGCGAGAGTTCATCTTGCTTGCTTTGGACATGTTATCAGGAGGGACTGTTCCTTGGAAAAGAACATCATGCTTGGTAAAGTAGACGGTCAGCAAAAAAGAGGAAGACCCTCAGTGAGATGGATTGGCACAGTGGCTGTAACAATGGACTCAAACATAGCAATGATTGTGAGAATGGTACAGAACCAGGCAGTGTTTCTTTCTGTTGCGCATGGAGTCACTGTGAGTCAGAACTAACTCGAAGGCATCTGTCATGGATTGAATTATTTCCCCCTCAAAATGTGTGTATCAATTTGGCTGGGTCATGATTCTCAGTATTGTGTGATTGTATACCATTTTGTAATCTGATGTGATTTTCTTATGTGTTGTAAATTCAATCGCTATGATCTAATAAGATGGATTAGCGGCAGTTACACTGATGAGGTGTACAAGATTGGACTGTGTCTTAAGCCAATCTCTTTTGAGATATAAAAGAGAGAAGCAAGCAGAGACACATGGGAACCTCGTACAACCAAGAAAGCAGTGCCAGGAGCAGAGCACGTCCTCTGAACCTGAGGTTCACGTGCAGCGAAGCTCCCAGACCAAGGGAAGATTGTTGATACGGACCTTCCTCTAGAGATGACAGAAAGCGTTTCCTCTGGAGCTGACGCCCTGAATTTGGACTTGTAGCCTACTGGACTGTGAGAGAATAAACTTCTCTTGTTAAAGCCATCCACTTGTGGTTTTTCTGTTATAGCAGCACTAGATGACTAAGACAGCATCTAACAACAATAACAACACACATAAATAAATCAGTCTTTGATTTATCGGTCTTCTGTGAGTTTGGTTAGTGCAGCTTGGATCCCTCCATCTTTAGTTGCCTCTGAGGAAAGGTAAAATCACATTTCCATACATCAAGCTGAGGACCAGGCCTCTGTCCCATCAGTCCTCCTCTGATTAGCCATGATATTATACATTTAGGGTACTTGTCTATGGTAGAACTGTAATGTTGACATTTCATAGTGCATTCCTGCTGACAAGATGACGACTGGGCAGCTGAGGGGTGGAATTGAGGAACTGGGCCAAGATGGAGTTGAAGCTGCCTGACACCACTGCTCTTCGTCAGCTCTGCACTCGGTGACCCTCTCTGCTGGGCTGAGCAGTAGGGCCCTAGAGGGTTGTATCCCCATGGCTTTTCTTGCCATCGAGGATCAGAGGACTGTGTGTAGGTGTCCCACACCTGAGTGGGGGAGTCAGATGATTCCTGCTGTGTGAAGACTGAAAGCGAGATAGGACATACTCGGCATGTGAGCTGCAGTGAGAGACTGGCTAATGTAGCTCAATCCAGCATTCACGGAGCTCCTTCTCTGTGCCAGGAGCTGTGGGAGGTGCTGAAGAAACAGGGGAGTAAGATTGGCCTCTGCTCTAGAGGAGTTCCGCCAGTAGGCAGTGTTAAAAAAAAGAACACAATTTTAATGCAGTGCATATGGTGGAAGGAGAGGGTGCAGGTTTACTAGAGAGTCCTCTCATTTCCTCATTCCTGTAGCATCTGCCCCACTCACAGCCTTGAAGGCACCGCCCCAAAACCTATGGCACCTTCCTCCCTGCACCTACACTCCACCTGATTAGACACGTAGTGGTACCTGAGCTGAGATGGGCCAGCCAGAATCTACCAGGATCTGTAGTAGAGATGCCAAGACAGGCTAAAATGGTGTTGGAAGTTCAAGTGTATTCCACAGGTGGAGCTGAGGAGGGTGATTTGCAGAGAGAGAGCGAGAGAGAAAGGGAGAGTGGCCAAGATGAAACCCCAGGCAGATGCCAGTGAGAGGAAAGTCAAGATCATGGCTAGGTGGCTGCTGTCCTGTCCCACCTGCCCTGCCTGTCTCCTGGGGTTGGGCTCCCTAAAGGTTGCTGGTATCTTTGCAGTTCACCCCGTTTCTCTAAGCTAACTTGGATGGATTTTGTTCCATGTGATGAAATCTTCCTAAAGAAAAGAAGGGGCAGGAAAAAGGGAACACCTACCAGCTGAATCTTGAGGGAGGCGGGGACTTGGACCAAACACACACTGATCTGTGTCTTTTGTATTCTGAGACAAAGCTCTTTTGTCTTTGGTGAATACTTTGCTGCCTAGATAGGGATTCCCTGCAGAAGAAGTTTTGTGTTTTCTTAACTTTTTAAAAATAATTTAATACCATTTACTATAGTCCCCAAGAAGATAAAATACTTAAAAATAAGTTTACCAGACACGTAAAAGACCTGTACAATGGAACTACAAGACACTACTGCAAGAAACCAAAAGAGACCTGCATAAGTGGAAAAATATACCTTGCTCATGGATAGGAAGACTCAACATTGTGAAAATGTCGGTTCTACCCAAAGCAATCTACAGATACAATGCAATCCCAGTCCAAATTCCAAAGGCATTTTTTAATGAGATGGAGAAACAAATCACCAACTTCATATGAAAAGGAAAGAGGCCCCGAATAAGTAAAGCATTACTCAAGAAGAAGAACAAAGTGGGAGGCCTCACACTATATGATTTTAGAACCTATTATACCATCACAGTAGTCAGAACCGCCTGGTACTGATATAACAACAGATACATAGACCAATGGAACAGAATTGAGAATCCAGACATAAATTCATCCACCTATGAGCAGCTGATATTTGACAAAGGCCCAAAGTCCATTAATTGGGGAAAAGACAGTCTCTTTAACAGATGGTGCTGGCATAACTGGACAGCCATCTGCAAAAAACTGAAAGAAGACCCATACCTCACACCATGCACAAAAACTAACTCAAAATGGACCAAAGACTTAAATATGAAATCAAAAACGATAAAGATCATGGAAGAAAAAATAGGGACAACGCTAGGAGCCCTATACATGGCATAAACAGAATACGAACCATAAGTAACAATGCACAAGCACCAGAAGAGAGACTAGATAACTGGGAGCTCCTAAAAATCAAACACTTATGCTCATCAAAATACTTCACCAAAAGAGTAAAAAGACAACCTACAGACTGGGAAAAAAATTTTGGCTGAGACAAATCCGATCAGCGTCTGATCTCTAAAATCTACAAGATACTGCAAAACTGCAACAACAAAAAGACTAACTCAATTAAAAAATGGGCAAAGGATATGAACAGGCACTTTGCCAGAGAAGATGTTCAGGTGGCTAACAGACACATGAAGAAATGGTCAGGATGATTAGCTATTAGAGAAATGCAGATCAAAACTACAATGAGATATCATCTCACCCCAACAAGGATAACTAGTATTAATCCAAAAAACACAAAATAATAAATGTTGGAGAGGTTGTGGAGAGACTGGAACACTTATACACTGTTGGTGGGAATGTAAAATGGTACAACCACTTTAGAAATCAATTTGGTGCTTCCCTTAAAAAGCTAGAAATAGAAGTACCATACGATCCAGCTGTCCCACTCCTTGGAATATCCTAGAGAAATAAGAGCCATCACTCGAATAGATACATGTACACCCATGTTCATTGCAGCACTGTTCACAATAGCAAAAAGATGGAAGCAACCTAGGTGCCCATCAGCAGACGAATGGATAAATAAATTATGGTATATCCACACAACGGAATACTATGCAACGATAAAGAACAACGATGAAGCCGTGAAACATCGTATAACATGGAGGAATTTGGAGGGCATTATGCTGAGTGAATTTAGTCAGTCACAGAAGGACAAATACCGTATGAGACCCCTATTACAAGAACTCAAAAAAAGCTTTAAACACAGAAGACAACATTCTTTGATGGTTACAAGGGTAGGGAGGGAGGGTGAGAGTTATTCACTAACTAGGTAGTAGACAAGTATTATCTTAGGCGAAGGGAAAGACAGCACATCATACAGGGGAAGTCAGCACAACTGAACTAAACCAAAGCTAAGAAGTTTCCTGAATACAGTCAAACACTTCTGAGGGACAGAGTAGCAGGGGTAGAGGTCTGGGGACCATGCTTTCAGGGGATTTCTAGGTTAATTGGCATAACAAAACTTATTAAGAAAATGTTCTGCATCCTACCTTGGTGAGTGGCATCTGGGGTCTTAAAACCTTGCAAGCGGCCATCTAAGATGCATCAATTGGTCCCAACCCCCTGGAGTAAAGGAGAGTGAAGAACACAAAAGACACAAAGAAGGTATTAACCCAAGAGACAGAAAGGGCCACATAAACCAGCGACTTCATTAGCCTGAGACCAGAAAAACTAGATGGTGCCTGGCTACCACCAATGACTGCCCTGACAGGGAACACAACAGAGAGTCCCAGATGGAGCAGGAGAAAGGTGGGGTGCAGAACTCAAATTCTAGTAAGAAGACGAGACTTAATGGTCTGACTGAGACTGGAGGAACCCCGGAAATCATGGCCCCCAGATTCTCTATCAGCCCAGAACTAAAACAATTTCTGAGGCCAACTCTTCAGACAGGGATTGGACTGGACAGTGGGACATAAAGTGATAACTTGTGAGGAGTGTGCCTCTTAGTTCAAGTAGATACAAGAGACTAAACAGGCAGCCTCTGTCCGGAGGTGAGATGGGAAGGCAGAGAGGGTTAGGAGCTGGTTGAATGGACATGGGGAATTGGGTGGAGAAGATGAGTGTGCTGTCACACACAGTAAGGGGAGAGCAATTAGGGTCACATAACTATGTATAAATTTTTGTTAGGGAGACTAACTTGAAATGTAAACTTCATTTAAACTACAACAATAAAAAATACAATAATTATTTTGTTGTTGTTGAGACTATAAAGAGCAAAACATACCAATTCAGCACTTTCTGCATGACAGTTCAGTTACATTGATTAGTTTCAGGGGTTCATCCAGTCTCCATGGCTCCAGAAAAATCTGGATTCCGTGGGAATTTGAAATTCTGTTCTGCATTTTCCCCGTTTGATCAGGATTTTTCTGTAGAATCTTTGATCAAAATGTTCAGTAGTGCTAGCCAGTTTTGTTTTCTTAATTTTTAAAAGGTTTTATCTTAATTCTATATAGTTTTCCCAGCTGAGCTACAAGTGAAAAGAAAGAACTGTGCTTCTTGTTGGTCTTTGTTTACAGATTGGCTGTAAGAGAAAGAGCAGCAGACTCCTGCAGACGCGGGGCTGGCAGAGACAAGGTGAGAGAAAACCAAGGGTAGACAGTGACTCAGAGCAGGAAAAACTGGGCAACCCCTTTGTAGTCAGTTACCTGTTGCTAGGGTTTTTAATTTTTTTTTTAAATTATTTTTAGTTTGTTGTTGTTGAGAATATATACAGCAAAACATACTCCAATTTAACTGTTTCTACATGTATAATTCAGTGACATTCAT
This sequence comes from Trichechus manatus latirostris, assembly GCF_000243295.1. NCBI lineage: Eukaryota > Metazoa > Chordata > Mammalia > Sirenia > Trichechidae > Trichechus > Trichechus manatus. The sequence continues at coordinate 7,571,391 of NW_004443989.1, read as the reverse complement.
TACATTCTTTGGGTTGTGGAACCATTCTCACCTGCCTTTTCTAAGTTGTTCCTCACCCATTAACATAAATTCACTGCCCCCTAAGTTTCCTATCTAATCTTTTGAGTTGCTGTTGTAACTTTGATCCCATATAGATAGTTCTTAAAAGAGTTTAATGCTCAAGGCAAGCCTTTTTTACTAGTTAAGCTAAACTATTGTTTGGTTTTAAGAAGACTTGAGGAAATATTTTTGGTTTAAGGTTTAAAGATTATCTCAGGGCAGTAGTTTCAGGGGTTCATCCAACCTTCATGGCTCCAAGACGTCCTGGAGTCTGCGAGAATTTGAAATTCTCTTTTGTAGTTTCCCCCTTTTGATCAGAGTTCTTCTATAGAATCTTTGATCAAAATATTCAGTAATCGTAGCCAGGCACCATCTAGTTCTTCTAGTCTCATGGCCAAGGAGGCAGTTGTTCATGGAGACAGTTAACTACATATTCCATATCCGCCTCCTGTTCCTAACGCTCTTTCTTCCTGTGTTGCTCCAGATGAGTAGAGACCAATTCCTGTGCCTTGGATGGCCACTTAACATGTTGCTAGGGTTTTTACTACACAGTGTTTAAATTCTTGGGGGAAGAAATGTTTAACGGGGAAGATGTTCGCTTTACACAGCTTCCCATCAGTGTGCGATCACTCTGTAAGGTATGTTTTATTGTTGTTGCGTGCCGTCAATTCGATTCTGGCTTATAGTGATCCCATGTAACAGGGTAGAACTGCCCCAGAGGATTTTCTAGGCTATAATTTTTTTTTTTCCTCATGAAAGAGTAGTACACATATTGTTTTATGACATTGGTTAACAACCCCACAACATATCAACCCTCTCCCTTCTCGACCTTTTTTTTTTTGGTGAAAATATACGTAGCCAAGGATACACCATTTCAAAAATTTCTACATGCACAGTTCAGTGACATCGACTACGCTCTTCCTATTGTACTGCTATTCTCACTTTAGATGAAGGCTTACAGAACAAAATAGTTTATCATTTAACAGTTAGTACACATGTTGCCCTATGACAGTGGTTAACAACCTTACAACACATCAACACTATTCTTACTCAACCTTGGGTTCCCTATCACCAGCTTCCTTTTCCCCTTCTGCCTTCTGGCCCTTGTCCCTGGACTGCTGTGCCTCATTAGTCCCGTTTGGTTTTATGGTGCTGTCCACTCCCAGCCTGAACGGTGAACATCGGAGATGACTTCACCACTGAGCTAAAAGGGTGTCTGGGGGCCATACTCTCGGGGTTTCTCCAGTCTCCTTTAGGCCAGTAAATCTGGTCTTTTTTTTTTGTGAGTTAGAATTATGTTCTACATCCTTCTCCAGCTCTGTCCAGAACCCTCTGTTGTGATCCTGGTCAGAGCAGTCGGTGGTAGCCGGGCACCATTTCGCTGTACTGGACTCAGTCTGGTGGAGGCCTTGGTAGCTGTGGTCCATTAGTCCTTTGGACTAATCTTTTCCTTGTATCGTGTTCCCTTCATTCTCCCTTGCTCCCGAAGGGATGAGACCAATGAAGTATCTTAGATGGCTGCTCACAGGCTTTTAAGACCCCAGACAAAGTAGAACGTAGAATGGTAGAATGTAGAACATTGTCTTTATAAACTGTGTTACGCCAATTAAGCTAGATGTTCCCCGAGACCATGGTCCCCACAGCCCTCCACCGAGCAATTCAGTCCCTCAGGGAGTTTGGATGTGTCTGTGGAGCTTCCATGACCTTTCCTTGTACAAGTTGTGCTGGTTTCCCCTGTATTGTGTACTGTCTCACCCTTCGCGCAAGATACCACTTATCTATTGCCTATTTAGTATTTCCTCCTCCACCCCTCCCATCCCTGGTAACCAACAAAGATTGTTACATTTTGTGTGTGAACTTTTTCATGGGTTTTTACAATAGAGGTCTCATACAATATTTGTCCTTTTGTGATTGACTTATTTCATCTAGGCTGTAATTTTTATGGGAGCAGATTGCCAGGTATTTTCTCTTGCAGAGCCACTAGGTGGGTTCCAACTACTGACCTTTCAGTTAGCAGCGGAGCACTTAACCGTTTGCGCCACCCTGAGACTCCTGAGACATACTAGTGCATATAATTTACTATTTTTTGGATCTTAGTAGGAATTTGGTAACTCTTGGTAGTTATGTTGATTAATCTCCTTGGAAGAAAAGTGGTTTATGAGCTATAGCTCCTAACTAATATGATAATAAATTGACTGGATCCATAGGCTGAGTAGCCTTGGTGTTGCAGTGGTTAAGTGCTTAACTGCTAACCGAAAGGTTGGTGATTCAAATCCACCAGCCGGTCTGCAGGAGAAAGATGTGGCAGTCTGCTTCTGTAAAGATTGCAGCCTTGGAAACCCTGTGGGGCAGTTCTACTCTGTCTTATAGGGTCATTGTAAGTTGGAATTGACTTGATGGTTATGGGTTTGGTGTTTTTTGATTTGGATCCATAAACTACATGCATTTGAAAAGTTACTATTATTGGATTCAGAATTGTCCAGATCAAATGTCCCTTGATGCCTTCCTTAACTCAAACTCTGCATGTTCATTTAACTTAACTAACCAAAGAAGACCTCTCCTTCCCTTCAGGTTGCCATCACCATGGCTGCTGTGGACAGCTTCTACCTGTTGTATAGGGAGATTGCCAGGTCTTGCAATTGCTATATGGAAGCCTTAGCTTTGGTTGGAGCCTGGTATACAGCCAGAAAGAGCATCACCGTCATCTGTGACTTTTACAGCCTGGTCAGGCTACATTTTATCCCTCGCCTGGTGAGCAGAGTGGATCTGATCAAGCAGTACGGAAGATGGGCGGTCGTCAGTGGTAAGAAGGGAGATTGTAATTCTTGCCTGATTTAAAGTCAAAATCATCTTTTCTGTTCAAGTTATATTTTGAGTCCTATGCATTATTGAAAGAGCTTTTGAATTTAATGTGATGATTTAATAACGTGGTGATTTAATAATAAAATTTAGTACACCTGTTATGGTTATGTTCACGTTGTTTACTGCGCTCATCTTAGGAAGAATTTTCCTCATGACTGTTCTTCTTACTCTGCCCTCTCCTATTCACAGTCCTACTCTAGCCCCACCTTCCAACCCCCTGCTTTTCTTTTTTGCTCCCTGTTCTGAAATTGTCCTTGGACACCATCACCATTTTCAGAAATGCTTCACCTATTTTATATCATTTTAAGCTATGATTGTTTTCTAGAAAAAGTACCTCCTGGTACACATTCACTCCAGATACAAGTTTGAAAACAATTCCCTATTGTGTGTCATACCAACTTGGTAAATGTAAAATAGCTCTTCATCTGTTGTCTGTCAGGGTGTCTGGAAGAGCGTTTTTTATTTTTATTTTTTATTGTGCTTTAAGTGAAAGTTTACAATTCAAGTTAGTGTCTCATACAAAAATTTATACACACATTGTTATGTGACCCCAGTTGCTCTCCCTATACTGTAACAGGACACTTCTCCTTTCCACCCTGGATTTCCTGTGTCCATTCAGCCAGCATGGGAGTGCATTTAACTAGCATGTATCAGTCCCTGGGTGGTGTGAATGGTTAATGTGCTCAGCTGCTAATCAAAGTTTAGAGGTTCCAGTCTACCCATAGGTGCCTCAGGAGAAAGACCTGGCAGTCTACTTCTGGAAAATCAGTCATTGAAAACCCTGTGGAGCACAGTTCTATTCTGACACACGTGGGGTCGCCATGAGTTGAAAGCAACTTGTTGGCAACTGGTTTTTATCATTCATCTTATTGGCTCAACATTGTTGTACTTGACTGGTAAATACTAGAACTCCTTTTATTTCGAGTGTGCATTTTTCTCTGATTAAACATGGAAATGGCATATTTCAGATCCATTTTTTAAAAATAATTTATTTTTGTTGTTGTCTAGAATATACGCAGCAGAACATATACCAGTTCAGCAATTTCTACTTGTACCATTCAGTGATATTGATTACATTCTTTGAGTTGTGCATTCTCACCCTCCTTTTCTGAGTTCCTCCCCCATTAACATAAACTCACTGCTCCCTGAGTTTCCTATCTAATCTTTCGAGTTGCTGTTGTCAGTTTGATCCCATATAGATAGATCTTGAAAGAGCACAATGCTCAAGGCAGACATTCTTCACTGGTTAAGCTAAAATGTTGTTTGGTTTTAAGAAGACTTCAGAGGATATTTTTGGTTTAAGGTTTAAAGAGTATCTCAGGGTGATAGTTTTAGGGGTTTATCCAGCCTCCATGACTCCAGAAAGTCTGGATTCCATGAGAATTTGAAATTCAAATCTATTTTAAAAGTCTCCCCATGAAACGAGTGTGCTCACTTTCCCCTTTGCATTATAGGTGCAACCAATGGGATTGGAAAAGCCTATGCTGAAGAGCTAGCAAGCCGTGGTCTCAATATTGTCCTAATCAGTCGGAACAAAGAGAAGTTGCAAGTTGTTGCTAAAGACATAGCTGACACTTACAAAGTGGAAACTGATATTATAGTTGCGGACTTCAGCAATGGCCGTGAGATCTATGTCCCAATTCGAGAAGCCCTGCAAGACAAAGACATTGGTATCTTGGTAAATAATGTAGGTGTGTTCTACCCCTACCCCCAGTATTTTACTCAGGTCTCTGAGGACAAACTCTGGGACATCATTAACGTAAACATCGCTGCAGCTAGTTTGATGGTCCATATAGTATTACCAGGAATGGTGGAGAGAAAGAAAGGTGCTATCGTCACTATCTCTTCCGGCTCCTGCTGCAAACCAACTCCCCAGCTGGCCGCATTTTCTGCCTCTAAGGTAATGTATTAATTACTAGAAAGAGAAAGTATAATGCATTAGATAATTTATTATAGCTGTTTGGTCAGATTTGTTGAGTACTTTGTCAGCAACCATTTTTTACTTATACTGTATTTTTTCCTGAAATTATAGTAACCAAGTCTTTTTTTTTTCCTGGATATTCTTTCATTTTCCTGAAAACTAAAGTAAGCCTTTTCCCCCCCTCTGTTTTAACAGGCTTATTTAGATCACTTCAGCAGAGCGTTACAGTATGAATATGCTTCTAAAGGCATCTTTGTACAAAGTCTGATCCCATTCTATGTAGCTACCAACATGTCTGCTCACAGCAGCTTTCTGCACAAATGCCCGTGGTTAGTGCCTTCACCCAAAGTATACGCACATCATGCTGTTTCTACCCTTGGAATTTCAAAAAGGACCACAGGATACTGGTCCCATTCCATTCAGGTAATGCTGTGCTCTCAGCTCTCGTAATGAGGTTAATGCATCCCAAACCTTTATAAATGATACATAGGAATTTGATGAAGCCCAATGCTGAAAGCTGAGAATTGTAAAATGTGATTCTTGATGATTTTGGTTAAGTCACTGAATTTTCTTTTGTGGAATTATTAAGAATATTCAAATGTTCAATCTGTATGACACCTAAAAGATGAAATATGCTGCTTTAATGTAAGTCTGAGCGGTAGCAGTATAAAACTATTACATATTTATATGGGAATTTCAAAGGAAGAAAGATTCTAGTAATGTTTGAAGGGGTACCTCTAAGTCAATAGTGCAATCTGAACAACATGAAACATAAAATAGGCCTTTATTGTACATAACCATTATGTCAGATAACATCTCAGGATATTCTTGAATTCTCTTGTTCAAGAAGCATAGAATTTTTTTAAAAGTGTGTTGTTCCGGCATGACAAAGATTTGAGTCTGTAGTGTTTTAAAGAGAAACATTTTTGATTCTTAGGTAGAGAATATGGGGATTTATTATAATAGACTTGTATTTCTTTATCTGGCATAGTATATAGATGTGCCCTGTTTAAAATTTTTTTTCTTTAATATGTAGTGTTTTCTTAATTACTAAATGCATATTTTTGGGACTATTTACGTAAAGATTATTAGATTTACAACCACCACATAAATAGATAAGTGAGTCAACAGTTAATTTTTACTTTTATCAAAGGATGTGGCAAAAAGTTTGCTGAAGAAGAAAGTTTTATTTAAGTGGCCATTTCCAGGTTCTTAGTTACTTGAGAAAAGCAGAGAAACCTAAACAGTAGTCTTAGATGCTGCTGACTGTTGGGAGTTCCCTTAGAAATGAAGATGTAATGAGGATAGGCTTTAGATTCGGTAGATGCTTTGACTGTTTATTGTTGTTGTTAGGTGCTAGTGAGTCAGTTCCGACTCGTAGTGACCCCATGTACAGCAGAATGAAACACTGTCTGGTCTTGCACCGTCCTCACAATCGTTGCTATGTTTGAGCCCATTGTTGCAGGCACTGTGTCAGTCCATCTCATTGAGGGTCTTCCTCTTTTTCACTGACCCTCTACTTTACCAAGCATGATATCCTTCTTGAGGGACCGGTCCCTCCTGATAACATGTTCAAAGTCAGTCAGACAAAGTCTCACCATCCTCACGTCTAAGGAGCATTCTGGCTGTAGTTCTTCAAAGATAGGTTTGTTCATTCTTCTGGCAGTCCATTGTATATTCAGTATTCTTCACCAACACCGTAAGTCAGATGCATCAATTCTTCTTTGGTTTTTCTTAGTCATTGTCCAGCTTTCGCATGCATATGAGGTGATTGAAAATACCATGGCTTGGCTTGCGTCAGGTGCACCTTAGTCCTCAAAGTGACATCTTTGCTATTTTAACACTGTTTATACACACCGGTATTTTAATCACAATTGGACTTTGTTCACATTGATGAGCTTTTCTTGAGAACGTATTTTTTCTGCCCAGAAGTTCTGTCAAGCCAATTTAATTCCCAGAGTAGTTTTCTATTCAGAGCTGTTAAACTGTTTCAATGTTTTCTATTTTCATTTTACTCAAATTACTTTCAGTGTTGTCCTTTTTTTTTCAATTTTACAACAAAGATTTGATTCATCATTTGCTATTTCATCCATAGTAGATTTCTCTGATTGCCTTTGCCACTGTGATTTTTCTTTTGTAGTCATCATTTCTCCTGAATGCATTTTTCCCAGGTTGAATTTTGCCAATCTAAATTATGTCAAGATTTTAATCCTCTTTCAATCTCTTGCCTATAAGAAATTTACTGTTGATGGAGTTTGATATGTCAAACATACTGCATGAAGTTTTATTCTGTGTTCATTCCAATTAGTCTTCCACATTAGGAATTAAATAAGAATGATAGTTTATTTTTTGCCAGATATGGTGGTAGATTGAAGAGGAGGGTTGAATGCAGAGGAGGTAGATGGGTTAAAGAGGAAGAAGCAGCACAAAATATTCTCAGGTTTATGGCTTCAGAAACTCAGTGGTGTTATTTACTCAGATAGGTAGCATAAGAGGAAGAATCAGGTTTTGGGAGAAAAAATGAGAGTTTTTCATGTGCTAATTTGAAGGGCTCCTTTCCACACACTACATAAGCACTGAAACAATATGTCAGGAATTTCACTTTGAAGGGAATCTGACCGTCTAGTGGTTTAGTGTAGCCTGCCTGCAGATTCCTCCCCAGGGACCGGAAGCTGCTTAGATCTCCTTGGATTTGGAATGATTTGTTTAGGGCACAGGCTCCAAGGAGCAGAATCCAGGTATTTTCCCTTGGCTCTTTAAAGGGGTCAAAAGAAACCTTAAGGAGCCCTGGTGGTGCAGTGGTTAAGCGCTTGGCTGCTAATCAGTAGGTTGCCAGTTCGAACCCACCACCTGCTCTGTGGGAGAAAGATGTGGTAGTCTATTTCCGTGAAGATTTACAGCCTTGGAAACCCTTTGGGGGCAGTTCTGCTCTGTCCTATAGGGTCGCTATGAGTTGGAATCAACTCATCAGCAACGAGTTTTAAAGAAACCTTTTATTTCCCTAGGGAGTTACCCATGGCTCCTGACCAAATACTGGGCCTCTGGTATCTTGTGTCTTGGTGTCTAAGTTCTCTTGTTTAACTTAGCTCCATCTTGCTCCTCAAACCCCAGTTTCCTCATCCAGTACTAACCATGTTTGCATCTATTTATGCATCTATCTATATCAACTGCCTTTTTTTCTGGAATGATTTTGTAATGAACGTACTATTCGTATCACATTAAGCAACAATGGGATTGTATTCTATGTGTAGGTCTGTCCAGCCTCATTGGAGAAAGGGCTGAGTGGTGATCATGTTTCTATTCTATTCCCCATAGAGTCTAGGAGTACAGTCTTATGCAAGACTAGGTGCTCAGTACAGTAGTCCCGAAGCACTTTTTCCTTTGTTGTGTTTAATGTGATCTGTGGATATGTGATGGATTAAATCATAGGCTGATCTTAGCACTTCAGTGTTGATGGCTTTGAGGTCTAACCTTCTAACCCTCTTTCTCTTTCATTTTTAGTTTCTTTTTGCACAGTATATGCCTGAGTGGCTCTGGGTGTGGGGAGCAAACATTCTCAACCGCTCATTACGTAAGGAGGCCTTATCCTGCAAAGCATGAACCTGGATGATCGTTTAGAAGTTTCACCAACTTACGGGAACCTATGGTATTCTGACATTTGGAAGAATACGGTTAATTCATCTCATATATTTTCTATTATTTCTGGTTATTTAGCATTCTGTTGAGTCATCATTTGCAAAGCAAACATGATACTTTTAGAGAATACTGTGGGGAAAACCTCAAGGGACACTTGAACGGCACAGAGCAAATAACAACTGTCGTGTAGGAACTAATTGGAGAAACCTAAATTTCGATGCTTTTTTCCCCTAAGCTATGCAAGAGTTGTGTGATTTATGCTGCTCTCTGAACCAAGGCAATCTGAAATTGAAATATACTTAAAATATGACTTGTCAGCTCTTGTAATTTCAGATTTTTTTAAGGTAAATACCTGTTTCATTAGCTGAATTGCAGTATTGGTTTTCAAATGTTCATCAGGAAAGAGTGTTTAAATGTGTTACTTTATAACTAAGATTGCTGGTATTATTAGCAGTGAACATAGTGTGTATTACATTGCATAGCTTTAGTTGTTTGTATATGAAAGTGCTGCTCTTCTACTGAGGTTTCATCAGAGATGAGTATGTGTGTCTATGAGCAATTTTATTTATGGATAAATTACTTCAAAAAAGTTTTCATGTCAAGCTGGCTTAATGTGTAACCTTACGGGGTATTAAAAATCTAGATTATTCCTTTTCATACTAAGCAAACCTACCCAATCCTGTGCTGTTGATTTGCCCTGTGTAATATTACTTAGCACATTCTGGTTTTCATTTTAATCTCCTATGACAATAACTCATTCCTTGATTTGGACGTGTACTGGATGACTCTGAGTCCCGTCTTGATTTATACAGATAACTATTGTGGGCAAGTAGTGATTGATCAGTCTGTGTTCCATTTTGTAGCTGAAATGTAGCCCTCTAGAGCTTTCTGTCTCTGGTTTCCATACACTTTCTATGTCTTCTTATTCCAGTCCAGTAGCGTTATTGTTACAAACATCAAGTATTTGTGGAATACTAGTTAAAATATGCATAAATTATGTCTGTGATAATCATGTATTATAGCTGTTGAAATAATATGTTAGAAGCCCATTCTTGATTCGTGTAATGAATTTATGCATTATAGTGAATACTTTTATTGGTGTGAAGATAATTATGCACAAACCCCTACAGTGTGGGTTAGCATTGAAACCTACTGTGAAATGTTATTTTGTTGTTTTTTTTTTTTGTTCAAGTCTTATAAAGCCAGATATTTTTAAGGACCACATACCTAGTGCTTTGAAAACTGTAAATCACAATATGAATATGACAATATGTGCATATTTAAAATTCAGAGTTGATATTGTGACACTGATGCAGAAGCTAGTAAATTCATTGAAAGTCAGATTTATGGAATCGTTTTCTTGTGAGATGATATTCCATTATAAGTAGGCCTAAGCTCACTTTTATGTGATACACACAGTTTTGTCAGTGACATGGCCTGCAGTATTTTCACCCATGTCTTGGACTCAGAAGAGCAGTGGTTAAATCCAGAAGCTCATCCACTGATAGACTATGTCTTGATGACAGAAGAGGATAAGATGTGAAAAATTATGAACTGGAGATTTTATGTAACACTGAATGTTTTGATGGAGTTACCTTGGAAACCTTTATTTTGTCACATTTGGTATTTTCCCTCACTTAAAATTAATTTATGATCATTAAGTCTAGAAAAAATTTAACCTCATGCCACATTGACCTGAACTCTACTTGATGTGTGTGATATGAAGCTGCAACTTTATGTAAAAATATTGTCTGATAATTGTATCTAAAGTTGTGTGGTGCCGTGTTGTCTTATATTTATAAATTAGGTAGTGAATCATTGTTATGTGATGAGACTAAGTAAACCATGTCAGTGATGTTTTTGAATTCTCCGCTTAGCAGGATATAGGTAGATATGCCAGTTGGTGCAAATGTAGTATAAGCTTGTCCATCGCTTTAGTGAAAGATCAAAACCAAGACTCTTCCTTAGGTTTTCTATCCTTCATAAAGTACTTCTTTCTTTTTTTCTCCAGAGCTCATTTGAGAGCCTTAGTTGCACCACAGTTTGTGGATGGGGTTTCCCACTGAGGATGTGGGAAATAAGAACCTTTGAAACTTAATCTGTAAACTGAGAATTTAAAAATAAAAGCAGTTGCTTTTGCTTCTTTTGGAAGAGGTTTTTCTCCAAGTGTTTGTAAATTGGTTGTTTGGAATAAGAGATACATTTCCCCCTTACTGACAAACAATTATAAAAAGTTACCAAAAATTAACCTTTGACTACCTGTGGTAGTAATTCATTAACAGCTGATAATTCAGCAAGAAAATTGTATGTAACAATGTCTCCAGTATGTCTTTTGAAACTAAGTCATTTTCTTGATCTCATTTTCCTGATACGTTGAGTAAGATGACTGCTGACTTTGATCACTGAATTTGGCATTGAGCCATTTCAGTCAAGTGGAGAAGATGAAGCTAGAGTGGAGTGGGTTCAAGGAAGAGTCAGAAGAAAAAAGGGGAGACATCAGGTGGAGACAACTCTTTTGAGGAGCCCTTTTTCCAACCCAATTACTGAGAATCTAATTACATTTGGGAACCAGAGGTTTAGGTGGTTTGTCTTCAGTCTTGACACTGAGTCCTCCGAAACCAATTCCAGTCTGTGTCTCACTGTTGTCTTGGCTGTTATGCTTTAAAGGAACATTTAATTTTGAATAAAGATTTACCTTCCCATGGTGGTGCAGTGATTAACAGCTCAGATTGCCAACCAAAAGGTGGCAGTTCAAATCCACCAGCCGCTCCTTGGAAACGCCATGGAGCAGTTCTACTCTGTCCTATAGGGTGGCTATGAGTCGGATTCGACTCCATGGCAACAGGTTTAGTTTTTGTTTTTTTTCTCATGGAATACTGAATGCTTTATGTCCATGAAGCAGTGAGTTTAGAGAGTTATTTTAGACCCTGGAGTGGTGGAAAACCTGTATACCAGGATCCTGTAGCTCCCTCAGTCTTGCTTGGTAGATCTCCAAGTAACTTATCTCTGCCATACCCAGCCACCTTCGATTTATAGGCATTCTCAGAAGCTGGCCTCAGCATCCTCTTCTCTGCGTTGGAGCTTCACTATCACATGACATCTATGTTTGCAACTCACTGTCGACCTGTGAATTCAGTGGTATAGTGATTTAAAAAAAAACCTTGCCTTTGAGTCAGGTTCTGACTCATAACGACCCTATAGGACACAGTAGAACTGCCCCATAGGGTTTCCAAGGCTGTCATATTTATGGAAGCAGACTGCCACATCTTTCTCCTATGGAGTCGCTGGTGGGTTTGAACCACTGACCTTTTGGTTAGCAGTCAAACGCTTAACCACTGCACCACCAAGGCTCCCTGGCATAGTGATTGAGGGCTATTAAAAGAAGCCTGACCAAAATTAATGTACCCCAAATTAGAAGGACACAGTTAAGATCAAATACGTTACATGGTGACAGCAGGAAGCACTTAACTTTGAGGATTTACAAATGTACAAGCATCAAGAATTCTCTGAAAGTTCATAAAATCGAATGTGAGCTCAGAATGGGGAGAAAGTCTTAAGCATCAGATATGAGTTGGTCTAAATACTAACCCCCCACCACTTTTGAACATGTGCAGGAGCCAGGCACTTTATGCTTCACTTAACCCTCACTGCACCCTAATGAGTTAGGTATCAGTATCTTTATTTCAGAGTGAGAAAGCTGAGGTATGAAGAGGTGAAACAACTTGCCCAGGGTCACAAAGTGCCTGAGGTGGGATGATTTCTAGGCTTTCAACCAATGTATTCTGCGGTTCTATTTTAAGAGCTCGCTAGATGGAATTTGGGGTGGAGAAGGTTTAGCATATTAGAGTGGGAGTCAGACTGTTCAGAATTGCAATCCTCACAGCCACTTCACTTGTCTGCACCTCAGCGGCCGCACGGTAACATAGGTAGTGATGCCTGTGGTTTCGCTTAATTATGGGGAGGAAGTGGAAAGGTGTTTAGCCCCGCACCTGGGAGTGAGTACTCCTGGTGTTGGGCGATGAGGAAGAAGTGGGGGCGGATAGACTTACAGACTGGGTGCTTGGGGAGGTGCCGTTAAGCGGGGTTGGGGATTCTCATATGCCTAGGCTGGGGAGAAAGGGCCATGAGCCTGGCTTTGGATACAGACACCCAAGAGGGGCCCGGAGGAAGTTTCCACTAAAGTAACGACCATTCAACACGTTTCTGGCCAATGCTGGCAAACCTCTGAGCGAAGGGGGCCGTTTCACCAGGGTCGTCCTCTGTAAATATGACTCAGTTGGGCCGCTTTCCGAGATCCCTGGCCCCAAAGCCCAGCGAATCCCCAGCGAGGGCATTTTAACCCTTGAGTCTCACAAACTCCCACCCGCTCCGAGGAAGTTGGCCACGCCCCTCCGCATGCCGCCACTCCTCCACGCCACAAATGTCGCGAGACCGTCGCCCCTCCTTCGGGCCCCAGCCGGGCGGCCCCTAGGCGCCCGGAGCGCGCACGCAGGTCCCGGGCGCGCGGAGCACGCTGGGCACGCAGGGCCGGCGGAGGCCGGCGCTCCCAGCGGCTAGTCTCCCGATCGGGTAGTGCGGTCTCGCGAGAGTTGGGAGTAAACAGCCTCGAATGGAGACCAGAGGCGTGCTGTCGGTAGAGGCTCGGTTATCCCGGGCCCGCCGGACCGGAGCGTGAGGCAGCCGCAGGTACGTCAGTCGTTCCCGACGGGTGGGCTACCGTCAGCTTGCGCCCGAAGGCCGCCGCCGCCGCCCCTCCCGACGGCCTCCCGAGCGCTCAGGTGTGTCGGCCGCACCGGAGGCCGCGAGGTGAGGGGCGGCGGGGCCGGCCGGCCGGGACCTCCTGCTCGCCGCTGCAGACGCCCTTCGGGCCGGGGCTCGGGCCGCCACGCGCGGAGCGGCCTCGGGTCCCTAGTCAGTTCTTCTACTGCGACAGGGCAGCGGCATCGCGATGACTTAGGGATGCAGCAGGCAACCCGGCGCGGTGGGGACGTTTGGGGTCATGTATTGAAAATATGAGTTTATAAGCACGAAGTACTTCATGAATACACTCTCGTAAAAACCGCGACAGTCCCCTTTACCTCCCCGTATCCCCAGACACTACCATGACTTACAGCTTGATGTGGACCCTGCCTGGCTCTTTTCTGTGTGTCTACACGGTCTGGTACATGGTTCAGTTTCGTTATTTTTTTTCTGTGATATAAACTTTCAGTTAGTGGAATGATATGCCCTTAGTCTGGCCCTCAGTCTCCAAACACCCATAATTCTAGGTATGCCAGGAGGTGCTGGTATCAGGTCTAAAATGAACTCCTGTAGCAGAGTTCGTGGTCCTGGAACCTGGCGATTGTCTGCCATATCTCGGTACACATTGCTCTGCTGATTTTTAAAAATGCAGTTTAAGAATCCTGAGGGCCAGGTGGGCATGTTTTTCCTATTAGAATGTCTTTGAAACCTGTAGGATTTTAAAGTCTTGCTTTGCCCTGTCATGCTTGTACTACCTAAGACTGTTGTAGATCATCAGCATAATTTTTATTAGGATGTTTACTCTTTGTTTTAGGTAGAGGCCTCTGAGAATCTTGGTCTATGTGTCTACACAAGTGAAGTTAAATATTTGTATTTACTTAAACTTTGAATGACACTTCCAAATGAGGTTGAGTGGACTAAGACCTCAAAATTGAATTCTGGAGATGGGTTCTTTAATCTTAATGATGCTAGCAATTGGCTTTCACTTCTGAGTCTCAGTTTGCATATGTATAAAAATGAGGAGCTTGGAGAAGAGTAGTTATCCCTCCTCCAACTTTTTTTTTTTTGTCTGCAGAATCCTTTTTTGTTACATTAATTTTTTATGTTAAGAGTTTTACTGTGGTATAATTTACATACTATGAAATACACGTGTTTTCAGTGTACTATTTAATGATTTGTAGTAGATTTAGAGAGTTGTGCGATTATCACCATCATGACAATCCACTTTTAGAAGGTTTCCATCACCCCTAAAATATCTCTGGTGCCCATTTGCAGTCACTACCTGTTCCCACCCCCAGCCCCAGCCAAATACTAATCTACATTTTGCTCTCTAGATTTGCCTTTTCTGACTATTTTATGTAGATGGAATCATAGAATATGTGGTCTTTTGTGTCTGGCTTCTTTCACTGTGCATAATGTTTTCAGGGTTCATACCCTCTGTAGCCAGTATCAGTACTTCATTTTTTTTATGGCTGAATGATATTCCATTATATGGATATACTACGTGTTGTTTATACATTCATGCAGAGTGTTTTTTGCAAATAAAAAATTATTTTATGCACCAGTGTGTGATGCAGATGACAGCAGAGTTGTTCATTGGATATAGGCGTGAGATCTAGCTGGACCTGGACCCAGTAGGTCTCTCCATGACACTCCCCAGGCATTCCTGATAATCAAGAGTTGGTGCTATAGATGGAAAAAGAGGAATTCTTATCCGGTGCTTGCAGAGCCTTTAAGCACCTAGTGTTTTGTGGATCAAGAGGGAACTCATGTTGTCAGGAAGTTTTGAGCATTCCCTCCAAAGTCACATCTTCAATGATTCCATTTTCTATGAATCTAGTGGTTGATAGGAGCCCTGGTGGTGCAGTGGTTAAGAGCTTGGCTGCTAACCAAGAGGTCAGCGGTTCCGATCCACCAGTTGCTCCTTGGAAACCCTACGGGGCGGTTCTGCTCTGTCCTGTAGGGTCGCTATGACTTGGAATTGACTTGACGGCAACAGGTTTGGTTTTTTAGTTTTGGTGGTAGATAAGACAGTGAAACCTGTGAGAGCTGGAACTCGACAGTCCTGCCTTGTTTTTCTGGGTCTTGCAAATTTTCCACCTTTGACAGGGTGCAGTCTTACCACTTTTCTATTGCTAGTTTTAGTGAAAAATATTTGAGTTTTCCTTCTCGCCTGGGTTTCTGCCTTACACAGATTCTGGATTTCACAGGTTTTACTGTACTTGCCTGCTGACTTTTTATTTGTGTGGCAGCCACAAAAACTCAACAAAGACTAGGAAGGCTGAAGACTTAGGTAAAATACTCATTGCTTCCATTAGTGTTTTAAATGGGTTCTTTTTGAGCAATTTGCATCTTGCCAGTTTGCACCTGGAGAGAGTTGAGACAATGGTTGTATTTTTATCGGGAAAACTTGACAGCTCCAAGCCTGGGTGACCTCAGACATTAAGAATGGAAAGATAGACCTTTTATTTGATATTTGGGTAGGGTACAGAGGGTTGCAAACAAATTGTTCTCTTTCAGTGTTCTACCTGAGGCAGGTTAAGAAGGTTGTAAAAAGAGACTTTGAGTCTCTGGGTAGTGCGAATGGCTAATGCGCTAGACTGTAAACGGAAAAGTTGGAGGTTCGCGTCCACTCAGAGGCTCCTCGGAAGAAAGTCCTGGAGATCTGCTTCCAAGAAGTCAGCCATTGAAAACCCTGTGGAGCACAGTTCTGTTCTGACACTCATAGGGTCACCATGAATCTGAGACAACTTAACGGCAACTAGTTTAAAAAGAGACTTAAGTTGAATTGCCCTTCTTTGTGGCCTCATCAGCTTTGAGGCGCTGCAGAAAACTGTTAACTAGGTTTTTGGTTAAAGAAAATAATTTAAAGTAAAACAAGGAAGGTACTAAGGTTGGACTGCCTCGTGTGGTTAGCCAGCACTAGAGGACTAAAGGATAGGAAACAATAAATGGAGACAAGGGCAACATCCGCGAAATAATAGGCAATACAAGACAGTATGGCTCAAGCGTTCTCAACCTTGGCACTATTGCTACTTCAGGCTGTGTAATTTGTGGGTTTTACCTACTAGTAGACAGAATATGCTGGAAGAAATGGTTCATTCATGCTTAAGAACACACCTTTATTTTAAGATAGTGTGGTCTGGCACAGCTTAAATGTTAGCCTATTTACAATGTTAATAAAAATACCAAAGTGGTATTTTTGCAGCTAGATTTTTAATTGAACTGAATAGTCCCCTTCTGTGGTCTAAACACAATTCAGAGTCTTATCTGGAGCTGTTTTAGTAAAATAGTTTATTAAAAAGTGAGGCTTACCTGCATAAGTAGATGTTTATTGGCCGATACAAGTCATTTTCCCTCACCTGAACTGTGTTCTTTAATTATATTCAGAGGAATAATTTCAGTTGTAACAGAATTATAATCTTAGTGATGTTCTTTTATTATGCAAATTATAAGTAGAAGAGTCTCTGAGCTGCAAGGAATATTAGCTGTCAGCTAGATCAGTTGCTTGCCCAAGTAGTACATTTCCTCTACTTTGTTTCCCTTTAACATTTGTATCCCATTAAATGTTATTCCTGGTATATATAATTTGAGCTGTTTAGTATTTGATGTCAATTTTTTTTTCATTCCACCTGTATTAGAGGTGCAGTCATACTTACGGAAAATCAATACTTATGGAAATACATCTTTTATGCCTATACCTTGGTATGGAAAGAAAACCAAATCTTCTACATAAAGAAGTTACAGAAATTAAATCCAGGAAACACTCACTGGACCCAGTAACATCCCAAACCTGGCCCTACGAGTTGATACTACAAATGATAAGCCTTTTTAGAATGAACTAACTAAAAGCTTAATGTTTTCAAAGGTATCTTTTCCTTAGGCAAGAAAGTAGTTTTAGATGGATTTTTTAAAACAATTCCCATGAAGTAGATTCCTTTTAAGCTGTTATGTGTACAAAAAAATAAAGTCTTTACATATTTGAATCTTTGTCCCACTGTCTTACCAGAAAATATGATTTTTTTTCTTTGAAATTTATTTTAAAAGGTTTATTAAAGTATGTGTTTTATTTAAGTATAAAAGTAACA
>NW_004443989.1:7423013-7554005 GCF_000243295.1 Trichechus manatus latirostris | reverse complement strand
GTTTTTTTTTTTTTTTTTCCTATGCACATAGACACATTTTTTATGATCAAAATTTGGACTATACTGTTAGCAGTTGAAACTCACCGAGCAGCTCTGTAGAAAAAAGGCCTGGCAAACTGCTTTTGTAAAGATTACAGCTAAGATATATCTATATGGGATCAAATTGACAACAGCAACTCGAAAGATCAGATAGGAACCTTAGGGCGCAGTGAGTTTATATTAATGGGTGAGGAACAACTCAGCAAAAGAGGGTGAGAATGGTTGCACAACTCAGAGAATGTAATCAGTGTCACTGTATAGAAGCTGTTGAATTGGTGTATCTTGCTGTGTATATTCTCAACAACAGCAAAATAAATAAAATGGAAAACAATGGTTACAGCCAAGATAACCCTGTTGAGCAGTTGTACTCTGTAACTCATGAGGTTGCCATGAGTTGGAATTGACTTGACAGGTACAAGTTTGGTTTGGCACATGACCTACTTTTTTACTTAATATTTCGTTAGCATTTCCCATATTCTTAAGTATTCTTTGAGAAATGTATTAGTTTCCCTTTTGCTACTGTAACAAATTACCACAAACTTAATGGCTTAAAACAGAACAATATATTATCTTACAGTTCTGGAGGTCAGAAATCCAAAATCAGTCTCACTGGGCTAAAGTCAGGGTGCCTGCAGAGCTGCATTACTTCTGGAGGCTCTAGGGGAGAATCCGTTTCCTTGTCTTTTTCAGCTTCTAGAGGCTTCCTGCATTCCTTACGACCCCTTCTTTGCATCACTTCAACCACTTGCTTCAATCCATAGTCACATCTCCTACTACCTAGTACTCTGGTCTCCTGCCTCCCTCTTTTAAAGCCCCTTGTGATTACACTGGGCCCACTTGAATAATCAGGATGATCTCCCCACCTCCAGATCCTTAATTTAATCTTACCTGCAAAGTCCCTTTGGCCATATAGGGTACCAGTCACAGGTTCCAGGGATGAGGAAGTGGACTCTCTGGAGGCCATTATTCAGCCAGCCCCAGGAACATAATTGGACATTGTTGCATAGCCTTCCATAGTATGGATGAACCATAATTATTTAGCCTGGCCCCCTGTTATTGCACATTTAGATGGTTTCTAATTTTTCCCAATTATAATCTTGCAGTATTCATTCTTAGACATAAATAGTATGTTTTCAGATTCACACTTCTTTGGGACAAATTCTTAGGGGAGATTTTAGAAAAGCCAGACCCCCCCGAGTTCCCACCCCAATTTTGCCACTTACTGGCCCCATGCAAGGTACTAAACTACTCTGGGCCTCAGTGTTCTCATCTACAAAATTGGAGTAGTAACAGTTTGTTGAGAGGATTAAATGAGTTAATGCATGCAGATTACTTAGATTAGTGCCTGCCGCATAATAAACGCCAGTAAGTGTTAGTTTTTTTTCACTACTGGATTTACTAGATAAAGTTGTTAATGCTCATTTTAAGGCTTTTAATACATGTTGGTAAATTACCATTCTGAAATGTTACAAGAGATTTTTACATTCATCAACAACTTTTTTTCTGTTAAAGTGTTACTTAGTATTTAAGTGGATTGTCTGTCTTTTTGTTGTTGAGGTGTTGAAGTTTTCTATAAATTTTAGAGATTAGTCCCATGTCAGATATGTCATTCCCCAAAATTTTTTCCCAGTCTGTAAGTTTTTTTTTTTAATCTTAGAGAAGTCTTTTGATGTCCGTAAGTGTTTAATTTTTAGGAGGTCCCAGTCATCTAGTTTATCTTCTACTGTTTGTACATTTTAGTTATGTTTGGTAGTCTGTTTATGTCACAGATTAGACCCCTAAAGACCTGTGCAAAGAAAACTACAAAACACTATTCAAGAAACCAAAAGAGACCTACATAAATGGAAAAACATAGCATGCTCATGGATGGGAAGCCTCAACAACATTGTGAAAATGTCAGTTCTACCCAAAGTGATCTACAGATACAATGCAATCCTGATCCAAATACCAACAGCATTCTTTAATGTGATAGAAAAATGAATCACCAACTTTACATGGAAAGGAAAGAGGCCCTGGGTAAATAAAGCATTATTGAAGAAAAAGAACAAAGTAGGAGGCCTCACACTACCTGATCTCAGAACCTACTATACAGCCATGGTAGTCAAAACATCCTGGTACTGGTACAACAGGCACATAGACCAATGGAACAGAATCGAGAACCCAGATGTGAATCCATCTACCTATAGTCAGCTAATCTTTGACAAAGGACCAAAGTCCATTAAATGGGAGAAAAGACAGTCTTTTTAACAAATGGTGCTGGCAAAACTGGATGTCCATCTGCAAAAAATTGAAACAGGACTGATACCTCACACCATACACAAAAACTAACTCAAAATGGATCAGAGACCTAAATATGAAACCTAAAACAATGAAAATCATGGAAGAAAAAATAAGAACAACACTAGGAGCCGTAATACATGGCATAAAGCAACTACAAACCGTAACTAACAATGCACAAATGCTAGAATATAAACTAGATAACTGGGAGCTCCTAAAAATTGAACACTGCTCATCAAAAGATTTCTCCAAGAGAGTGAAGATAACCTACAGACTGGGAAAAAATTTTTAGCTGTGACATATCCGAGAAGGGTCTAATCTCTAAAATCTATAGAATACTACAATGCCTCAATAACAAAAAGACAAATAATCCAGTTTAAAAATGGGCAAAGGATATGAACAGACATTTCACCAAAGAAGACATTCAGGCAGGTAACAGAAACATGAGGAAATACTTGAGATCATTAGCCGTTAGAGAAATGCAAATCAGAACTACAAGGAGATATCATCTCACCCCGACATTAATGGCACTAATCAAAAAACAGAAAATAAACAAATGTTGGAGAGGTCTCGGGGAGATTGGAACTCTTATGCATTGCTGGTGGGAATGTAAAATGGTACAACCGCTAGGGAAAATGATAATGTGCCTCCTTAAAAAGCTAGAAATAGAAATACCATACTATCCAGCAATCCCACTCCTAGGAATATATCCTAGAGAAATAAGAGCCATCACCTGAGTAGATGTAAGCACACCCATGTTCATTGCAGCGTTATTCACAATAGCCAAAAGATGGACCCAATCTAAGTGCCTATCAACAGATGAAAGGATAAACAAATTATGGTTCATACACACAATGGAATACTACGCAACGATAAAAAACAATAATGAATCCGGGAGACATCTCACAATGTGGATGAATCTGAAGGGCATTATGGTGAGTGAAATAAGTCAATCACAAAAGGACAAATACTGCATGAGACCACTATTGTAAAAACCCGAGAAAAGGTTTACACATAGGAAAAAAAAACTTTGATGGTTATGAGGGAGGGGAGAGGTTGGGAGAGGAAATCACTAACTAGACAGTAAGAAAGTGTTAACTTTGGTGAAGGGAAAGACAACACACAGTATAGGGGAAGTTAGCACAATTTGAGCAAGACAAAGTCAAAGAAACTTTCTAGATACATCCAGACACCTTAAGGGACCGAGTTACCGGTGCTGAGGGCTGGGGATCATGGTCTCGGGGGTCATCTAAGTCAAGTGGCATAACATAGTTCATGAAGAAAATATTCTACTCCTACTTTGGTGAATAGCATCTGGAGTCTTAAAAGCTTGTGAGCAGCCATCTAAATTACATGTATTGGTCCCATCACATTCAGAGCAAAGGAGAATAAAGAAAACCAAACACAAAAGGAAAATATTAGTCCACAGGATTAATGGACCACATGAACTCCAGCTTCCAGTAATCTGAGCCCAGAACTAGATGATGACCAGCAACCACCACTGACCACTCTGACAGAGATCATGATACAGGGTTCCAGGCGGAGTGGGAGAAAAATGTAGAACAAAATTCAAATTCACAAAAAAGACCAGACTTACTGGTCTGACAGAGACTGGAGGAACCCCTGAGACTGTGGCCTCTGGCCACTCTGCTAACTCAGAAGTGGAGCCACTCCTGAAATCCATCTTTCAGGCCTACAAAACAAACAATAACACATGTGAAGAACATGCTTCTTAGTTCAATCAAGTATATGACACCAAATGGGTAACACCTGCCCAAAAGCAAAGACGAGAAGGCAGGAAGGGACAGGAAAAGAGGACTAATGGACATGGAGAACCTTGGGTGGAAAGGGGGAGAGTGCTGACACATTGCAGAGATTGCAACTAATGTCAAGAAACCATTTGTGTGTAAATTTTTGAATGAGAAACTAATTTCTGCTGTAAATTTTCTCCTAAAACACAATAAAATTAAAAAAAAATAAAAAATCAGGGTCCCTAGATTTGCCCCTAATTTTCCTTCCATGATCTTTATAGTTTTAGGTTTTGCATTTAGATCTTTGATCCATCTTGAGTTAGTGTTACTTGATTTTTATGGTGTAAATCATAGAAACACTGGAGTTAATTTTAACAGAAGTTTACTTTACTGTGAATCTTCTCAGAATTTGCAGGAATTCTGTCAATTCCTTAGAATGAGGGATGCTTCTAATTTCACTCTGACAAAATCAGTCTTGCCTGTTGGATGTTGAGATGCCATTGTCTTTAGCAGTGATGGGTCATTGACACAGCCAGTGGTCTGCTTATGCACACCATGATCTGCATACATGAAATCTGATATGAGATATTGTCCCCTCCGTTTTAAATTTTTATACTGTCTCCCCTCAGTGCATTCGTGGCAACTCAAGCTAAATATAGAATTATTATTATTATTATTATTTGCATATTTTAGAAACATTCTCAACCTAACAGTTATAAGAACAGCATAAAAACTTTTTCTCCTAAACCATTTAAGTTTCTGACCTGATGCCCCGGGAAATGGTTAGTGGGCCTTTCGTATAAGCAAGGCCCTTCCCATGTAAACACAGCACAGCTGTTAAAATTAAGAGATTAATATTGGTACCTCACTTACCATTAATCCATAGTCATGCTCCATCCATGCTTTGTCAATTGTCCTAGTGATGTCCCTGACAGCACATGGGTCCCATTCAGAGTCATGAGCTGTATTTAGCTGACATGTCCCTTGAGTCTCCTTCAGTCTGGGGCAGTGGCTCCATCATTCCTTGGCTTCTGTTACCCTGGTGCCATTGAAGATTCTAGGCCAGTTATTTTGTAGAATATCCCTCAATCTGGGTTCATCTGATGTCTCATGATTCTGTTCAGGTTGCGTAGCAGCCTCACAGAAGTGATGCTGCTGCTTCTCAGAACATCTGTCCAGGTGGACACAGTTCCATGTGTCTTACTGCTGGCAATTGTGGTCACTTGGTTAAGCTTCTCCACTGCAGAGTTACTCTTTTTCCTTTTGTAATTGTTTTGTTGGGAAGCATTTTGTGACTGTAAATATTCCATTTTTCAAACTTTGGTTTTATTTATTTTTATCACTGTGGACTCATAGTTTCCTTTATTCGTTGTCTTAGGACCCTTACTTTCATTATTTATTTTGATGCTCAAGTTGTCCCAGATTTGGCCAGTGGGAGCCCTGTCACACTGGCTTCTGTGTCCTTTTGTCACATTCCTTTTGAGCACGTCTTTGCTTTCTGGCATAAGAACATGTTTTAAGTTCATCTTGTTCTTATCTTGCCCAGCCTTTCTCCAAGGAGCCTGATTTCTTTTAGTGGAGAATGGTATGTAGAAAACCAGTTCTGGGCACTAGGTGTGCTCACTCCTATTGGGATGTCCCCGCTCCCATGTCCTCTCAGTAGACAGAGCTAGGAAATATCTGTATGCATGTATATAGCTATGAATGTATGTTTAGATGTGTGTATATGTATGCACACACATACATATACAGATTTGCATGGATTTCTGCATCTGTCTATATATTGAAAACCATGAGTTCACACTGTACTTCCAGTTTCAGTCTGATACTGCCCGGGTCATTCGGTTTTTTTCCCTTTTCATGTTTGTGATCCCCTTCTCTAACAGTGAGAAACCTGCCTCCCATTATCCTCAGAATATTTATTTGTTTGGTCAAATCAATTCCCCTCGTAATTAAATATCCCTTTGTCACCACTGCTCTCACCCTGTTACCTGTGTAGTGCCTTCTTTACCCTACTCAGGGTCTGACACCCCTCACACCAGGTGCCCCCCCTTCCTCACCCTGCTCAGGCTCCAACACCCAATATTGGGCCACTGCGGCTCTCCCCCAGATGCCTACCTCCTGCCCTCAACCAAATCATTCAAGAGGGAAGGAGAAAAGGAAAAGTTGCAACTGTTTTTAAAAACTGTTTTTTTTTTATCTTTTTGTGTGTGTGTTGTGTGAGTTTGTTTATACACATGCTGTCTAGGCTGCTGCTTAGCTGCTTGCCACTAGATGGTGAGCCTGTCTTAGGGAAAATGCTTACCAGGTTTACATTATATAGAAGAACCATGAAGGATCAGTCGTTGACACAGGTGAATAAATGTATTAGGTGCTGGAACGTGAGATGTGTGTTTTTAAAGCCCCAGTAGACAAGTCAATGGGGACTAGTGATCTTTAGAACACACCAGCCGAAGCGTGTCGAGGTGGTAAGTTGTGCCAGGCCTTGCCTGTCCAGGGTGTTCACCAAGCCTCCAGCCCCCGTGTGGTGTTTTTGTTTTCCTCAAGGGAAATTTATGTTTTGAAACGTCCTTATTCTAGAATTGGGAGACCATAGAAACCTCAGAATCTGTTGCCATAATTTTTACAAGCCACATTAAAAAAAAAAACCCATTGCCATCGAGTCAATTCCGACTCATAGTGACCCTATAGGACAGAGTGGAACTGCCCCATAGGGTTTCCAAGGAGCACCTGGTGGATTCGAACTGCCAGCCTTTCCGTTTGCAGCCGTGGCTCTTAATCACTACGCCACCAGGGTTTCCATAAGCCACGTAGGTCCTTCAAAAGAGTGTTTTCTTAGAGCCCAGATTTCACTTCCCCCTTTAAGACCATAATCAGGTCAACCAGATTCAGACAGACCAGGGAGGGGAGGTGTTTCCTGTGCCCATCATTTTCAGCCTTCTCATTTATTCCCCTGGGGTTTTGTACCACAGGTGGGCTTGAGACGGAGCAGGTTGGCTGGAATTGCTGGGCACAGAGGGTGCTGTGTGGCGAACCAGCTCACTCCCCGCTAGCAGAGTGCTTTTCTGGAGGGGGTCAGTGACCTTTTAATGACTAACCCAGTTGTCTCTTTCAGTTGACTCCACTTCCTTATGGAAATTCTTCCCCACTGATTTTGATTTCTTTTTAACCCCCCCCCTCCCCCGTTCCCTTCTGCCTACTTTCTCCTCACAAAGAAAAGGTACTGGATTCCCTTGGATGCTGCCCTAACCACGTCCTCCCAATGCCAGTGCTTATCTTAAATTTAACATGTTCAAAACTCAAGCTGTGCCAGTGGGACCACACCGACTTTTTACGTGTCGGCTTCTCCTTCTCAGTTAGGGCAAGCTCTGTTTGTCCAGTTGTTTGGGCAAGACACTTTGACTTCTCACTTGCACCCCTACTCCCCACATCTGGTTCATCAGCAAGTTCTGTCAACTTTGTCTTCATAGCCATGATCTGACCCCCTTCTCTCATCTCTGGCCCTGCCCTGATCCAAGTCACTGTCTTTCTCGCCACCAGATTGCTTACTTACAGGAGCCTTCCAGTTGGTCCCCTACTTCTGACCTTGTGCCCTTCCAACCGGAAACCAGAGGATCCAGTTAAAATGTAAGGCAGATCAGGTCACTTCCTCGCTCACAACCATCTAATGGCTTTCTTTCCCTCTCTAAATAAAAACTTAACACCGTTTCTCTAATTCCTAAGGCCCTCCCCAATCTGTCTAAAGGCTGACTTTTCTGGGCATGCAACAGCCAGCATTGTTTTTTTTACTGCTGCTCTAATTTTCCACTGTGAAGATTGACAGGTTTCCCTCCATCCAGGTATTTTGAAAGCTATCTGTGCCCACATGTAATTTAATACTGAGATAACATTTTTCTTTAGCAATAGCTTAGCTTACAACTGTCTTCTGTCTTTTGTCACTTCCAGTGTGGATTTAATCTGGTTTTATAACATATGTAACTGGCCAAATTTCTTTAAGTTTGAGGCATCAGGTAAAATAAATTGAATGACAGTAAAAACCCTTCTATATGCTTTTCATAGAACTGGCAGAAGGTATTTTGAAATCTGAAGAGGTATAGTGTGAGGTAATTTTAAAGCACAGTGTGTCTTGAAGAAGGTGTGAGATATATATAACCTGTATGA
Organism: Trichechus manatus latirostris; assembly: GCF_000243295.1. Taxonomy (NCBI): domain Eukaryota; kingdom Metazoa; phylum Chordata; class Mammalia; order Sirenia; family Trichechidae; genus Trichechus; species Trichechus manatus. The sequence goes on along the minus strand of NW_004443989.1, from coordinate 7,545,777 downwards.
ATATTAGTTTGCCCTTAGGTATTTATTTCACTGAGAAAGGAAGGATGTATATTCCAAGCTTTTGCCTGAAAAAGTGATATCACTTGTGGGGAATTCCAAGTCTAGTTGGGGAAATGTGCCAGAGATGAAGAGTTGCAAATGATAGGAAATACGAAATCTGACATATAAGCAAAGTAAAGTAGGCCCTGGGATTATGATTCTTTCCTCTCTTTGGCTGCTAGGATGCTCAGGGCCAATGTGTTTACTATTCCTGTGTTACTTAGTTATCCTTAGTTTTTTCCATTTTCTTCATTTATTTTATCCTTCTTTTTATTTTTAAAGCTTCGTTAAACTTCCCTCCCCCGAAAGAGGTGAGATATAATTAAATAAAAATGAAATAATAAGATATTTCATGGTTGTGTTACACATTCATTTGTCTTAATAACTAGGGACCCTCTTACCTAAATTGTGTCCCTGGGTGATAATGTGCTTGGCTGCTAACCTAAAGCTCGGAAGTTTGAGTCCACCCAGAGGCTCCTTGGAAGAAAGGCCTGGCAATATAATTCCAAATAATCAGCCATTGTTAACCCTATGGAGCACAGTTCTACTCTGACACACATGAGGTCACGGTGAGTGAAAGTTGACTCAACGGCAACTGGAACCTAAATTGTAAGTATCCCTAAATCACACCTGGCTGTGTAAGGCACCACTAATTGCTGTGTGTGCTGTGTTTTGTTCTGTAGATTGGCTTATAGAGCGATTGATTACCTCCGTTGGACCTTGGTTCCGTGGTACAAATGGAATACAGGACTCAGTAGTGTCGACCAGAGCGAGAGGAGCCTGATACCCAAAATGGAGAAGAAGCGAAGAAAGAAATGAAAGCCTCTTTTCAGGCCAGACCACAAAAGGCCATGAAATTTCACTTTTATTTACATTGGACAAGACTGCAAGACGGCTGATCAGTAATGTTTCAGCTTTTAGCTGGAATAAAAATTAACTTATAATCAAGGAAGCAAACAGTGTGATTTGAATTTATGTGATTTTCTAACCATATCCACTCATTACCATGAAGCTTGTCAACATCTGGCTGTTTCTGCTCGTGGTTTTGCTATGTGGGAAGAAACATCTGGGTGACAGACTGGAAAAGAAACCTTTTGAGAAGGCCCCGTGCCCTGGCTGTTCCCACCTGAGTTTGAAGGTGGAATTCTCTTCGACAGTTGTGGAATATGGTAATGATATGGTTTTGAATGTTAGGACACCTGTTTTTTTCATACTTACTTTAAACATTAACTTTTGCCCAAGAACATTCTCTTTCTGCAATAAATTTCAAATGGCATGAGGGGCCAGCACATGGATGTTAACTCTGCTTACATTTGTTGTTTTCCTGATACAGTTAGCTTAAGTGAGACAAGGTAATTGATATTCTGAATTATTTATTGACAGTGTGATTCCCAGAACAGTTGCTGTTGTAGCTGCTGAGGGTGAGAGGTTTGGAATGAATGACTAAACAAATAGTCTCATATAATCCACTCTGGGATTTTGTCATTGTTTTCAGTAAAATGGAACCAACTGAGCAATTATTTCTCTAAATTCTTTTTTGAAAAACTTACGGAAATCTCTTTGCTGTACATTCAGACTTCTGTTAATATCTCCTTTTGTGAAGATAGTAAAGGTGTCTGATTTTGAGTGATGTGGTCTGTATACTAGGTGTGATCAGGGGATTCACACAGACCATTTTAAAGTCTGAAGTCTGCAAACTGCTGTCCAAGGTATTTAAACTGATCTTTTGTTTTTGCTCTTTTTTCACTTTGGGTTTTATGATTTTTGAGGTTTACTTTGAAATATAACTTTTCTTTTAAACAGTGAAATTTTAGATTTGATATGCTATAGTACATGTACATAAATTCTTACTTTTATTTGTGGTCATTGGTTTTAGAATATATCGTGGCTTTCAATGGATACTTCACAGCCAAAGCTCGAAATTCATTTATTTCAAGTGCCCTGAAGAGCAGTGAAATAGACAATTGGAGAATTATACCACGAAACAACCCATCCAGTGACTACCCTAGTGATTTTGAGGTGATTCAGATAAAAGAAAAGCAGAAAGCAGGGCTGCTAACACTTGAAGATCATCCAAACATCAAACGCGTCACACCCCAGCGGAAGGTCTTTCGTTCCCTCAAGTATGCGGAATGTGAGTATTGTGACTGCAGACAATCTGTCACTTCTGACTCTGTATCCCCTCCATTTCACTTTGAGTCAGAAACAGAATGCACATACTCACACAGGACAGTCCCAGCCCCACAACTCGTTATTTTGAAAAATTTTCAAACTGACAGCATAGTTGAAAAGAGTACAGCGAACACCTATATCGCTTCATCTGGTTTCACTGATTGTGAACATTTTCTTGGCAAGAATTTTTTTTTAAATGAGGCTTTATGCTATGCTGGTAGAAGAAAACCTGAGGGTTTGCAGTGGAGGACGGCAGTGGTTATTGTTTGGAAGTGACTGTTTATCCAAGTTAATCTCAGAGCCTTTATGCCTTGAGGGTGCAACTCCCCTTCACTCTCTGGGAAATAGGGTCTCCGTGTTTCCTCTTTCCTGGCCTGTTATTCTGGCGATGTGTTTTTATTTTTATTCTTTTTTAAGGCACTCTTGCAAAACATCTTTTCCTTGGGTTTCATTTTATCTTTCTCACCGCTTCGTGACATGGTTTCAGGTCTGCTTACCATTATATCTCCACTGGGTTTATTTAAGTCATGACCTGTGCAGAGTGAGGATGGAAAGATTTTGATGGTACCCTTTTCAGCTTGAGGACTCATTCTTTTCTACCTCAGTACAACTTGGGCTTGTTAAAGTAGAGTTTATGCTGAAATAATAAATTGCACGTTTATTGCATAGTGTTTCCCAAAGCATATGGACTACCAAAGGACACTTTTTTCCCTCTTTGTCATAAACCAGGGTAACAGATTGCTAGTTTTGTTATTGTGTACTGTTATTTATTTCACTGGGAAGGAAAGAAATTAAGTTTTGCTCTTCTTCCTTTGTGTCTCATATAATAGATCTGAGAGCCTCTGAGGTTTTGCTACATTAAAAAAAATCATAATAAGGGAAAAGGTTAAATAATTTGCCTACTGTGACAAGCCAGTTCTTTAGTCAGCTGTAGAATCCATGTGTGACTTCTTTAGAACCTTTTCTGCTAGTTTGGATGTTTTGTATTGTCTTTTCTCCTCAAAAAGCCATAATCTCAAAACAAACCAGGAAGATAAAAACAAATCAAATTTTGTCCAGTTAGTTAAATATACACATTGTGCTTTGTTCTTTTCTTTTTTTACCTTAAAGAGCTCTGAAATATTTTAGGAAACATGGAAATGTCTAATTTTAGCACAGGAATCAGAATCTCATGGCTGGGGTCCTTTTTACTCACTCTCCATGTGGTTGTCATATACTGTGCTTGACACCCTCCCAAGGAAAGACGGTGCCTCCTGACAGGCCCAGTCTGTCTTATAGTTAGCTTTGCCCTTGAGTGATGAGTGACTCTTCTTTAAGCTTCTATTTTCTTATCTACACAGTGGAGATAATAGTACCTACCTCATAGAGTTCCTATGAAGATAAAATGAAATAATGCATATGTTGCCTGATAAGGGTCTGTGCCCTGAAGCAGTCGAGCCAATGAAACATACTCCAAGTGAGAAAGAGAAAGTTTATTAAGGAGGTATCCACTGACAGGGAATCCCACAGCAATGCAGGCTGTCTCTGTGGAGTCCCAAAAAGCATTTTTACATTAGAGCCTATATATGATTTTTACAAAGGTTGCAAGTGTCTTTGTAGCCTACAGATGGCATGGCTAGATGAGTTATTCATTACAAGATAATTGCAAGAGACTCTATCAGACTAAAGAGATACATGCGTGATGTCTCTTTATCAGGCTAAAGATTTACAGAACGGACATCTGGGCTCTAATCTCTACGTAAGGGGTCGTAAGTCACAGATGGCCGGACAGAGCAAAACAAAGTCATTAACAAAGGTATGCGGAAAGGAGAAGGCAGGCAAAAAGAAAAAAAGAACTTATAGGTTCATCATGGCGTTAGTTATGTCAAGCTGTCGGTTGCCCATTTTGAAAAGGAGAAAACATACTGGGGAGTATTAAGATCACATATTCCCCCCTTTTGAAGCTTGGGTGGCCATATATACCTATCCCAAGTTGCAGCCTATTCTTTTACAACAGAGAGTTTCAGGGGAAGGGATTGGGCCTTTTGCCTGTGACGAGTTTGAGCCATCTGTTGGACAGTCTGACTTGGGACAGAGAATGCTGTCCCACATATAGGCATAAATTAGAGACAGCAACAGAATAACAACCAATCCAATTCTACTAATGAATAAGGTTTTTAGCCAGGTAAGATCTGGCAGCCAAGAGGGCAGCCAAGAAAAATCAAATCATCCATGAATCTTGTAAGAGGCCCCCAACTATAAATATCAGAATATTATAACTCTTAGTGTGTTTAAAAATAATGAAATTTCTCAACACCTCTAGGGGAGTACAAACCCCGTTGAGACAGTACTTGAGGGCCAAGTTGGCATGTAACCCCCTGTCCAGACAGAAATCAGTAATGTTTAACACTTCTCTAGCAACATAGATTCAGAAATTTTTATCTTTAACAAGGGATCGAGGGGGAACGTTATCTCAGGGACAAGGATTCCCCGGGTGTAAGTCTCTCTGGTACCTAATAGTAATCCCATCCAAGCGAGTATTAAAAATGTTTTTACTTTTTAACCCTAGAAAGTCTTAACTTCAGGCCGTCAAGGATTGGGCTTTCCACTCCTTGTCACTATAGACTGGGCAGGGCTTGACGTGGAAATGATGGATCCACGGTTTGACTCCTGCAAGCTTCATGGCTGTGTGAGTGTTGAGTAGTATGGTGAAGGATCCATTTCAGTTAGGCTGTAATGGGAGGTCCTTCTACTTCCAAAGGAGCACCTGGTCACCAGGCCGGAAAGAGTGCGCAGCTATCTCAAGAGGGAACTTCTGCCGGATCCATACCGCCCGATGCAACTGGGAAAGAATTTTGGTTAGAGAAAGCAAATATTTAGACATTATTACATTAGGCGGCTGGGTGGAAGACTGTGGGGAGAGTTGGTTGAGACAATATGTTCTCCCATAAAGTATTTCAAAAGGACTGATTTTAAGTTTTCCCCAGGGTACAATATGGACTTGGAGGAGGGCCAGCGTCAGGACATCTGTACAGGGCAGCCTGGTCTCTTGGCACAGTTTACTAAGATGACGTTTTATTGTCTGATTCATTCTTTCAACCTTTCCACTAGATTGGGGTCTCCATGCTGTGTGGAGTTTTCACTTTATTCTTAAAGCAGCTGAAACCTGTTGTACCACTTTCTAGCTGTCTCAGTCCGGCAGGGAAGAGCTTTTACTCATCCTGAAAAAGAATCTACACACACCAGTAAATATTTCATCTGATGTGTAGTTTTGAACATTTCACAAAAGTCAGTTTGCCATATTTTACCTAGAAAGTGTCCTATTCTTGATGGTCAGAAATCTTAGGCCCGTAAGTCTTTGGATAATGTCGTTTTTGTTCCAATACTACAGTCACTGTGTGAGGAACAAATGCAATAGTATCGTGTCCGAAAGTAAATTTTGTTAGCTTCCTTTATGATAATGCTATCTGCGGCAACTGCTCGGAGGAGGCAGGCTGGCCATCCTTTTGAAACTGTCCAGATTTTTAGAGAAATAAGCAACAGGGCATCTCCATGGTCCCAACAACTGTGTTCATACACCAACATATATTCCTCTTCTTTCATCTGTATATGATTCAGAGAGTTTTTGATAATATGGCAGTCCTAGGGTCGGGGCTTTCATCAACTGGGACTTTAAATCACAAAAGGCTTGTTGACACTCAGGAGTCTGTTCGAAAAGATCTCTCTCTGCCCCCTGAGTAGCCTGATACAGAGGTTGCACTTGGACCCCAAAATTGGGAATCCAGATGCAACAGAAACTTGCCATTCCTAGGAATCCTCTGAATTGTTTACATGTTTTAGGAGAGGCTAGGCTGCAGATGGTTTCTGTTCTTTCAGATAGTGAGCACCTTTGCCTTTGGGAGATGAAGAAACCTAGGTATTTTACCTCTGTGAGGTTAACTTGTGACTTTCCTAAAGACACTTGGTATCCACCTTTGGCCAGAAAATTTAAGATAGTCACAGAGTCTTCTTCAGACTCTCTTCCTATCAGGAGGTCATCCACATATTGGAGGACTGCTTCTTGGTTGAGGGGAGGTAACTGCTCTAGATCTTGGGCCAGCACTGTTCCAAAAATAGTGGGGAACTTCTTAAAACCTTGTGGTAGCACATCCAACAGAGCTATTTCTTTCCTTTGTCCCCTTCCTATCCGAAAGCAAAGATCAGCTGGCTCTTAGCAGCCAGCAGGATACAAGAGAAGGTGTCTTTTAAATCCAAAACAGTAACATGAATACGGGAAGATGGGAGAGCCAATAGTAGGGTGTATGGGTTCAGGACTACCAGGTGTAAGGTCTTCATAACTTTGTTAACAGCCCGCAAATCTTGAAAAAAATGGTACTCACCGAGCGACGTCTTTTTCACCAGCAGAACAGGGGTGCTGAATGGGGATCGGCACTCTCACAACAGTCCCCACTCTAGGTATGGAGTGATCAGTCCCTGCAGCCCCAGATGAGCCTCAACTCTCAGCGGATATTGTTTAATCCAAGGAGGAATGACGTTGGGTAATGGTTCCACGGTCACAGGGAGGACAGTCTGAACTTGTCCTGGCCAACCACTTGCCCAAACCCCCACGGCTATGGCATCAACCACTCTTTGAACCATGGGTGAGATAGATGCCCGGGATAGCACCAGCTGGGTGAGGGCTAGGAGAGCTGCTTGCACTTTGCAGGTGTTTGCTGGCGGTACTATCAGAGACAAGCCTTTTGTATCAAAAGAGATTTTAGCATGCTCTTTACTTAGTAAATCCCGCCCCAAAAAGGGGGACCAGGCATTTGGGCATGTCTAGAAACTGGTGGGATCATTTGATTTCTCCTAGTTCACAGTCCGTTGGCTGCAAAAAAAAGGTCTAGTCACTTCTTTTTCAGTCACCCTGACAACTTGAGTACTGATGGTTGAGGCAGTTCCTTTAGGCTTCTGGGTGAGTACAAAGAAAGCTGCTCCAGTATCAACCAAAAAGTCTCTTGGCTGTCCTCCTACCATAATTTTTACCAGGGGGTTGGTAGGAGGGAAGTTAAAAGCTGTCTCCCCCAGTCTCCATCATTCACAGTCCTCCTCCTGCTCTTTCATAATTCCTTGAAAAAGCTTCTACCCCCTTTGAATCTGCTGTAGCCCTTTTCCATTCTTTCTTTTGGGGCACTCATTTTTCCAGTGTCCCTCCTCTTTGCAAAATGCACATTTTGTTTTCTTTAGTCTGGGCCCGTCCTTACCTTGGTCTCGTCTTCTTTCTGCAGATGATCCTAGAGCAGCGGCTAGTAGATTGGCCTGTTGCTTCATGTCCTGGTGTTTTTCTTTCTTTTTCTCAGCCTCTTCTCTGTTGGTAAAAACCTTAAATGCAATTTTAACTAATTGAGTTAAAGACAGGGTCCCTAGTCCTCCTTCTACCTTCTGTAATTTTCTTCTGCTTTTGCTAAGACTATACGTCTTTTTTCTGCTCTGAGTAGTGCATCTAATAAAGTTTGACAATCTGCCCATGTAGAATAGTGGGTAGCAAAAATGTGGGAAAAATGTTGTCATGGCACGTGGGTCCGACCGATACTCTGGAAGGTTTCGCTTCCAGTTGTACAGATCGGAAGCCAGGAACGGATTATGGACCCACATCATCTGAGGGGGCCCTTCTGCAGTGGGGACTGGCACCTCCTGGAGTGGGTAAAGTCCTCCTGGGGGAACTGGGCTGAAATACACCCCACTCCTACTGTGGGGTGGAGAGACCATATCTGTCCCACCTGCTCTGCCCCCCTTTAATGCCTTCCTGTCCTCATCTTCTGATGCCACCAGGGAAGGGTCACAAATGGATGCCGATGTAGTCTTTCAAGGTAGGGGAATGAGAAGAACATCCTCTGGTTCTTCATCTCCTACCCTGTCATCATCATTCGCCTGTGCAAGAGGGGCCAAAACAGAGGCTTTGTCCTTTTTTCATGCCATAAAGTCATCAAACATTCTACATACAGCTTTTCGTCCCACGTGTTAGTTTGAGTACAAAACAGATCAAGCTACAGAATAGTACCAAAATCTCTAGAACCACTTATAGGCCACGCTTGATTACACAAAATTTTAAGACATCTCTTAGTTAGGGGACCCCTCTGAAATAAGTCCAGTTTCTAATAGACTCTCGGCCTGAACCTTACTTCCCTGGGTACCCACTTGCAACGGGAAACCTCACCGGTCTCTTGTCCAACCTCATGGGGCCTAGTCGCCTGTTCTTGGAGGGAATCTATGAGAACTGACGCCCCTGCGGCTTTTACAGAGAATTTACCACCCGATGCCCAGTTACCTACCATGGCCAACAGAAACTTTCTCCCTTTGTCCGGAGCTCACTGCCGTTGAGTCCTCTCCCATCGCCAGGCCTTTGGGCCACCACAGGTTGAGAGACTTCCACAACTCGAGGAAGAGTACACCTCTCTTCCCAGGTCCTTCCCAGGGGCTCGGTCCTTAGGGAGACAGAACCAGGGCCAGAGTAATTTGAGCCCCATGTTGGGTGCCAAAAATTTGTTGCTCTATGGGGGGTCCCTGCCCTGGAGCAGTTGAGCCAATGAAATGTACTCCAAGTCAGAAAGAGAGTTTATTTAGGAGGTGTCTACCAACGGGGAATCCCACAGCAACGCAGGCTGTCTCTATGGAGTCCCAAAAGGCATTTTTACATTTAGAGCTTATATATGATTTTTACAAATGTTAGAAGTGTCTTTGTAGCTTGCAGATGGCATGATCGGATGAGTTATTCATTACAAGGTAATTACAAGAGACTCACATCAGACTAAAGAGATACATGTGGGACATCTCTTTATCAGACTGAAGATTTACAGACTGGATATCTGGGCTCTAATCTCCATGTGGGGGGTCATAAGTCACAGGTGACTGCACAGAGCAAAACAAAGTCATTAACAAAGGTATGTGGAAAGAAGGCAGGCAAAAGAAGAAAAGAACTTATAGGTTCATTATGGTGCTCGTTATGTCAAGCTGTCAGTCGTCCATTTTGAAAAGGAGAAAACATGCATGGGAAGTATTAGGGCCACAGCATATGAAGAGAGCTTAGCAGAGTTTTTAGGATGTTGTAAGTAGACATTAAATGCTAATTATTTCTATGGCTCTTACTGTTAGAAAGTTTTACTTTATTTTGGGTCGAAACCTGTCTCATTCTGGACCCCAGCCATTGCCTCTATCCAGTGGGGCCATAAGACAGAGCTAACCTATTTTCCACAAGACAGTATTTAAAGATATTATGAAGAAACCAGTGTCACAAAACAATATGTGTATAAATTTTTGAATAAGAAACTAACATGAGCTGTAAAATTTCATCTAAAGTACAATAAAATTTTAAAAAATGAAGAAGCAAAAAAAATAAAGATTATGAAAATATCTCTCTTTTGGGTATTTGAAGATACCCATGGTGTCCCACTTTACAATTTCTCTCCAGGCTAATAAAAATGTACAATTCCTTCATCAACTACTCGTGTGACAGGGTTTCAAGTCTACCCACCATTTTAATTGGTTTCCTTTGAATATTCTCCACTTTTTCTAAATTGTTCTTAAAGAGTGAAGCCCAGATCTGAAAGGTGAAGCAGACCAGACCCTTCCCTTGTTCTACATGTTGTTCTTCAGTTAGTGCCTCCAGTACTGTCCCATCCTGTTGACTTAAACAATAGAGTCAACACAGGAAGCTCAATGCAGAACAATTTCAGTTGGACTGTGTCAATAGTTACCTCCTGGAATGGATTTGAGTATATATTTTTCCAGTTCCTTGTACCCTTATGGGTGTAGCCTGGGAAGGCTGGAATAAAACGAGAGTAATTTGCCTTAGAAACAGAATTTCAGCAGTATTACAGATTTGTTCTTCTTAAGGCTGACTTGAAACATTATTTGTTCATTATAACATGCAGTTTGAAAGATAAAAGGAAAAAACTGTGTATTTCTTTTGCTTCCCCCTGCCCTTTTTTTTTTTTTTTAATTAAGATTTAGTTTACAGACAGTAAAATTTATCCTTTTTAAAAGTGTACAGTTTGGCAAGTTTTGATAAAAGTGTACAGCTGTGTATCCACCAACAAACTCAAAGTCAAGATATAGAATAGTTCCATTATCCCCAGAATTTACCCACACCCCTTTGTAGTTCTTTTAAAACAACTGCTTTTTGAAAGGTGAAATGCACATATTAAAATACTGAGCAATATAAAATTTGGAAAAAGGTCCCATTTATGTTTGGCCAGAGGTATGTGTATGTAACAGGATAACATGACTTTTTCCTGACCTAGATATCTAGTGTTGTAAAACTTCATGTTTAGTTTGTGGCCATTTTCTTCAGCTTTTTTTATTCTTCTTCTGGTTCAATGAAAAGTTGGTGATGAAAAATCAGATTTTTCTTCAGTTTTGATATCACAGTTGACTTTATTTCTTAAAAAATGAGTATGGCCCAAGGTTGAGTAAGGATAGTGTTGGTATGTTGCGAGGTTGTAACCATTGTCGTAGGGCAACATGTGTACTAACTGTTAAATGAGAAACTATTTTGCTCTGTAAGCCTTCATCTAAAGTGAGAATAGCAGCACTATTGGAATAGCGTAGTCGATGTCACTGAACTGTGCATGTAGAAATTTTTGAAATGGTGTATCTTTGGCTATGTATATTTTCACCAAAAAAAAAAAAATGTCGAGAAGGGAGAGGGTTGACATGTTGTGGGGTTGTTAATCATTGTCGTAAAACAATATGTGTACTACTGTTTCATGAGAAACTATTTGTTCTGTAAGCCTTCACCTGAAGTACAATAAGAAAAAAAAATGAGTACCGGCCCTTCTCTACCTTACATTGGTTAGAAAATTCCAGGTGAAGAGCTATTTGGGAATGACATGATAGCTAAATAATATCCTATCACTGGTTAAGCATTGGGTTGCTAACCAAAAGGTCAGCAGTTCGAATCCACCAGCCGCTCCTTGGAAACCCTATGGAGCAGTTCTGCTCTGTCCTGTAGGGTCCTTTGAGTCAGAATCGATTTGACGGCAATGGGTTTTTTAGCATTGAGAAAATCCCAGAGAAGGGAGAGAATCTTACTTTGCTTTGAAGAGAATTTCAAAGGCAGTCATGTCTGTGTTCAGAATGATTTGTCTTCCCTAACAGGTACAGTTTAGTGTAACTGTTTCTCCTATTCTGATCTTTCTCTTCCTTGGATCTAGCTGACCCCCTTGTGCCATGCAATGACACCAGGTGGAGCCAGAAATGGCAGTCATCCCGCCCTCTTCGACGGGCAAGTCTCTCTCTGGGCTCTGGATTCTGGCACGCTACTGGAAGACACTCGAGCAGACGGCTGCTGAGAGCCATTCCTCGGCAGGTCGCCCAAACCCTGCAGGCCGATGTGCTTTGGCAGATGGGATACACAGGTGTGTACTGTTACCTGGTGAAACAACATTAAGTCTAGTGTCCAGGAGAACCATCTGGTTGAGTTCTGGGCACCAAAGCCACATAAGCTGTGTACCGCATCCTTCTCAGCATTTGTTGAGCTAGGGATTGACCCCGCCCCTTGTCTTTGACTTGTGGTCTGCCAGGCATCTGCTTCTGTGCTATCCACACTTCAGCTGTTAGAAGAGGTGGGTTATGGGGCATTTCTCTCTCATCAACACAAACGTGAGCAAACATACCACCACTCACAGCGAGAGGTGACTGACAGTCCAGCTAACTTCTGTAATTTCTCAGGGAAAGAAATAAAATTCAAACAAGAAGATAGTTTAACTAGTTACTTTGATTTGGGCAATTTAGTGAAAATTAGTCCACCCCGCTAGTTTGGTGCCATGTATGTAAAATGAGTAAGTAAGTGACTGTAGGTCATTTGTTTGCTGGTCATTTGTTTCAGAACAGGAAACAATGTTAATGACCTTATCGTATGGAATAAAACTTCAAACCAGTAAGATTTTTTCCTTATTGATTTATTATGGCGGAAAATTCCTGTTTTAACTAAGGTGGAGCTGGACTTTTAAATGTAAGCCAGTTTCTCCTTGATGAAGAGACCCTTACCTTTCCTTCGATTTCCTTACTTCCCTGCCCTTCAGAATGTCTGAGGTACTTAAACTTTTTAATACCTGGTAGACTGATATTTTATTAAAATGATTGTCTCCTTTTGGTTTTATCTTTTAGGGTGAGAACTCCTTCACAAAACAGAAATTCTCTAATCCTCAGAAAAGCGCTTTTTATACCTCCCAGACTAAATGGTTCTTAATTTTATGTGTACATTTTCAAAAAGTAAGCAATATATTTTGATAGTTATCTTAATGTAATTGATTAACGTGGTATTGGTACTTAAACACAACTCTCATACCAGAAAGACATCACCTTCATTACATTGGTTAGCTGTTTAATAATAAAAGTATCTTGTTTTCTAGAATTTCTTAATCTGACAGGATTAACTGTATTTCACATTGGTGTAGTTGGCTTTTGGCTAGTGTCTGAAGTTGATCCATTATTATATGTGTGTTTGTGTTGATGGGAGAGAAAGGCCCCATAACCCACCCCTTATAAGCATATTATAGTGGCTTTCCTTAGGATGTGATTGTTCCTGTGTGTTGTCTACAGTCTCTCTTGCAGACTTTGTTGTAGTTAATGAGTGGCATTGAGTAAGCCACAGTCCTTATCAGGGGTAGGAGTGGTTTTGTCTTTCCCTGTTTGTGTGTCCTGCTCCTTAGGCTTGTGCTTTGTGGGTGCTTTTTGCCCTCTAAGGAGATGGGGGATGGAGAACTGATATAAATTACCAGAAGGTGTCCCTAACCCATTTTAACCAGGGACATTCCCCTCCCTGATATACCCAGAAGGGGAAAATTGGTTGTGGGTGGCAACCTGCAGCCTCAGGAGTGATCTAGGATTGGGGAGCCTTGGTGACAGTTGAGGGGTGTCCAGATGCGTTTTCTGTTTATCCCCAAAGCTTGTTTAGCAGCAGGTGAGGGCATTTCCCCCGCTGGCCTCTTCTCCTTTGTCTCATTCAGCCAGCTGGTCCCTGAAGCACCCTGAGACATGTAAATGGTAGCGTCTGGAGCTCTGACCTGACTCTGTGACATGTTCTTTTTACGGGTCCCAGAGAGGAATGCATTTTATAGAAAGAAATCCAGAATGTGATTTCTCCTGACACAGTTTGTGCATTCTTTCTTTCTGGACTAAGGTGCTAGTGTAAGAGTGGCTGTCTTTGACACTGGGCTGAGCGAGAAGCACCCCCACTTCAAGAATGTGAAGGAGAGGACCAACTGGACCAATGAGCGGACGCTGGACGATGGTAGGTTGCACGGGGCTGCCGGTGTCCGCATGTCTTTGGCAGTGAGCGTTCAAACACACACAAGCTGTGATGGCGGCCCTTTGTTACAGGGTCTCAGAGGATATCTGGAAATGGTGTTTGAGGAGAGAAACAGGGATGCTTAGGGGAGGCGAATGTTGCTGTTGAAGGAAGTAGGCGTGGTTGGACCTTGAGCTCTGAATGAGACAACGGAGAGGCACAGGGACCCCTCACCCAGGACCCTGAGGGTGAAGTCGCCTTGAATTGACGATTTGAAATGTTTGGTCCTGGCATACGTTGTCTACTATGTTTTATATTTCTTTCTCCTTGTGCAGGGCTGGGCCATGGCACATTTGTGGCAGGTGTGATAGCCAGTATGAGGGAATGCCAGGGGTTTGCTCCTGATGCAGAGCTTCATATTTTCAGGGTCTTTACCAATAATCAGGTAGGTGATTTAAGCACTGCAGAACTTATAAAGAATTGGTACTGAAGTTTAAAAAGTAAAAACATGAGAAAACATATACCTGTTTAAAAGAGGTGCACGTCAGCGCTGCTGAGCTGCTTCTCAGTCCCACAGGTGCAGCTTCACCGCTGTCCCCTCTGTGTGGCTGCCCTCTTCCCGCCCCTCTCTTCCTTGGCCAGTCTTGAGCCCGACTCCCCGCCCCCAGGTCCCTGCATATAGCGAGCTTGCCTGGCTTTCTCGTACCTCAGGCTGCCCAGAGCTTCCATACCATCATGTCTCATGCACATTTCTTGTACTTTTTCCATGATAGAAACAGTGCATGCTTGTATGTACTGCCCCTATTTGATTATGACTGCTTTGAGGGCAAGAGCTGTTTTATAGCTCTGTGTATCCCCAGCACCTAGTGTCATGTTTGGTACTGTGACTTTCAAAGGTTTGTCTCCCCAACTCTTCATTTGGAAACTATTTATAGAAAAGGGGAGGGTCTTAGTATTTACTTACAGATTTTTGTTCTTGAGTAAGTAGTACCTAGTTCAAAAATATCAAAAGCCAATAGTATAGTGACATGTCTGGCAACTCTCTTCCCCATCCTGCAAGTTTGTAACTTAGTTCCACACATCTCCCAAGGGGGATTGTAGTCATTTCTTATACCTCCTCCTCTTAGCATTTTTTTTCATATACAAGCAATTATAAATATGTAGCCTTATTTTTTTTTAATGGACTTTGTTTTAGAGCAGGTTTTGGTTTACAGAGAGATCGTGCAGAAAGTATAGTGAGTTCCCATATAACCCTGCACACTGTTTCTTGTATTATTAACATCTTGCATTCTGTTTTGTGTTCTATGCTTGTTACAGTTGATGACCCAACACTGATACATTATTAACTAAAGTCCATAGTTTACATTAGGGCTCACTCTTGGTGTTGTACAATCCTATGGGTTTGGACAAATGCATAATGTCACGAGTCCACCATTACAGTGTCCTACAAAATGGTTCCACTGCCCTATAGCCTTTTTTTTAAAAGCCTTTTTCAAAAATAATTCTTAATCATTAGGCTTATTCCATTTACATTGTAAATTTAATTCTGGATAAAAAAAAAAAACACAACTAAATGGTGATACACAAAGTAATTTGACTTCTATAAAGAAACTAGGAGAAAATGAACATCAGAGAAATAATCCCGTGAAGTAACTTCTTAAAAATTGGTGCAATTTATCCTTCAGTCTGTTTAGGAACAAAGAATACTAGACAAATATGTTAGACTAATTAGGGATGCTTGACTTCATGTAAGTGACATTAGGACAAACCCTCTTGTAAGAGGGGCAGTTACAAGTCTGGGATTTTACCTAAGAAGGTATATGCTAAGATGAAGAGCTGTGCTTTAAGCATAGAAGGTGGGGCACTCTCAATACAGTTCCCTCTCTAAGGACTTAAACTTTCTGGTATAGTATTTTACATTTCAGAGCATTATTTGTACTTGGGATTCATTCAATTTAAGTTAGTCAGAAAAGGAGGGTGAGGATGGTTGCACAATTCAAAGAATGTAATCAGTGTCACTGAAGTGTACATGTAGAAACGGGTGAATTGGTGTATGTTTTGTTGTGTATATTCTCAACAACAACTAAATCAGTTAAAAAAAAAAAAAAGATGAGAAAAAAAAATTACAGGAAATACTTTGAGCCGTTAAGAGTCTGTACTTTGCCCTTAAACATAAAAACTTTGTTGTGGCACTTCACGACTTCCTGAGATACTAAAGGAGCTCTTTTAAAATGAACTAGGTGTCTTATACATCGTGGTTCTTGGATGCCTTCAACTACGCCATCCTGAAGAAGATCGACGTGTTAAATCTCAGCATTGGCGGCCCCGACTTCATGGACCACCCCTTTGTTGACAAGGTGGGTCATGTCACCACGCAGGATGACAGTGTATTTTGAGGACAGCTCCTGTTCTTTTGCATGCCCTGACTTTGAGAGCTTTGTTTCTAGTGTGCTGGGTGTCTCTTCACCCAAATGGTTACAGCTTTTTGAGGACAGATGGTTAATGACATGAATTTTAGTGGTTTGCCTGTCATAAACCCAGTGGATTAGAAGCATCGGAAGTTGGCATTTGTAAGTAGCTCATAGTGCCTATTGATTCCTTTCTTATCCAAACATGCAGTCCCATCTGCTTCCTGAACATAAAGCCAGTGTCTGTGCCTTGTTCAGTGCATGGCCCAGTGTTCCAGGTTTTATCCTTGCTCTGAGCTTGCTAGTAACCACACAGAGCCACATACATAATGGTCTAGTTTATACTGTGGGCGTACCCTTCCCTGCCCCTCCTCCCAGTTTATTTTTTTTTTAAGTAATATTTTATTGTGTTTTCGGTGAAAGTTTATAATGCAAATTAGGTTCCCATTTGACAATTTCTATACAGATTATTCAGTGATATTAGTTACGTTTTTCACAGTGTGTCAACATTCTCTTTAATTGCGGCCTGGTTGTTCCGTTGCCAGTAGTCTAGTTCCCCTGCCCTATTGTTTTCTCATCTTTGCTTAAGAGTAATTGTTGACCTTTTGGTCTCATAAGATGGTTTTTTAATGGAGCACCATACTCATGGGTAATATCTTTTATTTTATCTGCCAGTCTGTTATTTCATTAAAAGGTGACCTCTGGGGAGAGTTTCTGTTCAAGGTTTAAAGACTATCTCAGGGCAGTAGTCTCAAGGAGTCCTCTAGTTTCAGCTGGTCCAGTAAGTCTAGACTTTTTAAGAATTTGAATTCTGTTCTGCATTTTTCTCCTATTCTTTCACTGTCCATCTGTTGTGGCCCTGATCAGAACGGTCAGTAGTGGTAAGAGGTACCATCTAGTTCTTCTGGTCTCAGGGTAGATGAGGCTATGTTGGTGTAGCCTATTAGCCCCATAGGCTAGTTTCTTTTCTCCTTCTAGTTATTTTTTAGGACTGTTTTTAGAAGTTGTGGTTTTTTGGACAGTTGTATGTTGATTGTTTAAAAGTGGTGTATTTTCATAAATAAGCACTTGCTAATTTTGTAGGTGTGGGAATTAACAGCGAACAACGTAATCATGGTTTCTGCTATTGGCAATGACGGACCTCTTTATGGGTGAGTAGCCCCAGCAGGGGTGACCTTAGAGATGTTTCTTCCTGGAATAACTGAAAAATTGTTTCTGTCTGTGCATCTGTCTGTCTGTATCTTTGTATCTGTCTGTATGTAAGGAGGGAGCCCCGGTGGCACAGTGGTTAAAGTGCCCTGCTGCTAACTGAAAGTTTGGCAGTTCAAACCCACCAGCTGCTCTGTGGGAGAAAGATGTGGCAGTCTACTTGCATAAAGATTTGCAGCTTGGAAACCCTATAGGGTAGTTCTACTCTGTCTTATAGGGTCGCTATGAGTTGGAATCAACTTGACCACAGTAGGTTTTTATATATAAGGAGCCCTGGTGATGCAGGCGTTAAACACTCGGCTGCTAACTGAAAGGTCGGTGATTTGAACCCATCAGCCACTGCATGGGAGAAAGGTGTGGCAGTCTGCTCCTGTAAAGATTTACAGCCTTAGAAACCCTGTGGGGCAGTTCTACTCTGTCCTGTAGGGTCAGAGTGAGTTGGAATTTGACTCAATGGCAATGAGTTTGGTTTTTGTTTTATATACAACTTTGCATTACAGAAGTTGGAAGTATGTATTGAACCACCCTGTCCCTACCCCTCAGCTTCCATAGTTATCAGTCAGCACAAGGCCAGTCTAGTTTCTGTTTAACTTTTTTTAACTTTGCTGTAATTAGTTATTTAGAGGCCTAAAGTTTTTTTCTAATTATTTTTCCCTCCAAATCAATTTGTGACAGATAAGTTGATTCTGTGGTATTTATTGAGCCCCATTGTGTACACAAGCACAGTGGGGTGAAGAGGTAAATGAGATGTTCCTACCTTTTTAGGAACGATAAGATACAAACACAGCAAAACTAACATGATAGAGAAAGTGATGCATGACATTCCTTTATTTTCAAGGGTTTAAAGCATACTGAGAATGATAGGGATTGACGGTTAGAGGGAGGATGGGAAGATGACATTTTTGTGTGTGTCATCTTCACGGGGAAGTTCTGTCAGTGACTTCTGTACTAACCACTGCTCCTTGAGTTCATAACATTTCACTATCAGCCAATAAAAAATAATTGTGGGTGCCTGTGAACAAGACCCTGGCAGCACGTAGGTGGCCGGTGAGTTGAGAAAGCAGTGCGTTTGAAATGGTAGGTGGTTAAAAGAACAAGCACTGGAAATCTTGCTACTAATAACACTCTCTCTTTTACAAAATTTTATAGTGGTAAACAGAAGCCCAGTGCCCCTTAAGCAGTAACTCGCCATTTCCCTCCCTCCAGTCCCTGGTAGCTACTAATCAACTTTTATGTCTGTGCATTTCCTCTTCTAGATATTTCATATAAGTGGAATCATATGCTATTTGTCCTTTTGTGCCTTACTTCATTCGGTATAATGTTGCCAGGGTTCATCCATGCCGTAGCATGTATCAGAGCTTCATTTCTTTTATTGCTGAGCAGCGTTCCATTGTATGGATATACTACGTTTTGTTTATCCATTCATCTGTTGAGGGACATCTGGGTTGTTTCACCTTTTGGCTGTTGTGAATAATGCCACAATAAACACTGGTGTACAAGTATCTGTTTGAGTCCCTGTTTTCAAGTCTTTTGAGTATCTACTTCGGAGTGGAATTGTTGTGTTGTATGGTAATCCTGTTTAACTTTTTGAGGAACTGCCAGACTGTTTTTCACAGCTGCCACACCATTTTGCTACTAATCTCTCTTAAGCCACTTGGAATCAGTGACGTTATTAACTTGTCAGGAGATTCATTTTTTGGGTAGCAGAGCCATGCTACAGAAGGCTCAGAAATGCAGATTGACAGTGCAGTTTCATACTTGACTGTTCCATACTTTCAAATGGTTCAGCTTCATCTTGGCTTAACCTTTTATAGTTTAGATGGTTTTCTCATTATTCATTTCACTATAATTTCCTTTGCAAATCCAGTTCACTCGAGGAATTGAAGAGAGCAGCATCGCTTTTACCTTGCATCCCGTGTCTTTAGAGAAGCTCCAGGTTACAGAGTGATGACAGTCTCACGGTCCCTGTGAGAGCACACTGCAAAACCCTGACTGACAGCTTGTCACATCCTGCAGATACAAATGTGTGAATGTGGCCCCTTCCCAGAGCGGGGGGCAGGTTGAATACATTTGAAACAACTGGAAAGTGCTATGAGGATGTGTAATGAGGGGAAGAATTATGACAGGACCACATTTTGTGAAGTTAGAGAAGGGGAGATCCTTGAAGCCTGGAGTAGTGAGGAGGAAAGTGAGTCTTAAGGTGGGTCCACCAAAATCTGGTAAGGTGAGGGGGAGGTAAAGAAAGGCAGGGTGTCCCAGGTGAGAGGAAGGAATTCAGACACAACACAAAGGTAGCAGTGAACGTGGCATTTCACGGGGCAGCCGTGAGGATCTGTTAATAGGAGCAGCAACCCATCGAGCTACAGACATCTTGTCATAGACGGAACCTCATACAGTCAGATTTTTCTGGGGGCATTTGGCCTTATTTGAGTTACACATTTTAAATGATTTCTCTTCTCCTGTGTTTTTGTGCCTCACCTTAGCACTCTGAATAACCCTGCTGACCAGATGGATGTGATTGGAGTAGGTGGCATTGACTTTGAGGATAATATCGCCCGCTTTTCTTCCAGGGGAATGACTACCTGGGTAAGCTGGTCTTCATCAGCCTTGTGTGCCTTGGGGGGTATTTGTAAAGGCACAAATAGAAAAGCAGCTTGGAAAACAGGCCATCCCTCACATTCATGGACCGAACTGCTGGGGCTGCAGGTTGCCCAGCTGTGAGGATGAGAGAGCTAGACCCTTCAATGTCTGCCCTTTCACACTGGTGGGTCTGGAGCCAGCAGAAGGGCCCGTGCCGGTTCTCAACGGGGCTTCCCAGTTCCACTTCTCTTCAGCTTATTTCTAAATAACTCCTTTTTTTAGGTGAATTGGATTTGTGCCCACTTGTCCTAATTAATAGGCAGGTAAGCAGTCCTGCTCTGTGCTGCTGCCAATAATCTTGCTGTTCCAAACTCTTCAGGCTGAGATTGGCCTTGAAAAGCAAGAGAAGCCAGTCAAAGCAGCTTTATATCAGCTCTACTAAGACGGAGATAGTTATATGTAGCTGTATAAAACTTAAATAACTCCAACAGGTTAATGTATTCAGCTACCTGGAGTTTGATTATGCTGCTAATTCATTGTCCTTTACCCATCACAAAGCTTCATTCAAAATCAGGGGCTCTTGGAGGAGCATGTATGTGCTCTGACACTAGAGGGAGCTGAGGAGTGACACCTATCCCCAGGGTCAGATTGTCTCTGGTGTGCTCTGACTCGATATATGCCGAAGTCTCAGGTAAGTCCCAGGAAGGATGCTGAACTTCTGAGAGCATCGTCGGTTGTGTCCACACTGCAGCCCACTTGATGGCGTAGCCTTCTGTGTGAGCCTTAGTTTCAGCATTGTTGAAAACTAGGCCAGACAGCATTGCCCGTGCATTTTCTTCTAAGAATTTTATGGCGTTAGTTTGCACATTTAGGTTCTTAATCCATTTTGAGTTTGTTTTGTTTATGGTGTGAGGGCATGGCGAGCCTTAGTTTCATGACAGTGTTGGCTCCTAGCACCTTGTCTTTGGCTTTAAGCAGATGGTGTTCCCTTCGTTCAGATCCTCCAGGGTCCACACCTCAAACGCTCAGTCAGATGCCTCCTCCTCGAGCTGATGCCCATTCAGTGCCCAACACGGCCTGGTGACCCTAGTCTTTGAGAAAGTCAGCCCCAGGGGTATGTTGTGTGCCCCTTACCCAAGCTCCCTGAGCGCTTTCTCTGAACTGTTAGATAGGAGGGAAGCACGCATGGCTCATTCATGTCTCCAGCTCCCTGTGTGAGCACCTGTCCAGAGTGAGATGGGCTGTCTTATCCTTGGCCTTCATTAAAGGCTTGTTTTCAATGGACTTTGAGAAACATTCTGAATCATCCACAGAGCTGCACTGAAGGTGTCTTTCCTCTGTCCCACATCTATGGACTCAAGTGCCTTTCAGATTTGAGTGCAGGAAAGGGTTTTCACTTCAAATTGGTAACTTCCTTTTTTTCTGATAGAAGAGAAGAGCCCATTGTAATTCTTGTCCCCATTTCCAGCAAACTTAGGAGAGTACCCAGTTAACATCTTAACCAAGGCTGCTCATCACAATGATCTTAATCCTCTTTCTTAATGATCTCTTCTTTCTCCTTTTATGACAGTTTGAAATATCGAGTTACATCATGTACTTTTTCCCTTGTAAAAAAAATTTCTAATTTTTAATGTTAATTTTCTAATTTTTCTAACATATTTCTGATTTTTATTTTATCTAGAGATAAGTCAGTTTCCAGTTTCTAGGCTTGCATGTTAGTAAAATAAAAATATTTAACTGTTTAATTGCTTTGCTGTTTAATTGACCTTGCTATTTTACTGGTTGTTGTAATACACACCAAAAATAATTCTATTTTCTATATTATCATCTAAGTTTATTTTCTGTATTATAGTGAATTTCAGATAAAAACGAGTACCTTTTTAAGATTATACCATACTTTAATGACCCATATTTATATTGGGTTTCCCCATAATTACATGTTGCTGTGTGCCAGCGTGTGATGTGGTCAAACCTGAGCCACTTTTGTTCACAGGAACTGCCAGGAGGTTATGGTCGTGTGAAGCCTGATATTGTCACCTATGGTGCTGGAGTGCGGGGTTCCGGTGTAAAAGGGGGGTGTCGGGCCCTATCGGGGACCAGCGTTGCTTCTCCAGTGGTAGCCGGTGCCGTCACCTTGCTTGTCAGGTAAGTTGCTCGGCAGAGGTAGACACCTCCATCAGGAGTCAGGATACAAGGCCTGGTGCCTGGAGACCAAGAGCTGAATCTCGCTCCTGGCACCAGTGAGGTTTGTGAGTTTTAGCACGTCAAAGCACCGTGCTCTGCAAAAGAGTTAGGAGTCCACGCTTTCCTAGAGGGTTGCTGTGAGAGTCTGATGAAGTGCATGTGGACGCACTTTGTAAACTCCAAACTATAAAGCACTATACACGGGTAAAATGCCTGTTAACTGTTTTTATTTTATGTTTGAGTTCTGTTTTTTGTTTGTTCTTAACTATACTGCTCGTTGTTCTATCCAGACAAGTGTTTCTATCAGGAAAAGAAGAAAAAGTAAGGTGGTTCCCTACCAATTTCCTCCATTTCTTTGGGAATTCACCTTTTAATTTACTATGTTAGCTAAGGAAATGCCCAGCCAGTTGGTGGACTCAGTCACCGCTTCTTTAGGACAGACGAGTTTCTGTGTTGTTGATTCATCCTTTGCCTCATTGAATCCCATACACCGTTGGAATAGAGCTTGGTGACCAGCCCTTAATTTTGCAGCTAATGAAACTGGAAGAATCTCCCAAGTTCTCAGATGTAGTAGAACCAAAATTAAAACACACACCCTCTGACTTTTTAGTCTGATGGCTGTGTTGAATAATCAGAAAGTTATAAAGCAGTGTCTTTGGAGCCAGCATTTATTTTGTCACTGTCTAGGTGAGGCTTTACTTGAGCTACTGTGTTGTGATGATACATAAAACTGCATATTTAAAAGTTATTATGGTATTAAATGTTTTTTATATTTAGAATTATGCTTAAATTTATGACTTTTGATGCCTGAGATTTCTTTCTCAGTAGCAATCTTTGATACAGATAGATATCTACCTTTTTACTCCTTTTCCAATCCTTCCCTTACAGTTCAAAGCCACATTTTTGAAAATGTTGATGTTGGTCAGAGTAATCTTTGGAGAATAAACATAGACTTGTTAGAAAATTAATCTTCCTCTTCCAGTTGTTTTCCTCACCCCCATGTTATGTAAAGTGAAAAAAAGAGGGAAGGGAAGGCGGCTGTGGAGTTGCCTGGTTTACTTTTGCTTTTAGTTGGCCAGGTGGAGAGAAGATAGCCAGGGCTTCTGCTTCCTCTAGTTAATTATGGAAACAGAAAATACTGGTCTAGTTCTCACTGCCATGATTGTTAGCAGGAGCTCAGGTTTCAGGCTTCCCTGTTTGGCCCATCAACTCTGTACTGTCCAGTGAGTGGGGCAGAAGCTTGTCATTCCTAGAGGCTCCTCCAAGTACAGGTATTTTCAGTGTCAAGGAGCAGAACCATTAGCTCACCTCAACTCTGTTTACAGATACTTCTGTGGCTTGGCATATAGCTCATAAGGATGCTGAGTAACAAGGAAGGCTTCCTCAGCTCCCAGCCTTACAGTCTTGGTCAGGAAGAAGAGCCTGACGTTTGATTTGCTTTATAGACAGAAGAGGGCCAAGATTGTTGACCTGTAGCTGAGCTTTTACCAGTTCTTTTATTTTGGCATTAAGAATCAATACCACTTTATCTCTTCTCACTTTTCTTTATGTCAGCTACCTCAACTAGATCTGCTAGAAAACCTGCCTAAATGCCCAGACCAATCTCCATCATATAATAGGAATTTAGGGGAGTAAGTTTTTTCCTTTTTTGCCTAGTGGATTTTTTTTTTTTTTTTCCTGCATTTAGGGGCTAAAGTTTACTTGTATATATTGTTGTATTCATCACACACACAAATGGCTGTTTTAATGCTAGTGTTTTTAAGCAGTAGGTAAAACCTGAGTGTCACTGACTACGTTCCCTGCTAGAACTGTGTATTAATATTTGTCCATTTGAACCCTAAGGACAAAACTCTGAAGGTGACTCAGGCCCATACTGTCATTTAGGCTTAATCCACAGGGGGATTCCTCATTCATAGACCTCCAAATTTGGAAACAAAGGCAAGAGTTAGCTTTGGAGGTGGTGGTCTTTGCCCCGCTGGGCCTCTTGCCTGTCTGATATCAAGTTCTTTCTCTAGGATCCTTTTCTTCTCCCAGCCGGGTTCATCCAGGTAGTCTTTTTGCCAGCACATTTTCCCTACCCTGTGGAGCCATACTTCTTAAATAGTCTGATGTTAGTTCTTCTACTAAGAAAATAAGCAAATCTGTGACTTCCTCTAGCACCGTCCAGAAACGTGAGCTAGTGAATCCAGCCAGCATGAAGCAGGCCCTGATCGCATCTGCCCGGAGGCTCCCTGCTGTCAATATGTTCGAGCAAGGCCATGGCAAGCTTGATCTGCTGAGAGCCTACCAGATCCTCAACAGCTACAAACCCCAGGCAAGGTTGGTTTGCTTCTCTGCTAAACAGGCCATTCTCTACTTTGTTGAGCTCTGTGGGGGCTTTTCCTTCTGCACAGAATATCAGCTTCAAAACAAGAACACTACTGATCATACAACACTCAGGGTGCCAGTGAGAGCTTAGCTCTTCTGCTGCTACGAAGGGATGGCTGGCCGCCTGATCTAGTGACTCCTTTGACCTATTGAGGTCCTTTTGTTTTTAATGAAAATGGGTAAGAAATAATGACTTCCTCTTTTTCTTTTTTTACTTCTTTAAACTTTTTCTTTTGAAATGATTTTAGATTTACAGAAGCTTTTCAAAACTAGTAGAGAGTTCGTATATAGCTTTCGCCCAGTTTCCCCTAATGCAAACATTTTAGATTTTTAGCTAACCATAGAACAGCTGTTAAAACCAAGATATTGACATTGCCACCGTATTGTGATTAGTCTACAGACTTGATTCACATTTTGCCAGTTTTCCCACTCATGCCCTTATTCTGGTCCAGTATCCAGGCCCTACATTGCACTTGGTTGTCGTGTCTTAGTCTCGTCCAATCTGGGACCGTTCAGCTGTCTTTTTTTTAAATTGCAGTGAAGTCGTATACAACAAAACCTTTACCAATTCAACATTTTCCACATGTACAATTCAGTGACACTGATTACATTCTTCATGTTGTGCAGCCTTTGTCACTATACTTTTCCAAATTATTCCACCACCATTAACATTCACTCAGTGCCCCCTGAGCAGACCTCCCTCTTTCCCCCTCCCTCCCTCCCACCCATAGTAACCACTAATAATCTTTGGTTTCTGTGTATTTGCTTATTTCATAAAAGTGAGATCGTACAGTGTTTGTCCTTTACCCCTGACTTATCTCGCTCAGCATGATATTTTCTAGGTTCATCCACGTTGTGGCAGGCATCAGTTCAGCTGTCTTTTGTTGTCATTCATAACTGATGCCTTTGAGGAGTGCTGGCCAGTTATTTTGTAGAATGCCTCTCAGTTTGGGTTTATTTGATATCTTACGATGATTGGCTTTGTTATATATTTTTGGCAAGATTTTTTTTTTTAACCTTTTATTTTGAAATGATTTTGGACTTAGAAGAAAGTTACAAAAATAGTGTAGGAGAACCCGTATATCCTTCACCCAGCTTCCCACAACATAACATCTCACATAGCCGTAGTACAAGTATCAAAAGCTGGAAATTAACACTGATACTGTACTATTAACTGATCAACAGACCTTATCCAGATTCCTCCCATTGTACCACTAATGCCCTTTTTCTGGTCCAGATCTAATCTAGGATCCCACATTGCATCTAGTTGTCATGTCTTCTTAGTCTCCTCCGGTCAGGGACAGCTCCTCAGTTTTTCTTTGTTTTATTCCTGGTGATGTTACTTCTGATCGTTTGGTTAAGATGGTGTGTTAGTTGAAGTCCTTCAGGAAGTAGTTGCCAGAATGATGGGCTTAGATGTGTGAGAGATTTATGTGGCTGGGGTGGGGTGGGTGGTGCCCATGGAGGACAAACAGAGGGGAGCAGGAACAGGCAGGAAGAGTCTTAGGGCTATGCTGCGAGTCCAACACCTGTGAAAAGAGGGAGGAAGGAAGGTTTGGGTAGCAAGAGTCTTAGACCGTGGCACAGTTCTGAGACAGTGTTAGCTGATGGGGAGCCTTGAACCAACATTGCCCATTAAAGAGTACCTTGTCCTGCAGGTATGGGCCTGCCTTGCCTCCCTGCTGTGTTCAGTCATTGTCTTGGAGCAGCCTGGGAACAATGCGTCCAGTTCTTTTATCTTTAGCGTGACAGAATATAGTCGTACTGTTTTCCAAAGTTACTTAGGTTAATTCTTCTCACTCCCATTAGCCTGGTTTTGTAAACTCATTCATAATTTACTTGGGTTCATTTGTTAGGGTTTATATCTCTTTTTGGATTCCCCCCGCATCTCAGTTGATTTCAACTATTTATTTATTTGGTATATGAACCGTTTGCCACGGTTCTAAAGACAGAACTAAGGAACCGTGGTGGAGCAATGGTTATGTACTCAGTTGCTAGCCAGAAGGTCAGTGGCTCGAACTTAACCAGTGGCTACGTGGGAGAAAAGATTGGGCAGTCGACTCCCGTAAAGATTTCAGCCTGGGAAATGCTGTGGGGCAGCTGTGCTCCGACATGTAGGGTTGCTGTGAGTTGGCATCGACTTGACGGCACATAACATCAACAACAAAACTACACAAAAAGGTGTACCCAGAGAAGTGTCACTTCCCGTCATCCTTTTTATCCCCGTTCCCATTACGCTGTTTTTTTTTACCTTGTTCCCATGTACCCCCTGTAGTTTTTGGTTTATTCTTTCAGCACAAATGAGCAGGTACATACATGTATATTTTTTTATACCCTTCTTTCTTACTGTAGACATTCTGTTGCACTTAGCTTTTATCACTTAACGATATCTGGAAGTCACTCATGCCACTTTGTAGAGATCTTCTTTATTCTTCTTTACAGCTGCATTGTATGGAGGTGCCGTTGTTTATTCACCCACTCTCTTATGTACTGACATTTAGGTTGTTTCCAACACTTTGCAATTACAAACAGTGCTGCAGTGAACAACCTCGTGCATGTGCATTTTCTTATTGTTGGATATGTGACTTCTGGCTTCCTACCTTCTCTCCCACCCACCGGCTAGCGGGGTCACAGAGCATGCCCTTGCCTAGCAGTGAAATGCATCCACATGTGTGCAGTGTCTCTGCCCAGGGGAGCCTGCATGAGGCTCAGAGCCCAAGGTTTTTATCGGAGGCTGATCACATACTCATTGCCACAACACCAAAGTTGCAGACTCTCAGAAGGACAGAGATGTTCCCCACACATAACATTGTTGTACAGACAGTCCAGGCAGATTGGCACAGGGGCCTGACCAACATAGGGAGCATCCCAAAGCCAAGTTACCAGACGCAGCCAAGGGCAGCCCTGCAAGCAGGCCCTTCTGCAGCCCAGGTTGGTTGTGTTAGGTCTTTCCTGCATGGTGGTTGTATTGCTTTGCTGCCCTTTCTAATACAGCCTCCTATGACACTATTCTTTGTTTCAGTTTGAGCCCCAGCTACATAGATCTGACCGAGTGTCCCTACATGTGGCCATACTGCTCCCAGCCAATCTACTATGGAGGGATGCCGACAATTGTGAATGTCACCATCCTCAACGGCATGGGAGTCACAGGAAGAATTGTCGATAAGGTGAAACTTCTCTGACGTGGTGCTTTCTGACGCGGTCTCTGACTTAGTGGGTGAACACAGATGTGGCCCTAGCTGCTGCTTGCCTTGGTTGCTTCTTCTCAAGTTAAGCAAGCACACGGGTCTCTTCTCCAGGCTGGGCACTGGGCGTATTGGAAGTCCTGATTTGTTTACCTTAAATCCTTTTCAGAGTAAGTCGGAGCATGAATAAATGAAGCCAGTTTGCTACTTGTTTACTTTGACATCTTGAATTTTGCTTCTGAATTACCTAATTACGTTTTATTTTTTATCTTTACAATTTCCTACATACAATTAAAGGACTTAGTGTTTGGAAAATATGGTATTTTAAATTTTGTGTTTGTAATTTTTTCCTTTATGTTTACTGCGTAAACATTATCACAATAATAAAGGATAGGAAAAAAGAACAGAAAAATCACTGGCAGCCCCAGCATACTAAAATAACCACTTTTTTAAATATTCTTTTCTAGCCCTTATCTGAAATACATATTTGTAGTTATCTTTATGTAGTAGGCAAAGATTCACAGTTATCTTTTTTCAGTTCTCATTAAATTGTAAATATTTTAAAATGTAGCTATATACACAGCACAAGTAGTCACAGTTTATTTACTATTTCTCTTGCTTAAACAGTAAGGTGGTTTTCAACTTTTTGGTACTATAAATATTACACTGAATATCTTTGCATATATGTTTTTTTTTTTCTTCTGAATGATTTCTTTAGCATAAAGTCCCTGGATTGGAATCCCAAGGGCATAAACGTTATTATGGCTCTTGGTACTTCCTGCCAGGTTGCTTTCCAGGAGAGTTACGTTAGTTAGACAGCTGTGGTGGTGTACAGGGCAGGTGCCTCCTCTGCGCCTGCGCTGGGTGGCGCATCTTTTTTTTTTTTTTTAATTCTTTGAGGGTCTTTTTTAATTGAGATATATCTCACATGCCATAAAATTCACCCTTTTAAAGTGTACGGTTTAGTGGCTTTTAGTATAGTCACAGAGTTGCACGACCATTGTTAGTATCTAATTTCAGAATAGTTTCCTTACCCTGCAAAGAAACCCCATGCCCATCATCTCCCCTCTGTGCCCCAGGCCCTGACAACCACTGATCTACCTTCTGTATATAGAGATTAGTCTTCACTCTACTTTCATGTAAATGGAATCATAGAATGTGTGGCCTTTGTGTCTGGCTTCTTTCATTCAGTCTTTCGAGGTTCATTCACATTGTATTGTGTGTCATACCTCATTCCTTGTTATTGCCAAGTAATATTCCCTAGTGGTGCAGCGGTTAAGTGCTCGGCTGCTAACTGAAAGGTCAGCAGTTTGAACCTACCAACTGCTCCATGGGAGAAAAGACCTGACGATCTGCTCCCGTAAAGATTACAGCCTAGGAAACTATGAGGCAATTCTCTTCTGTCATAAAGGGTCTGTGTGAGTTGGAGTCAACTTGACGGTGCACAACACCGACAACAGTACTATACTTACATACCTACTACTATTTACACACTACTAGGTACATATCCAAGGAGCCCTGGTGGCACAGTTGTTAACCCTCGGTTGATAACTGAAAGGTCGGAGGTTTGAACCCACCAGCTGCTCCGTAGGAGAAAGATGTGGCAGTCTGCTCCTGCAAAGATTATAGCCTTGGAAACCCTATGGGGCAGCACTACTCTGTCCTATAGAGTCATTATGAATCAGAATCAACTCAACAGCAGTGGGTAATATTCCACTGTATGTATGGACCACATTTTGTTTACACATTCATTCGTTGATGGACATTTTGGTATATCACTTAACATTAAATTTAGAAGAGGTAAAATGGGTTCCTTGTTTAATTTTCATTGCTTTGATTTTTTTGTGAGGTGGATATCTTTCAGGTTTGCTTACTAATTGTATTTCCTCTTGTGTGAATTATCTTTTCCTTGGCTCATTTTTCTGCTAGAATTGGGATTTTCCCTATCAATCTGAACAAGATCTTCAGATCACTACTTCTTGTGTTTTATGCAAAGTGTTCCCCCAGATTATTGTTCTCCCTTCTCGTTAATATTAGTTCTTGTGGCGGTTTAAAACTTTTTTCTCAGTTGTGTAAAAGTTTAACATTTTTATATAGTTGAATTTATCATTTTCAGTGATCTGTTGTTTCAAAGATTGGAAACTTATCCCTCCAGAGATGTAATAAAATCTCGTTTCTGTTCTCTACTAGTTTTTCTTCATATGCTTGTTAAATATTTAATTCCTTCATCTGTGTGGAGTTATTTTGATATGTGGTATAAGAGATGGACAAAAGCTAACCTTTTTCTCAGTTGCTTACCAGTGGTCCCAAAAAACATTTACCAAAAATCCTTTCTCGTCGTTGTGATGCTCCATCCTTCAGACGTTCCTTTTCAGATTTTTTTTTTAAATTAATAACCTGACTCACTTGGAGAGTGTGTCCTTGGTATTTTGGGCTGGTTTGAAATGCTGGTTAATTGTCAGAGCTTGTCTGTGTTTCTTCCAGAAGGTCTCTTGTGCTTCCCTTTCTGCTTTTCTCAGACCTGGGCGAGGCTGAGAGGACAGCTGTGTCTCCCTCCGAGCAGCCCTTCTCTGGGCTTCCCCAGACACCTCTGCCTGCCCAATTCCTAGCTTCAAAATTTAATTGGGGACAGTTTACATCTATGTCATTTTATTACTTTCAGTTAATGTGATTTTTTTAAGCTTAAAACTAACTTCAGATCTAGATTTGTCAATTATGTTCTCAGATCAGATAGAAATTCTTTGTCAACTGTGTGTCCATCCCCCACAACATTTTTTTTTTTTAATTGAGAAAAAATATTTCCCCATAAAATTGGAGGCTGTCATAAATAGTGGTTTGCTGACTTTCCTAGCGGATGATGTTCCGGAGAGTCCACAGGCTTCTTGCTGCACGGGTTGCTCAGTGTCTGTGTACACATTTCATTTTGCCTTATTTAATGAAATATTTCTCAAAAACTGATGTAGCTCGTTTAAATGTTGAGATGAAGTATCTGGGTTCCAAATACTTCCTCCCTGAGAATTTCCCTTCAGCCTTCACTTGCTCTCTTTCCCCTGCAGCCTGACTGGCAGCCTTATTTACCACAAAATGGAGACAACATCGAAGTTGCTTTCTCCTTCTCTTCAGTATTGTGGCCTTGGTCGGGCTACCTGGCGATTTCCATTTCTGTCACCAAGAAAGCAGCTTCTTGGGAAGGCATTGCCCAGGGCCATGTCATGATCACCGTGTCCTCCCCAGCGGAGATGGAAGTAAGTGTGTGCCATGGAGATGACT
The DNA here is from genome assembly GCF_000243295.1 of Trichechus manatus latirostris. NCBI lineage: Eukaryota > Metazoa > Chordata > Mammalia > Sirenia > Trichechidae > Trichechus > Trichechus manatus. Next base: position 7,515,115 of record NW_004443989.1, on the reverse strand, counting down.
CCTTTCTCCTACCCTTTAATATCACTTGCCAGGCCGAGAAGGACAGGCTGACTCCTGGGGTCTTGAGTGCTGAGTGCGGTTGACTGACTGATCAGTCTTGAGGGCCAGGGTCTCTAAAGCACTGGAGTATAAAAAACCAACCCAGTAAGTGAGTAATAGTGCTTCCTAGTCTGTTGCTGAGCAACAACAGATATGACTGTTTTATGCCAGATTTCAAGCTCAAAATGATGGTGCCCAAGTATGTGTTCTCTAAAAGGAAATGGGGGGCTGATCTTCTGAAGCTCTAGTGGCTTTTCAGAACCAAGTGCCTTACAATGTCAGTCTTAAACTTGTAATATAAGAGTTTGAATGGGATTAACTGTGGTAATCGAATCTGCCCCTTCATACCTTTGTTGCTGTTGGAAATTGTTGTGTGCAGATTATTTGGATTAAGTTGATAAATAGAGATGACTTTTAAAACAAGAAAACCCAAAAGCTGCTTCGGTACATAGGGGGCATTTTCAGGTTTCTTTTATTTCTTCCAGTCAAAAAACAGTGCAGAACAGACTTCCACAGTGAAGCTCCCCATTAAGGTGAAGATCATTCCTACTCCTCCCCGAAGCAAGCGGATTCTCTGGGATCAGTACCACAACCTCCGCTACCCACCTGGCTATTTCCCCAGGGATAATTTAAGAATGAAGAACGATCCTCTAGACTGGTAAGCCACGTCAGACGCGATGCTTATTGCCTCCGTGTCCATCCACTGTGGGCCTGGGGTCACTGCTCCTAGTTGGGGGGTGAACCTCTTGTTGAGCCTGAATTCCATGACCCCTAGACTTTGTGCATCCTTTTGCTCTTCAGGCACCCTGCACTTCGCCTTTGAAATGTATCAGTTACAATTGAATAATCGTGCAGTAAAAAACCTCGGGGTTGTCCTTAATTGCTCTTTCCCATACGTCTCCCATTGAGTCAGTCAGCAAATCCTGTCATTTCTGCCTTCAGAATACATCCTGATTTTTGCTGGGGCAATTGGATAGACAGCTTACATAGAGAAAACAGGAAAATGAGCACATTTAGGGAGAAGAAGGAGTGAAAGGCGATCAGTAAGAGTGCAGTAAGGGTAGCTGTGCGTTGCTGTCTTAGTTCTCCTTGCCCTGTGTGGTTTGCTGCAGCATTTCTGACTTCTTGTGCTGCGTGCTAAGCTGGATTGTCAAATGCAAGTGGTTACTAGCAATTTTCACGCATGCCACTTGCTAAAGCTATGCTTCAGTGCACTGTACAAACATTTCTCCAGCCGTTTCTTCGTGTTATTTTGTCTTCTCCGTGCATGTGCCACGCACACGATTTCTTGTTATCCATTCTCACGCATCCAGCCCAGAGAAAGCAGTTCAGAAAGACTCGACTTCACAGGCATTTTCTGCTGGTAATTTAACCAGATAAGACGTTCTTATGAAAAAAGATTGGTCATTTTCATACCGTGGCTTTTTGCTTTTCAGGAATGGCGACCACATCCACACAAACTTCAGGGACATGTACCAACACTTGAGAAGCATGGGCTACTTTGTTGAAGTCCTTGGCTCCCCCTTCACGTGCTTCGATGCTAATCAGTATGGTGAGCAGCAATCATGTGCTGTCATTTGTTAAATGCTTACAGGGTGAATCACAGTTTTAAATGATGGGCCAACAAGTAGTCTCCTTGTCCTGGTGAAGGCTGAACGAGGTGTTAGAGACGACTGTGTGCATCCAGTTTGGTGGGGTGGTTGTGACGTCCATCTAAAAGGCAGAACTACCAGATGCTTTGAGACAGGGACATTTGTACATTTTTTAAAAAAAATTGAAAGCTCTAGCACTGTATTTTATTACCTCCAAAGTAAGTGAGAAATCATTATATTAGGCATCACAAATGAAAACAGAAGGCCACAGTTAGCTGGTCCCAAGAGCTCAGCTGCTGACCAATAGGTCGGCAGTACTGCTTAGAAACCCTATGGGGCAGTTCTGCTCTGTCCTATAGGGTCACTGTGAGTCAGAATCGACTTGATGGCAGCGAGTTTTTTGAATTGTGTATCGTTGAACCCTAGTCCTTTATTTTTCACCCCCTTTTCCAGTGGCACAAACCAAAAGATTAGGAGCCAGCAAGTTGAGAGAGAGTCCCCAGTAGAATACATTCAGAGATGAAAATTCTCAAACCATGGCGCTTTGTCCCCCAGGAACATTACTGATGGTGGACAATGAGGAGGAATACTTCCCTGAGGAGATTGCCAAACTGAGGAGGGATGTGGACAGTGGCCTTTCACTCATTGTCTTCAGCGACTGGTACAACACTTCTGTTATGAGAAAAGTAAAGTTCTATGATGAAAACACAAGGTACTTGTATGAGTTGGTATTTGGATAAGAAGTCTGACTTTTGGGGAATTAATGTCTATCCAGCAAATACTTAAATGATTATTTGACCTGTTGATGGTCTTTTCAGTTATCAGAGACATGTTCAGAAAGCTTGGTTAGAAAAAGCTCCTCTTCACAGAGTGAATATGTTCTTGAAAGATGCTTTAAAATGTTTCTTTGCAAAGTAAGTAAAATGCTTACTGCTTTTGAGTATTAAAGAATTCATCGTCTTGTTGTTCTTAGATACTTAAGCTTTAAATTCTGTTCTTTTCTGTCCTCCCATCTCTCTGTTACTGAATCTGTACAAATTTTAATGCACCAAAGGAGCTGTTATTTAGAGGAACCTTCTGGTAAATTAATTATCGAACAAGGATTCCCACTGTATTATAAGTATAGTATCTTTATATTTTGAAATTTTTTCTTTTTAAGTCTGAATTGAATTTTTATAAGTTTGTTTCTCATCTCTTTTCCTCCACTTACCTTCTCTAGATCTAGGCTAAGCAGTTATATGAGGCTGTTTGAATGAAGTACTGATTTTCATTTCATAAAAAAATTTTACTTTTTTCTGCACATTGGTTGAAGCATTTGCACTTGCATTATGACTCCAACCAAGCATTAGTCTCAGCTGAAGACTCAGTGTGGACAGAATGACGTGTGGCAGGGGAAGTTGGCTTTTGTTGTGATGAGGCGCAGGCGGCGGTGTTGATTCTCTGTGTGCTTAGAGCCTGTGCTCTGTTCTCACTTTCACAGACAGTGGTGGATGCCGGACACGGGAGGCGCCAACGTCCCAGCTCTCAATGAGCTGCTCTCTGTCTGGAATATGGCATTCAGTGATGGCCTGTATGAAGGGGACTTTACCTTGGCAAACCATGACAGTAAGTTTCCTTTCTTTAAAAAGGGCACGTTATTTCAAGAGTTGTGAGAGTGGGAGACTTGTAACTTTGAAGTCTAAGCTTCAGAGAGAATGATGTGGTTCCTAAATAAGCGAGGGTCTATGGAGAGAATGACTTGCTATTTTCAAGAAGTATTTCTATAAAGCAGTTTGTTAGCCACTCTAGTTCTGTCCAGATTTTTTAAATGAAAATATTCTATACAGGCATTCCTAATTTTGGTGCTGTCTCTAAAATTCTTTGTATATTATATATTCCCAAATAGTAAATACCTCATAGGTTGTTGATTACTTATAAAATTCTGTTCATGAAATAACCTTGCATATCTCATTTATGAAGTCTCCTGATACGCTTTTGGTAGCTAGTTTCAAGAACAACCCCTAAGCGTTAGATTAGTAATTATGCTCATCCTGACTTGGGTTTTCTTAAGTCTCCATCAGCTCTGTTCAGAAATCAATGTCACTGGTATTTTTTTTTTTTAACTTGAATTTTGAGATAATTACTTGAAGTGTGACAAGGCAGTGGCAGCTCTTAAGGTTACAAACAATTTTTAAAAACTATATAATTTGTAAATAATGCATTTTGAGTAAGTGATTAGTTCTTGATACAAGTGTTGAGTGTTTTTACGTTCTCATAACTTTAAACAATTCTTCTCTAGTGTATTACGCATCAGGGTGCAGCATCGCAAAGTTTCCAGAAGAGGGCATAGTGATCACACAGACCTTTAAGGACCAAGGTAATAGAATGCTACTCATAGACTTTTTGGTTTCTTTCTTCTTCTTTTTATAATAACAAATTTATTGAATATAATTCACATACTATAACATTTATTCTTTCAGAGTGTACAATGCAGTGGTTTTTAGTATATCCACACAGTTGTGCAACCTTCACCACTACCTAATTCCAGAAGATTTTCATCACTTCAAAAAGAAATCCCAGACCCTTTAGCTGTTCCTCATGAGAGTTGATATTTTGTATTTCAGGATGAAAGGCCCATCTTAAAGTGTACTGTTTCCATAATTGGAAGTTAAGGACAGTTTTATTAGTTGAGAATGATGAAAAGTCAGTATCTTTTACTTGTTTGTTTGCAACTGTAAGGTGGAATTAATGTCTAAAGAGTCTCTACCCATTTGGAAGGAGTTTTTTCCTTTCTCCAAAGCCACGTCAGTCAGTAAATAGATCTGTGCTTCTTAGGGTCATGTTTTAACTTCCAGCACGTGAGTGATATATCTTCCCCCGTCATGTGGCACAACTTACAGTGGGTTAGTGATCCTTTCTGAAATCAGCGTCTCACAGGACAGTCATTGCTGGCACTGGGTACACGCGAGGGGCAAAAGCAGTGGTCTTCTCATGGTGTGTGGCGTCATTGGCTCACTGTTTTGGGGGAGGGGAATCAAAATTAGATTTAAGGTGCTCCATTAAGAAACCATCTGTATGAGACCAAAAGATTAACAGTTACTCTAATGCAAAGGTGAGACGAGAAGGGAGCAGGGAAACTAGAGCACTGGAAAGGGAACAGCCAGAATGCAATTAAAGAGAATGTTGACACATTGTGAAAAATGTAGCTAATGTCACTGAACAATTTATATACAGATTGTCAAGTGGGAACCTAATTAGCTGTGTAAACTTTCACTGAAAACACAATAAAATATTATTTAAAAAAAAAAAAAGGTAATACCTGCAACACAGTAAAAGCTTTTTGTTATGTTAATATGCAGCCTGCTCAGTAACATATTATGTTGGTGTATATCGCCTGTAAGAACGTTAAGAATTTGAAGTTTTAAAGGATTACAAGACTTGTAATAGAAACGGATCTTTGAGAGTGTTGAGATTAGAATTTTTTAAATAAGAATTAAATGAGGATTTAATTTCAAAATGAGATAAATTAGAAAAAAAAATTAGATTTAAGGATACACACTCTGTTGGTGTTCTGCTGCAGTCTGAAATAAAAATTAATTACCTTGAAATCCTTTTAAGGGGTGGCTTCTTTTTATTTCCAAAAAGGCTTTGAGTTGAATAAGCTTTGTGGTACAAAATAGGAATTTGGAAATCTGGGTTATGCCACGTCAGAAAGAGCCCATTGTCAGGAACAAAACCCAGTGACACCGTGAGGCCTGAAGGCAGTGCATGTGCCTTTTGCATTTCATCTGCTTTACTGCTGTCTTCCCCTCTTCCACTTAGCTCCTGGTGGAATTATACACAGAGAGCATGAAGTGGGGCATTTTAATAGCCACAGACATTTTAAATGTTACCAACACAGTACATTCTGGAGTCTGATGAAAGTGCCTGTCATGTTCTGGTGTTGAGGAGAGTACTTGCTTAGGGGAGTAAAGATGCTTAGATTGTAGATGATGCACTGAGGTTTGCTGCCCGTGGCTTGAACACCTTGTTGACCTCTGACCCATTCAGGTTTCTTGGTTGTGCTGAGGCCAGTGTCCAGGACCCTGCCACCCCATCTTCCTTTCCCAAGCTTTACCATCTAGGCTGTCTGTGCATCTCCACCACGGCCACACGAGGGCGGCAGTGTTTCCCAGAGGGCCCAGCACCTGCTCTCCTCCCATAGAGATCTCTGTATACTTAGTGAGAACAGTCTGAAGACGTAGGAGGGCTCTCAGCATAAGAGCAAACAAGAATTTGTTTTGTTTTAGCATAAAAAGGAGAAATGACAGTTTTAGGCTTGTGGACCAAATGTTATGTACCTCCATTTCAAGTGAAAATGAAAAAGGATGGAATTACGAATTTTGCTAAAACGCAAATTAGTGACATTTAAGACATTGTTTTCCTATCCTAAAAGTTTGCACTGTATTGGTTATTAAATCTTGCTGTGATTTTATATTCGTTAAGTGAGAACTGGAAAACAGTTCTTTGACAGAAATTCTTATTGCTGTTTTTGTTGTTGTGTTGCTTTAGGATTGGAAGTTTTAAAGCAGGAAACAGCGATTATTGAGAACGTCCCCATCTTGGGCCTTTATCAGATTCCAGCTGAGGGTGGAGGCCGGATTGTGCTGTACGGAGACTCCAACTGCTTGGATGACAGTCACCGGCAGAAGGGTGAGAACGGCAGTGGGACAGGAGAGCACATTGGGCTCAGAACTGTGACACGCAAGCCCTTTCCTCCCTTTGCCCTGAGAAGGCCCTGATTAAATGCTGGTGAACAAAAGACCCTGCTCACTTGAGCCAAGTACAACTGGGATGGTCTGGTTTCTCTGATTGCTTGGAGTTTCTTGATAGGTGTCTAAGTCTGTACACATTTAAGAAACCAAACAAACTGCTTTGGCAGTCTGTGATGGCTTTCTCTCTGTCTCCACCCTCGTGAGGCCAGTGCCCGGGATCCCAGCACTGGAGTGGAGAGACCCAGCACCCTGTCTTCCCTTCCCAGGCTTTACCCTCTAAGTTGTCAATGAGTCTCCAACACGGCCACACGGGTGGCAGTGTTTCCTGGAGGGCCCAGCACCTGCTGTCCTCCCAGACCTGGGAATCTTGGCTCCTTGAGCCTTTGTCTTTCAGGGGAGTATGTCATAACCTTTAAGTGTGTGTGGCGGGGGTGGGGAGGCAGGGGGCGGTACACCAAGGAGGGTGAGCTGGTAGCTTCCCACAGCTCCCCGTTTTCAGTGTCTCTTGAGGCAACTTCTAAACTTGGGGCTTTTGAGCTTGCATAGAGACTGTTTCTTGTTTTATAGAGGAGGAAGTAGAATGGTAAAAGTGTTAAATATTTTTACCTGGTAAGATGATGACAAAAACTAGACTAAGACCTAGTCTTCTAATTCAGTAAGACCTCTGGAGAACTAGGGGGAGGGGATGGTACCATCTGTCCTAATACTTGCAAATCACTGGAAAAGCTTAACTGGAAGAAAACAAGGTCTTAGAGCTTGAATTAGGAGTCTAACACTCCTGTTCATTCCCTCCCTCCCCTCCCTCCTTCCTTTCTGTTTCTCTCCTTCTCTCTCTCTCTCTCTGATTTTAAGTTGAAATTGACTAAATTCCTAGCATTTTATATAAATCCTTAGAGTGTGATTGGCCTTCTTAAAAATCAGAAGTGAGGGTTAACGTGACAGTTGAAAGAACATTAATGTTTTATTTCCACAGAGATATTCTTTTAAAGACTCGAGATCACTTGGTAAGAGTCTTTATTAAAACTTAAAATGCTGAGAAGACTATCCTAGCCGTTCACTTTCAAATGGCAGCTTTTAGGGCCTTGTGGGGGTTTGCAGCACATGATCAGAAGTGCCCTTTAATGAACGAGAAGTATTTAATGATGGTTTTTCTCTCTTGAATCTTGCCTAGTCCAGGTTGATGATAATTGCACCTAGAATGGGCAGACACAGGGAGAAAGGGTATGGAAACAGTAATTCCAGGTTTCAGCCCAGTGCGGCATCTCTAGTCTCCTGTTAGAGCCATACCTCTCCAGCCCCATGAGTGGGAACTGGTAATCACCGCTCAGCACCTGGAATCCCTGCCATGTCCCGAGAAATCACAGACCACTCTCGGCTTTCACACACTGGGGATTGGGAGCCACCAGCCCAAATGGCAGCTCAGATTAATGACTCTCCCACTTGTGTTGAACTCAAGCCTACCTGCCTGCAGTGTCCACATGCCGGTCCTGGCCCTGCCCACTGGCTCTCACGGTGTAAATCTAGGTCCTTCTCCACAGAAGAACCCCCAGGTGGTGACGGAAGCCACGGTCCCTTCCCTTGGAGCCCCAGCTCTCTGGGCCACTCTTCACTCTGTGACTGTCACACATTCTTGCCGTCCCTGAATGGGGCCCCGAGCTGAGTGGGTGCTCGGGCAGAGTTTGGCCAGTACTGGGTGCAGTGGTGCTGCACGAGGCCCTAGAGTGAAGCTCCGGCTGGTCTCATCTGTGCGTGCTGGTCTGGTGGCCTGGGCCCTGGCCTGGTAGGGCATGTGCTGCTCAAGAACTGGTGAGCTGGAACATGCTGGGGTTGCTTTGACCTGAACTCTTAACCACCCATTTCCCCTTCCTTTCTGTAGGGGTTCCTTCTAAAACAATATAATTCCTAACAAGCACACTCGTTAACTCCACAGACTGCTTTTGGCTTCTGGATGCTCTACTTCAGTATACGTCGTATGGGGTGACCCCTCCCAGCCTCAGTCATTCCGGAAACCGGCAGCGCCCGCCGAGCGGAGTGGGCTCTATCACCCCAGAGAGGATGGAAGGTGAGTGGCCAGGACAGCGCTCACAGAGAGGAGTCGTGCAGCCTAGCATGATGCCACCTCAGGAACCATCCTGCTTGCCAGAAAATGAAGACAGTTGGTGTGTGCCACCGGGTTTTTTTCCTTAATGATTGCAGGCAGAATAGCAAATGGCTATAGCCAGCTGACTAGAGTGGACTTTTGCTAAGGACCGTTGTGTTCCAGGTGCTCTGACATACTCCCGAAATCCTCACGTTGCTTTGAGCTCAGGTGTGTTGTCCCACTCTCACAGGTGAAGAAACTGGCTCATGGGGGTTTTCAGCAGTAATAGCTGACAATTTTGAGCACTTGCTAGGTACCAGGCACCAGGCTGGGTGCTTTCCATGGATTATCTCGCTAAGTCCTTTTAACAGTCCTGTGAAAGTAGATATTATTATTGTAGTTTCCAGATGAAGAGGCAGAAGTGAGAGAAATTAACTGCTGAGGTCACCACGTGGTCACCAGTGAAACCTGACTCACGCGATGCTGGTTCTGTGGGCACTGTGGCCTTGGCAGATCCTGCAGACAGCAGTACTGGCCTCATGCTTGCATGGCCCAAATGTTCTAGTCACCACCACGCCATCCGACAGAGGCCTGCCAGGCACACGCATAACTTTAGATTGTCTAGAGCTCCACAAAAATGTAAAAAGAAACAGGTAAAGCTCATTTAATACATCACAGATATTGTCATTTCAGCATGTGGCACTACCCCATTTTATGTGTTCAGTGGCCACATGTGGCTCAGGGCTACAGTACTGGACAGTACGGATCTAAGAAATAAATCAGAAGTTTTAAAATGCAGGATTTTTTTGTTTTGTTTTTGTGTTTTGGCCAGGGAAGAGAAAGATTTTTACATGAAGCTTCTCTGCAGGTTCACATCCTCACATACGGCCTTGGGCATGCATTGATGGTCAGTAAATGTTGACCACCTCATGACGTACAGTGTGACCCTCTGAAAGGGGGACAGTTTGTTCGCATGTATCCACTCACCTGCATTGGTGAGAATATGGCTGCCTGGAGAAAGCCATCAGGTCACTGTCCTGAGGCACCTGGCAGAACCCTGGAAGAGAGGCTCACAGGGAGCATGGTGGTCCTGTCGGCAGGAGAGCAAACTGACACACTTACAAAGCCTCATCTTGTCCCTTGCTGCTTAATGACAGTGCCTTTTCTTTTCTGTTGATGTTGACATGGGCCACAGGAAACCACCTACACCGATACTCAAAGGTCCTTGAGGCCCACCTGGGAGACCCGAAGCCCCGGGCACTGCCCGCCTGCCCACACCTGTCCTGGGCCAAACCGCAGCCCTTAAATGAGACGGCTCCCAGGTGAGTGTTCCACAGGGGTCTGTGATTCACAACTTCCTTTTTTCTAAGAGAGAATGGAATTTTACAGACAACACTGTCGAATAATCAGATCTCCTGACTTGTCATTGTGTGATGGGATTGGAATTAGTGAGCCCCCATGTTGACCTTTGGAAATATGTTCTTTGGTGGTATCCTGCATGGAGATAATGCTGTGGGTAACTAGAATCTTGCTAGTTGTGGTTAATTTTTGTTTAAACCGCTGTGACCAGCAGGTACTGTCACTGAACCAGAGTTCTGACTCCTTTCAGTGAGGGTGTGGAGTCCTGCCATTTGAAGTTGCGGTCTCTGTCTGAGGTGTTGAGTGTGGTAAACTACAGATAGGCCTAGGGTTCCTTGGAGGACATTTGGCTTCTGAGTCGGAGTCTGGCCAGTCATCTGCTGCAGCCTTAACTTCCTGTGTAGATGTTTGTTTCTGGTGAGCGCAGTCTCCCATGATGACAGCCGATAACCCCGTCACTTGTCATTCTTTCTCTGTGGTGCCCAGTGTCTGTCTCTCTTTGTCTCTCTGTTGGCGTCCTTTGCTGTCAGAAGCCAGAACTGGACCTCTCACCTGTTGTCTCTCTTTTTGGGCAGAATGACCCAGCTTAGCACAGGTGGTTCTGGTTTTCTGCAGTTCTCTCTTTCTCTCTGTCGCTCTCCAGCCTGAGCAGGACACTTCTGTACTGGCAAGGATAATCGGAGCTTTTCCTGACTTGGGGTGCTGATGTGTGAAGCAGGGGCCAGTGTCACAGGAAGAGCAGTGCTCCACGCCCTCTGCTTGGAGCGGCTGCTGCACGAGAATGTCTTCCTCCTCAACAGGAGGCCCCTTACTCCCCTCCTGGGGCTGCATGAGAACGTCTTCCTCCTCGACAGGAGGCCCCTCACTCCCTTCCTGGGGCTGCACAAGAACATATCCCTCCTCTACAGGAGACCACCTCACTCCCCTCCTGGAGCTACATGAGAACGTCTTCCTCCTCGGCAGGAGGCCCCTCACTCCCCTCCTGGGGCTCCCCCTCCCTGAGCCGGGTGGTTGCTTGGCAGCCAGCCTGCCTTCTGCCCACACCACCTCCACCAGCAGATCCCCCTCTGGGGACGTCTATGCCTTCTTGTCCTCTGCCACATGAATCTGCCTTTAGAATGTCCACTTTGCCCACATCTCAGTGATGTGCAGGTGTTGGTGGGGCCAGAGACAAAGGACCACAGTGGACACCATAAGTAATGAGGAGGAGGATGAACGTGGAAGGCATCAAAGGCTTCTGCTCTCTTGTCATACGCAGACAGCACTCAGGACACCAGTCACGGACCATATGGCGTCGTTGGAATGTGTTTGACAGGAGACAATGAGATTGTGGAGCCGCACATTGTCTTCTCATCAGCACTTTTCTTCCCGACACTTTCATTACTGAGAACTGCCCATTTCCACTTAACATCTCATCATTTAAAATTTTCTGGTAACTTTGCATTTTTACATCTGATTTATTTATAACCTCACATTATTCCAGCATGCAGACCAGCTGTGGTCAGCAGTTCTGATGCTGTGGACAGGCACTGCTGGCACATGTTCTAGAAATCCAATTATTCTCCCAGAGCTGTTCGGGACTCTGAGAAATGGATAACAATGACCTTTGGTATGAACCTTTCCCCATCACATAATCCATCTAATTCTGAACCGGTCCACCAGGGATGTTGATAATGCCTGGCTCCTACAATGTGATTTCTCTCTCTCTCTCAGTAATTCCTTCCAGCTACGCCCACCCATTTATCTCACATTTCACATCTTGTTGGAAATTACTCTCAGTCCTCAGCGGCCTGGATCTGAATATACTATGTTATCACTAGAAGAGATTTGAGGCTTATGTCAGAAGCAGCAGACAACCCTTTACAGGTCCAGGGTGGCCACTGGCACAGTGCCAAGTTATGGATTTCGGATTCACCAGTGTGAAATGAAGAGTCATCACTGTGCTGACTTGAGGACGATTGCAGAGGTGTCAAACCTGACAGGAAGCCCTGCCCAAGGATAATCCTTTACTTCCATCAGTATGTGGTAGAATTCTGTAATGATTACGATGGTGTATTGTTACCATGGTTGCTTAACTAGAAAATGCCATCACCAAACAATTAAATTCCATAACAGGGTATCACCTATTAGAGTTAAAATGTAGCCCCGCATATATTCAGCTAAAAAAATCGTAAAGCTTAAAGCATTGATTCTGTAACTCAACATTGTCATTTTCATTTTCAGACGGATGAAACTTCAAATGTAAAGTTAAATCATGTACCATAGAACAGATTATAATACTTACTGGTATTTTCCAAGTGATCACCTGGCCAAGAGTATCCCATAGGAGTTTATGTCTTTCCTGTATGGAAAGCTTCTTCCCAGGCCTAAAGAGTTGCCAGGCATCACCTTGGCCTTCACCCTAATTGGATGATAGAACTGGACACTATTGCTTTCTCTCCGCCAAAGTAAGAGAGGCCAGCAGTTTCCAAGTGGATAAACAGCAGAAAAATGGAGAATTTGTAATTTGCAAATATCATCTCACTCCTTCTCCTTCCTTTAGCTGGAACAGTTATCACATTTTCCACGCATACTCCTAGCTCTAATCTTGCTGTTCTCCCAAGCTGTATGCCGCTATTTACAGCTTGTCGGCCTCTCTTGTTCTTCCGTCGAAATTGTACTGGTCTAAACAGATTCTTCAGATGTAAGGATAAATAATAATAATGATGCAACCATAATGAGTACAATACATGTTGCAGAGCACATGTTTCCTCCTCGGTCTCGCACTCGCCCTAGCAGGCTAGGCAGGGGTGTGTTCCAGGTTTTGCTGTCCATACACTGCACTCCATTGTTGTGTGCTGTGGGGTTGATTCTGACTCATAATGACCCGATGTGACGGAGTAGAACTGTCCCATAGGGTTTCCTAGGCTGTTAATTTTTACAGGAGCAGATAGCCAGATCTTTTCTCCCTCAGAGACGCTGGTACGTTCGAACTGCCGATCTTTCGGTTAGCAGCCGAGCACTTGACCATTGTGCCACCAGGGCTTCTTACTCCATGGTTACTTGTGTGTTTATCTTATCCTCCCTCCCAAAGGTTGTTTCCTTGAGGACAAGGACGATGTTGGCTCCCGGGGCCAGTTTGCCCTGTTCCTTACATGTGGTAGTTGTGTGGTTACATCTGCAATGTTGATTTGAATTAATCAAAAAGTGGGCTCTGGTTGCTCCAGTGCTCTGCTTCTCTTCGCTGCATGCCTCTCTCCTATGCTGCCTGGTGATGTCTCCAGCTTCAAGCGAAAGCAGTCCGGGTGGGCAGTAATCTGACCCTGACTCTGAAAATTACAGTCCTGTGTGTGGGCTTGATGTTGACATTTCTGTCTGAGGACCTGGAAGTTGCATATGGTGACTCAGTTGCCTTTATGTCGAGGTAGAAGGGAACATCACTTGTGTTTAAGTTACTTACCATTTCTCAGGGACTGGATGAACTTCCGAGGCTAGTATAATTGCTTATTTTTATTTTGCTTTGATCCATTTCCCTGAAGTAATCTTTGGAAACATCAAAAGTTACTCTCTATCGACCTGGACAAAGTGGCGTTACCCAACTTTAGATCAAACCGCCCTCAAGTACGACCGTTGTCTCCTGGGGAAAGTGGTGCCTGGGACATTCCTGGAGGTAAGCTCTTACATGATTTGTTATCACTGTAAATCAACACTGTAATTTGTTGAAAGTATTCTCCCCCCCCCCAAAAGAAAAAAAAAAAGATTAACATATTGATGTCCCTCTTGGAAAATTCTGCTTAGATTTTCAAATATGAATTTTTTTTTTTTTTTACTCTGTCCAGGTGTCACACTTAAAAATTTTCAGACAGAGTAACTTGCACACTCTTTAAAAAAGTTCTGAGTTCTGCAGTACAAACGTGTATCACATATCTCAGGGAACACCTGTCATCTGCTGGGCTTGGTCCCAGTCGGTGATGGTAGCCAACCTGGCCTCCGAACCCTCGACACAATCCCCCCACCCCAATTCTCTGCGCAGGCCTTCGGGACACAGCACCATCCTGTCAGTGATGGGACTTCACTGGTAGATGGGAGTGTGGCCACACCATCCCCCCACCCCAAGTGCAGACACACATCCCCTCCACAGGTAGTGATTTTGGCCTGAGCACACTGCCAGGGCAGGCCTGAGGCTCTCCCTTACCTGGGCAATGGGAACTGGGTTGCCCCAGCAGAGCAGGGAGCCACTTCTTCACTATGGAACCCTGCGCTTCTCCAGAGAGATGACATCCTGAGGGAGTTTTCTGGTTCCAGGAGCTGGACAGAAGCTCCAGGGATTGGGAAGGGACACCCCAGACCTAAGAACTGTGTATGCAACACTGAGATCCAGAGGCCCTGCCATGGTCCCAGGGCACACTGATGGTGGTACATTCTGAAACTCTCAATATTGCTCATGACAGGGTCACATTTGACATTGTAAACCAAAGGTCCCCCCATTCCTAGTTTCCTACCACATGTCCCATCTATGGAGGGCTTTCCCACAGAATAGAGGGGCATGGCCAGCAGGTGTCCCAGGACAGAGACTGGTCTGCCTCTCGCTGTTCTGAGCAAACATAGGCTCCGCCGGGCACCCACACTGTGCAGCATCCTGTCTTCTCTCTGGGAAGATGGGAGGAAAAGCAGAACCGCCATGCTGCTGCACCTCTATGGCGTGTCACTGCAGCTCACTCAGTCATTCTTTAATGGCCTGGGCTATGCAGTAGCTGAGGTTTGAAAAGTGTTCTTGCCCTGCCAGCCCAGCTGATAAAATTAGTCAGCATTCATTTTCTGATGAATCCAGAGGCTGCAGCTCTGTGGTGTGACTGACCGCTCACCAGCCTGTCCTCTTTCAGGGATCATGCCTGGCCGCTACAACCAGGAGGTGGGCCAGACCATTCCCGTTTTCGCCTTCCTGGGAGCAATGGTGGTCCTGGCCTTCTTTGTGGTACAAATCAACAAGGCCAAGAGCAGGCCCAAGCGGAGGAAGCCCAGGGTGAAGCGCCCCCAGCTCATGCAGCAGGTGCACCCAGCAAAGACCCCATCTGTGTGAGTGCCAGGAGAGCCAGGGCACCTTCCCGACGGCTCGAGAGGGCAGTGGAGCTGGAGAAGGCTTTGTGTGGGGTCCCCTGGTCAGAAGGGACCCAGAGTCCAGTGCAGGTGTGTTGGAGTCCCTTCTCCATGGCCTCCTCTCCTGGAGCGGCTGGGGCTCGAGGTGCTTCTCCAAGTGTCTCAGGGCCAGGTCCTGCCAGGAGGGACTCAACAGTCATCCTCAAGGGGGATGTCACACAGAGCAGCACCAAAGACACGGAGAGCTTCACCGGCAGCCTGGGGTCTTCTGACCTGAGAGGAAGATGTACTGAAACACTCGAACCAGCCCCGACCAAGCACAACATGCTTGTTGAAGGCTGTTTTTCTATATTTATTGTTGGAAAAGTCACTTTAAAGACTCGTGCTATTTGGAAGCAAAGCTATTTTTTTTGGTCAATGGAATGCAGTTTTTTACTACTCCCACATCATGAGGAATAACAGATTCCATTATCTCCTTTTTGATGAAAAGGACAGACTGAGATTTGAAGGAAACTAGCCCAAATCTGTGAAACATAGACCTTTGCTTTATTTTTATAAGTATCAACTGCCATCATGTTTTGTAATTGGGGGTCTTGATTTCACCATTGTTGGTGAAGAAAATTTTCAATAAATATGCATTAACTATGTGAAGCTGACAAGTCGTGTGCGGCTGACTCTTTCTTCACCTCTCCCATTTCTCTTCTACGACAACCTGGAATGGGTCCTTAATCAGCATGCTAATTTTTATTATTATCGAGATATAATTCACATATCATAAAGTTCACCTGTTTAATGTTTCTTTTTTATGTATTTAATGTGGTTTTTAGTGTATTTACAGAGTTGTTCAACCATCACCACAATCTAATTTTAGAACATTTTCATCATCCCCCAAAAGAAACCCTGTACCCATTATTGGTCACTCCCATTTCCCCCTCTCCCCTGGCTCCTGGCAACCACTGATCTACTTTCTGTCTCTTTGGATTTGCCTATTCTGAACGTTTTTGGAATCATCATCTGGAATCATACAATATTTTTCCTTTTGTGTTTGGCTTCTTTCACTTAACATAACGTTTTCAGGGTCATCCATGTTGTAGGATGTATCGGTACTTTACATTTTATGGCCAATAATCCATTGTGTGGATGTACCCCATTTGTTTATCCGTCCATCAGTTGACAGACATTTGAGTTGTTTGCATGTTTTGACTGTTGCGAGTAACGCTGCTGTGAACATTGGTGTACCAGTTTTTGTGTGGACATAAGTTTTTTATTCTCTTGGATATATACCCAGGAGTAGAATCGCATGATAACTGTGTTTAGTTGTGTGAGGAACTGTCAGACTGTTTTCCAAAGTGGGTGCACCGTTTTACATTCCCACCAGCAGCGTATGAAGTTCCAGCTTCTCCACATCCTCACCAACAAATGTTTTGTCTGTCTTTCTGATTCTAGATGTTTTAGTGGATGTGAAGTGTATCTCATTGTGGTTTTGATTTGCGTTTCCCTAATGACTTAATAATGTTGAGCTTCTTTGCATGTTCTTGTTGGCTGTTTGTATACCTTTTTTGGTGAAATATCTATTCAGATGCTTTGCCCATTTCTTAATTGAGTTGTCTTTTTATTCTGAATAGAAGTTCCTTATCAGGTACATGATTTGCAAATATTTTCTCCCATTTCACTTTCTTGATGGTGCCCTTTGAAGCGCAAATGTTTTTAATTTTGATGCAGTTCAATTTTATCTTTTTTTTCTTTGCTCGCTTGTGTTTTAGGTGCCACAGCTAACGAATCATTGCCTAATCCAAGGCAGCCTGTTAAGGTTTAACCCCTACCTAACAAATCTGTTTTGTGTATCTGCCAGACCAGACATCAACCTTTGCAAGTAGGGGTTGAGTGACTGGAAAGGAGGGGGAGAAGCTGTGTGAGACCAGGGGTGCTGATGAGGTCTTGAGGGGAGGCACTCAAGCCATAGGAAGTGGCCTTGGCTCCACCTGTCTCTTTGGGGACTGAATATCTCATTTCCAGAGGTGGCATTTGGAACTGGAGGTCTTTCCCATTCCTTCCCACCAGGAGGATCAGTTTGCTGGCTTTAAAGGTCGGGTCTGTACATACTCCTCACCTTCAGGACCAGTTTTCCTGGCCTCAACTCCTTCCCTGGGCCTCAGCAGCCTTGGTCATGCCCTGCCTGCCTTCTTCAGAGACTGGAAGGTAGAAGGTGATCATAGCGCCTTCCTGAGCCAGAGACCCTGGATGGGTTTCCCACCAGGACGGGATGGACCCTGCCAGCCAGGGACCAAGCATTCTCATGGCTGGTCACAGGGCACGCAGCTGTAGCGGGTTCAGCCATTCCATTTGTACGGCCAGGAAGTTGGGAGCAGAACAAGAACAAAGCAGATGAACGTGGACAGCCAAACCACAGATTGAAGCTAAATCAGGAGCGGAAGAGAATTTTAAAAGTATTCAGATGTTTAGGAGCTATGTTTACGGCAATCCAAGAAGGGAACCTGGTGGGGGATAATCTAACAAGGTGAAGTTCATTAGCAAGACATGTAAAGAGCTGTAGTGGTTTTTGAGAAGCAGCCTGAGTTATACAGGGGCCCGAGGGCATGAACAGGCTCAGTCTGTGGGCATACAGGGGCTGGAGGGCATGAATGGGCTCAGCCTTTGGCATGCAGGGGACGGAGGATGTGAATGGGGTCGGCCTGGGGCCTGCAGGGGCGTGAGAGCATGAAAGCGGTGTGGCTCAGTAAACAGGCAGAGTGGTGTGCCTGCCGCTAGAGGCTGAGTTAGTAGAAATGCAGCATCGGAAAAGAGGGTGAGAATTGTTTGTGTCTTATAGGCAGATGGATATTAGCGCTGTGTGCCAAGCACACTGTCAAGTGTGATATGTACATAATTTCATTTTTAGGCAAGCAGTATAAGGTAGGGACATTGACCCCCCATTTTATAGGTTCATCAACTCACCCAGAGTCACAGAGTTAGCAGCAGAGTCAGGATTTGAACTTGAGTCTGCCTTGATTCCAAGGCTTGTGTGCTTAACCTCCATTTTCTCCTGCTGTCCTCTGTGATGTCGCGCTTCTGACTGCCTCATATTAAAGGGGCAGCGACACACTAGAAGGCTGACTGGGACCACAAGGGGCCATGGGACAAAGCCATGGGAGGGATGAGTTGAGTGAAGGAGCAGGTGAGATTCATCCAGGAGTAGAGAGCT
Organism: Trichechus manatus latirostris; assembly: GCF_000243295.1. Taxonomy (NCBI): domain Eukaryota; kingdom Metazoa; phylum Chordata; class Mammalia; order Sirenia; family Trichechidae; genus Trichechus; species Trichechus manatus. The sequence goes on along the minus strand of NW_004443989.1, from coordinate 7,497,034 downwards.
CTTGGTGGGGAAGTTTCTACAGAGGGAATTAAATGTCCGAGAGAAGACCCAGGGCTGGTGTGTCCCTGTGAGGCAACTTTGAGTCCAGCATAAGGTGCTGTGTTCAAGAATGGAGACCTTGGAGGTAGGTACCCCTTGCAGGATGGCTGTAGTGGGAGACCAGGGGTCCACCAGGAAGAATGTTCTAGAGAAGATATTGTCATCCGTGGGAGGGGCATTGCATTAAGGCCCCATGAGACTCTGGCCTCAGATCCGTGGAGTTCAGCTCTAGCCTGGTCCCTTCCTGCTTGTGCTCCTTCATTTCTCTGAATGTGGTGTATCAGGCCTAGTCACCTGCTGGCCACAGAGCCAGTGCCTAGTCCGTGTCAGCTGTTGTCAATGATAATTTCATGATGGCAGCTGTGCCCAAAGGCTGCTGGGCATGTTCTGTGGCTAGGTCCACCAGTCTGGCCCCAGGCTGGGCCTGCTGACTTCTTTGAAAAGATCTTTTCTTACATGGACTCCCATGGAGTGTCCTAGTAAACAACTACAGCTTTTTAAAGAACCAAAACACGAATGAATGAACAAAACAACCACAACCACAGAATATACCTGGGTGTCTCTGAGACTGTAGGTTCCCTGGAGGGGCCAGTTGTAGAGGTCGGACCCCAGTTTCATTCCTAACCATGGCTTTCTCCTTTGAGAGTCAGGCAGGTGCCCTGACTACAGCAACTTTATAAGATGCTATGTGCAGATAAGACACAAATGGTGACCACAGCTGGGCACCCCTGGCCCACATTCAGAGTAGGATGGGTCCTAAACCCTCATCCCTTCTTAGTGGTGTCTTATACAAAGAGAAAATAGCCATGGTGAGTCACACACACGGGCAAGACACCATTTGAGGATGTGTCCACAAGCCAAGGAATGCCAAGAAACACCCGGGTCTATAGAAGCTGAGTGAGACTAGGAAGGACCTTCCCCTAGAGACCACAAAGAAGAAATAGCTCTGCGTCACCCTGAATTTGGACTTCTAGCCTCCAAAGCAATGAGACAGTAAATTCTGATCTTTAAAGCATTTTGTGGCATTTTTGTTATGGTGGCGCTAGGAAACTAAGACACTTGCTCTCACCAAATCCAGAATACAGCTCTGAGCTTCCCATTAGCCATGGTAAAAAGGGCAAAAAGGATATGCCTGGTTCCCACAGCAGTGAAGAGAAAACTGCCCCTTTCGTTTTCCTTATGAGCCTCCCCTACTTCTCAGAATAGTCATTCTGTGCAAAGAAGATTTACTGGGATCATCCACTGTCCCTGTTTGTGTGGTCCCCATTGGCCAGCTGGTGGGAGGTGTCAGTGCAGAGTGCAGGTTACATCATCAGCTTTGCTTCCTTATCTCCCTCCCCTCCTAGCCACCCTCATTGTCTCCCTGAAGCCTCCACACCAGAGCCAGGCGCCAGGCCTGGCTGGGCTCAGCAGAAGTGGCCGCTGGCCACAGACAGGGGCCCCAGCAGGACGCCTCTCCACAGCTCTGAGGAAAGGTCATGCAGCCCTGGATGCTGGCAGAGAACAGATATCAAAGCCCTGTAGAATGAAGAGCTTCTCCCCCTTGCCTGAGATTTCACAGGCTGCTGGCCAATTTCTAAGTCATGCACACTAATGGGCAGCTAATGAGGGGCCCACCAGTAGGGTGGGCAGTGGCCCCTGGCCCCAGAAGCTGAGATGAAGGAGTTACAAAGCCCCCAGCCGCTGATTAAGGCCTCTTTGTCTTCTTTCTCACTGTGATCAGGAGGCCAGATTTGGGAGAAAGAGTAAAGTGACTTGGCTGTGGGTGAATGTGGGGGGAGAGCTAGCTGTGTGCAGTATTGCAGTGTGTGCAAGCTGGGCAGAGAGCGCCACGGTGTGCGCCCCCTCCACCACCCTACCTGCAGCCACGTCCACAGTCCCTGCTCCATGCTGGGTCCGGCGCCATCATCAGGTGGTTTAAACCTCCATCATGGAGAAGGTGGAGTTTAAAGCCCTGCTGTAGCAAGAATGGCTCACCCAGCTTAGCCCCCCGGGTCTAACCCAGGAAACCTCAGAACGCGGTGGGCCTTTCCAGGAGCACCAACTCCTGCCCCTAACTGAGCCCTTACACAGGATGTCCCCACCTTCCGGAAGGCTTTTTCCCGCCCTTCACTCTTGGGGCACAAACTTTGCCACCCCATGGCCCAATCTTTCTCCCATTGGACTGTGGTTATTGTCTAGTCTTGACCTCACCCACCAGAGTAGAGACCTTCTCTTGCCCCTCTGACTCCTAGGGCCTGGCATACAGTAGGCGCTCATTCAGTCAGTGTTTGTTGAATGACTGAATGATAAAAAGATTGAGAACACAATCAGATCCCAGATACGTGGGATGTAGTGGTTGGATGGTGGCTTCCAAAAGATATGTCCACCTTGTGTACATGACCTTGTTTAGAAAAAGGTTTTTTGCAGATGTAGTTAAGTCGAAGATCTTGAGATACATTCATGCTAGATTATCTGAATGGACCCTAAATTGAATGACAAGTGCCTTACAAGAAGAGGAGTAGACAGAGAAGAGAAGGCAGAGGCAGAGATTGGAGTGATATGGCCACAAGCCCAGGGACACCTGGAACCACCAGAAGCTATAAGAGGTAAGGAAGGATCCTCTCCTAGAGCCTCCAGAAGGAGCGTGTTCTCCAGAACTATGAGACAATAACTTTCTGTTGCTTTAAGCCATCAAGTTTGTCGTAATTTGTTAACAGCAGGCACAGGAAATGAATACATGGGGGAAACCAACTTTCCTTTTCTTCTCTCTTCTGGAGTCTGTACTCATCCATCCATCCATTCATTCACTCACTCACTCACTCATTTGTTCACTCAGGACTTCCTGTCCGGGGCCTTGTCTGGGTCAGGGCTAGGGGTGCAGAGAGGCAGCAGGACATGGCAGGCTTTGCAATGAGGTCCTGTCGCTTCCCAGCTGTGACACTGTAAGCCTCCTGCTGACCCTGCCTGAGCCCCATTCCCACTCTGGGTGTGAGGATAATGGTGGCACCCCCAGATGGTTGTTGTGAGGATTCAGTGAGCTGGAGAGTGTACTCATGGCAGGCCCCCCTCATGGTAACCTTCCTTTCAGGGTAGCAACTTCAGTGCCGCCCAAGACGGTGTCCCAGCTTCTGCCCCACATCCTGGCTCTGTTCTCTCTCGGGGACGTGGGAAACTGATGGTTCAGCAGGTCACACAGTATTGATACTCACTGCCATGCAGGGCTCCCAACCAAGTCTGCCCTTGAGGTAACCAGAGTTGGGGGCTGAGGCTATTAGAAACCATGCCAAGAAAAAGGCCTTTGGGGCTGGTGTGGGGCTGGCAGATAAGGACTGATTGGGGGAGGCTAGGCTCTGGACTCTGAGGATGTTTACATTAGAGCAGTGGTTCTCAAGATGGGGACAAGGCTAAGCATCACAGACTTCTCGTTAAAAATGCAAATTCCCAACCCCCACCCCAACCTGCCAAATGGGAAACTCTGGGGGTGGGCCCAGCCATGTGTTTTTACATGCCCCCTGGGGGATTCTGATGTATGCTGGGGTTGAGAAAAGGGAGTTAGGGGAGCCTGGATTCCAGGAATAAACAGGTCCAAATGAGAATTCACGATGTGACCTTTATGTGCTGCGTTTCCTGGGATGGGGCCATTTCCAATATCCTGCTGTCTTTGCTGACCATGTATCTGACGATGAGTGCCAGTGTGGTTTCAGAGAGATGGTCAGCACAGTAGAGTCTTGCCACTCAGTGTGGTCCACGGACCAGCAACATCAGCCTCCCGAGCTTGTTAGAGATGCAGAGTTCACGCCCCACCCAGGCCACAGGAACCTGCAGGTACATTTGAACAACCCCCCCCCCACCCCCACACACACGCTAGGTGATTTGAGGAGCACTGGTTGAAGCTGGGAGGAAGAGGGTAGTAGAAGAAGCCAACCCTGAGGAAGCACCTGCTGATTGCCTGCTGCTTGCTCTTCTTGCAGGAGGAGTTTCCAACCCCGCGGCCCCTGCCAGGTGGTTGCATGAGCCTCCTTTTGCAGATGAGGAAGCCGGGTGTCTTATTTATCTAGTGCTGCTATAACAGAAATACCACAAGTGGATGGCTTTAACAACCATATTTATTCCCTCACAGTTTAGGAGGCTTAGAAGTCTGAATTCAGGGTGCCAGCTCTAGGGGAAGGCTCGCTCTCTCTGTCTGCTCTTGGGGGAAGGTCCTTGTCATCAATCTTCCCCTGGTTTAGGAGCTTCTTAATGCAGGGAACCCAGATCCAAAGGACACACTCTTCTCCTGGCACTTCCTTCTTGGTATGAGGTCCCTCTTCTTTATTTCCCAAAAGAGACTGACTCAAGATACAGCCTGATCTTGTGGATTGAGTCCTGCCTCATTAACATAACTGCCTCTAATCCTGCCTCATTAACATCATAGAGGTTAGGATTTACAACACATAGGATAATCACATCAGATCACAAAACGGTAGACAACCACACAACACTGGGCATCATGGCCTAGCCAAGTTGACACATTTTTAGAGGACACAATTAAATCTATAACACTGGAGCTCAGAGCTCACCTTGTCGGCAAGTGGCAGGACCAGACCCTGAGGGTCTGTCCGCTTTCCATGCCGTCCTCCTTGAGACCTGGCCTCAGAGGGCACCTGAGGGAAGAGGCTTTGAGGAAGTGACCTCGGGGGTCACTGCAGTGTGCCCCTGCCCCTTTGATCTCTCCCAGCTGTGCTGCTATAACCCTGGGTGGGGGATGAGGGCAGCCGGAGAAAGCACCACCCTCGGGGAAGGGCTGAGCCAGGATGGGGGGAGGGGCTGAGCCAGGATTGGGGGAAGGGCTGAGCCAGGATCGGGGGTGGAGGAGGGAGTCTTAAGACTCCAGCCAGCCCTGGCTCTGTCAGAAGTCTCAGAAGCAGCAAGTTCTTGGGTCAGATGGCTCTGCTCACTTGTCCCTGTCCCCGGAGGACTTGGGACATGACCCCTATACATGTTTTCTAGGACCCTCTTAATTAATGACTTGTTTACCCCTCAGCAGAGCTAGAATCTTCCTTTTTCCACCCCTCGGGACTCCAGAAAAGCAGCTGACCTGCCTGGAGGGAGCCTGAGTCCATCCCTGTGGCTGAGGACCGTCTCTTGCCCTAAAGTTGGCATCTAGTGGTGAGGATGAGTGTGCCAGCAGGGGGGCTTCGGCTGGGGAGCTGAGGGGGTGGAAGGATTGCCAGGAGGGAGAATCTGGTTTGGAAGTCGGGGGAGGTCCTCGGGGTTGAACGGAAGGCCGAAGTGAGGATAAATGGGTAGAAAGAAGGGTGGGGGAAGGAGTGGGCAATTGTTTAGGGGAAGAGGGGGGCTAGATTTGATTGGCACATGAAGACTGTACAGTTTGGGAGGGGGCAGAGGCGAAGGATGAAGTAGATGGTGGCTTGGGGATGGGGAGGTGGACCCCTGCAGGGAGGACCCTGTCTGTCTCAGGAATGATGCCTGGACCTGGGTATCAAGCCCTTCCACTGCTTGTTGTGTCCCCTTTAGCCATGGAGGGACAGACTGCAGAAAGCAGGGGCCTTGCAGAAAAAGCTTCCCCTGCTGCGGCACCCCCCAGCTTGTCCTCGCTCGGGGCTGTCTTCATCCTGATGAAATCTGCCCTGGGGGCTGGCCTGCTCAACTTCCCCTGGGCCTTCCACCAGGCCGGAGGGCTGGCCCCGGCCTTCTTTGTGGAACTGGTGAGTTCCTGGGATGTATGTTTGGGGCTTTCTAGGGGCAGGGAGGAGATGGCTTCTGGTTTTCCAGGTGGTTCTTAGGTGTTGCTTCTGCAGAGCCCTCTGTCTTACAAACTGTGCATCTGGGATTTCCTTTCTCTCTGCTAATGAGGGGAGAGGCAGTACCACACAGCACGAGACAGGGAGCTGAGCGGTTCGCAGCAGAGGGTCGCAGAGCCCATTAGACTTCGACAGCACTCACGAATCTGGCCTTACAGTCCCGAGGAGCTGTGTCTGGGCCGCTGGCCTTGCTGACTGTTTTTGTCTGCTGGGCTCAGCTTGATAACGAATTTTAAATCCTGTGTACAACAGAGCTCATGCCTGGAGTGAGTCCCTCCCCCGTACATATACGTGTGCACATCACACACAGCACATGTGCACACGCACAGCACAGCATGCACATGCACACGTGCACACATGCACAGGCCTTCTGTGAATTCGGGGGTGGGGGGTTCAACTTCTTCTGGCTGCTGACTACTACTGCTTCTGACTCCGAGGCCTGGATCCCCGAGTCTAGAGGCTGCACCTCCTTTAGTGGAGGAGAGCCAGCTGACTAGCACAGTGTCATGTTATTTTCTGCACTTCTTCCCCCGGGCTTATAAGAACTATGCCGTTTATGGTCAGCTCTCTGACACGAGTTCCCCTGTTTTATGACAGCCAGCGGGTAATTGATGAGCTTTAACCGTTTGTGAGCCACAAGGCCTTTCAAGTTCGTTTGGGAACTGCTGCTTCCTGCTGTGGTTGGGTCCATTATACACCCCCACTCCCATCCCCAGTGTAGGTCAAGTGCTTGCTCTGTGCTAGCGTTGTTCCAGCACTGGATGAATAAGACAGTGTGGCCCCTGTCCTTGTGACACTTGCGTTTTCAGAGGGAAATCAGACAAGATACAAGTCACCAGAGAACATCATTTCCCGTGGTGGTAAGTGCTGGGAGGGTCAGGTGACAGAAGGGTAGGACAGCCTGCAAGGTGGGCAGCAAGGTTGCTCTGAGGAGGTGATGTGTGAGCCCAGCCACAGTGGAAATGGCAAGAGCTTCTTGTGCATGTATGGGGGCAGCATGGCTGTGCTTGGACGAGTGCAACAGTAAGACTCCTGTTACTGGACGTTGAGGAAGAAGCCCTGCTCTCAGGCCACAAAGGATTAAAGATAAAACGGATGGGGCTTGTGGGCACAGATGCAACCAACCCAGGGCCCCTGGGAAGGGCTGTAAAGGAGTCATATGGGCATCTTGCTGAGATGCAGATTCTGAAATGTGGTTGGTCTGGGAGGCCTGAGATTGTGCATTTCCTACAAACTCCCAGTGACGCGGCTGCTGCTGGTGGCTTGCACTTTGCGTAGGAGGGTCTAGAGACCCCTGCCTTGAGTAGACTTGAGCCCTTAAGGAGACCCCAAACATGAATGCATGGAAACACTGCCAGGGAAAGAATCAGGCAGATATCAGCAACCCTTACACCCATCCAGGCAGTGCTTTTCCTTCCAGAGCTGCCAGGGAGGTGGCCTAGCTGGGGTGACCTCAGTCTGAAGCCAGCCTTTCTCTTAGCCTGTGATACACCATTACCTAGGCCCTACTCCGGCCTGTGGAGCATTGCAAACTCCCCACATCCCAACTTCAGTAGGTGCGGCTGTAGGTCTCTAATGACCCGTTGGCATGTGTGATGTAATGAAACACCAGCCCTCTCTTTGGGGTGGGCTTGGGCCAGCGGTAAAGGCTGCTTTCCTGTTCATGGTACACAGTCCCCTCCAGCAGGTCACCCGCTCCTGTAGAGACAGTTCATTGCCTTAGCAAGTCACAGGCAGAGGCTCCGCCTGACGCCCTCCGCTTCCTTTTGTCCACAAATATTTACAGAGTGGCTGCTTTGTGCCACACACTTCTGTGGGGCAAAAAAAAAACAAGGTACCAGTCTTCAGAGAGCTTAGAGTCTGGTGGATGAGAGATGACAAAGAACCCTGTAATATACGTACAATTGCAAGTAACTGTTTCCTGCCCTGGGGGCTGGCCTGCTCAACTTCCCCTGGGCCTTCCACCAGGCCGGCCCCGGCCTTCCTTGTGGAACTGGTGAGTTCCTGGGATGTGTGTTTGGGGCTCTCCAGGGGCAGGGGGGAGATGGCTTCTGGTTTTCCAGGTGGTTCTTAGGTGTTGCTTCTGCAGAGCTCTCTGTCTTACCAACTGTGCATCTGGGATTTCCTTTCTCTCTGTTAATGAGGGGAGAGGCAGTACCACACAGCACCAGACAGGGAGCTGAGTGGTTCGCAGCAGAGGGTCGCAGAGCCCATTAGACTTCGACAGCACTCACGAATCTGGCCTTACAGTCCCGAGGAGCTGTGTCTGGGTGGCTTTGTCTGTGACAAAGTACCATAGACACCATAGCTTAAAACAACAGAAATTTGTCCTCTAACAGTTCTGGAGGTCAGAAATCCAAAATCAAGGTGTCAGCAGGGCCGTGATCCCTCTGAAGGCTCTAGGGGAGGAGCGTTCTTTGCCTTTTTCTGTGTGTGGTATCCTTAAGCGTTCCTTGGCTTATGGCTGCATCACTCCAGTCTCGGCCTCTGTCTTCACATGGCCTCCTCCCCTGTGTCTGTGTCTTCTCCTCACATGCCTCTTTAAAGACACTTGTCATTGGATTTAGGGCCGACTTGAATAATCCAGGATGATTTCATCTCGAAAGTCTGAATTACATCTGCAGAGACCTACAGGTCACAGTCACAGGTTTCGGAGGCTAGGACACAGACATATCTTTTTGGAGGCCACCGTTCAACCCACTACAGACAGTAATGTGCCCAAGGAAGGTGTGGGCATAGATGCAGCCAACCTGCAGCTCTCCTATCAGGCTTCTATCAGAGCCTGAAGTGGAAGGTTTAGCCTCGCCTGAGGGTGGGAGTGTCAGGGAGGCTGTTTGGAGGGAGGGAGTGCCCTTGGAAAGGAAGCACAGAGAGTAAGCAGGAGTTTGCTAGGTGAAGGGGGAGTGAAGGCCGGGAGGGTGCTCTGGGCCAAGGAGCCGGTGGCACAGGCAAAGTGTAGCGGCTGGAGGGAGCCTGGGCAGTTGTTCTCTGAAATTTCAAGTTTCATATTTCTCCTTGGCAGCCCTAGTTCCAGCTTCTGGAGTAACGTAGGATCAACCTACTTGTCCAGTAGCGTGAGCTGTGTCCGAAGTGTGTAAGGAGGCTTCTCCTCTGGCTGAGTATCTCCCACTCAGGACTGCGCTCCTCCATAGAAACAGAGGACGGGAATTTGCACTTGGAGACTAAGCCCAGCTTAGGAACACACAGCGGTCTGTTCGGGAGAGGCTCAGAAGTACCTGACTCTGAGTGCCAGCTGGGGCTTGTACACATCATTGATGGGAGTATCAAATGGCACAACCACTTGGGAAAGAAAGCAGTTTGGCAGTTTCTTATAAAATTAAATGTATGTCTGCCCCAACACCCAGCAGTTCTAGGTATGTGTCCAGGAAAAATGAAAACATGTGTCCTCGAAAAGACTTGTTCTGGAATGCTTAGCACAGCATTGTTCATAGTAGCCAAAAACTGAAAACAAATCAGTTGTCCATCAACCCAGTGAATGGATAAACACATTGTAATACATTCATGCAACAGAATACTAATCAGCAAAAGTAGGTTTAAACTACTGATGATAAACCCCCATAATGTGATGAATCTCACAAACATCATGCTGAGTGGAAGGAGCCAGTTATGAAAGTATACAAAAATGGACAAATATTAAATCAGTAGTTGCTTCTGAGGGTAGGTGGCGGTAGGAATTGATTGGGAAGGGACATGAGGAAACTTTCCGGGGGGAGGTAATATTCTGTTTCTCAGTAGGGGTTTGGGTGGCACTTGAACATTTGTTGTAACTCTTCAAATGATAACTAGTACCACTTGTTGAGTTGATTCTGACTCCTGGTGACCCCATGTGTGTTGGAGTAGAACTGTGCTCCATAGGGTTTCAATACCTGATTTTTCAGAAGCAAATCACCAGGCTTTTCTTCTGCGGTGCCTCTGGGTAGACTTGAACCTCTAGCCTTTCAGTTAGCAGCTGAGCACATTAACTGTATCATCCATGGACTCCCTTCAAATGATACACTTAAGATTTGTGCTGCCCTTTGTCGCAGGTCACTGGATCATAGATGTATGAGTTTATTTCTGGGCTTTCAATTCTGTTCCATTGGTCTGTGTGTCTGTTGTTGTACCAGTGCCAGGCTGTTTTGATTGCTGTAGCTGTGTAGTATGTTTTGAAATCGGGAGGTGTGGGTCCTCCTACTTTGTTCTTCTCTTTCAGCATTGCTTTGGCTATTTGGGACCTCTTGCCACACCGTATAGGGTTGAGGATTGGTTTTTCTGTTTCTGAAAAGAAGGCTGTTGGAATTTTGATTGGGATTGTGTTGAATCTGTGGATCGCTTTGGTAGTGTTGACACCTTGACAGTGTTGAGTCTTCCAGTCCATGAACATGGAAGATCTTTCCATTTATTTAAGTCTTCTCTAATCTCTTTCAGTAATGTTTTATAATTTTCATTGTATGGGTCCTTTGCATCCTGGTCGGATTTATTCCTACGTATTTTATTCTCTTGGATGCTATTGCCAGTGAAATTGTTCCCCTAATTTCCCTTTCAGATTTCTCATTGGCGGTGTATAGAAGCCCAACTGATTTTTGTTTGTTGGCCTTGTACCCTGCAACTTTGCTAAATTCCTCTATTAGCTCTAGAAGGTATCTTGTGGACTCTCTGGGATTTTCTACGTGTAGGATCATATTCACGAATAGAGGTAATTTTACTTCTTCTTTTCCATTCTGGATGCTTTTTATTTCTTTTTCTTGTCTTAGCGTGATCACAGGAGGGAGGATGGCTCTGAGAAGCACCTTGCACCTGATAATCCCTTCCCCCAAGGAAAGGCATCATCAGAAGAGTCCTGCCATTGAGAAAGTGCAAATGAGTTGGTGTAGGAGTTTGCAGCAAATAATGTGCAATGGGAGATGAAAAGAAGTAGGACAGGGTGTTTTTGTTTCTCGTCTGGAGAAATAAGAAATCAGGATGGTTTATCCTTAGGCACTGAATTGGTAAAGACAAACATAACCCAAAGTTGCTAGATGGTCTCAGACCCTCAAGGAAGGGAGGAGGGGTGGCAGATTTCCTCCTTCCAGCCTCTTTTGGATTCTTGAGTCAGGCATCCAGGTTCTGCTGAAACAGATACATTTTAATCCCCTTCAGTGACACAGAAGATTAAGCCAAAGTGTTAGACATCAGGATTAGGGTAGGGAGGTGAACTGGAAGAGGGTATGAGGGGGCTTCTGGGGTACATCCCTGAGGATATATATATATATGTACATATATATGTGTGTATATGTTGTTAGGTGCCATCGACTCAGTTCTAACTCATAGTGACACTGTACAACAGAATGAAACACTGCTCACTCCTGTGCTATCCTCACAATCGTATGTATATAGGTGTACGTATATATATGTATATATATACGTACACATATATATGTATAAAAGATTTGTGCTGCATTTCATTTATGTAAACTTTATCTCACAAGAGAGAAAAGGACCATAGATAAATATCAGGCTCTGATGAATGATATACATGCCAAAGTATTTGGGGGGAAGCATAGTGCTGTCTGCAACTTACTTTGGAATGTTTCCAAAATGAACATGGATTGATGGATGCATAGAGGGGTGGGTAGACAGGTAGAGATGTGGTAAACAAATACAGTAATCTATTCATGGACAAGTCTAGGTGGTGGGTACATGGCTATTTACTGTAAAATTCTTTCAACTTTCCTGTATGTTTGAAGATTTTTGTAACAAATGTTAGAAAATGTTTAAGCTGAAGGAGAGGGAGTATGGAGAATAATAGTAAGTACCGCCACCATTTCTTGAGCCCTTACCCTGAGCTAAGTGCTTTGCGTGCCTTGTTTAATCCTAACACATCACGACAGCCCTGTAAGTGCTATCCACGCTTCACAGACAGAGAAACAGATAGACTCTGAACCCAGGTATGTCTGCTCCACCTCCAGTTCCTAACCACCATGCTTCCCTTCCTCTCCAGCCACACGTGTGTGGTTAACTCTTCGGGTGTCTGATGTCTCATTTGCCCAACGGGAGCAGAATGGTTAGAATCCCATGGTCACAGACTCATAGCCAGAGACATCTCGTCTCAGGGCAGAGGTGGCGCTGGTGGCACCTCTGGTGGAGGCCCGCTGAGCTGTGGGCAGCCTCGGTCTCTGTGGGCAAGAGGCCCAGTGGGGAGAGCGGCACCAGAGCCCTGAGGGGTAGCTGGCTGGTAGGTACGGTGGTGCACCGCAGGCCTGGGCGCCCTGGCAGACCGTCTCGCTCCGCAGGTCTCCTTGGTCTTCCTGGTCAGCGGGCTGCTTATCCTGGGCTACGCAGCCTCTGTGAGCGGCCAGCCCACTTACCAGAGTGTGGTCCATTGGCTGTGCGGCCCCAGCGTCGGGAAGCTGTGTGAGGCCTGTTTCATCATCAACCTACTCATGATCTCCGTGGCCTTCCTCAGGGTGATCGGGGACCAGCTGGAGAAGCGTGAGTACTGTGGCCCTCGTCATTGCAGACTCCATATGTGCAAATTTGCCGACTCGCTAACGTTTACCCCAAAATCAATACAGTGCTTTCATGGTCATTCATAGACGTGCACAGAGCGGTGAAAGATTTGAGCCTCCCCTTGTGCACCTTCCCAGCTGAGGTTGAACAAAGCAACTCTGTCTTTATGTCCATACTGTAAACAAGTGTCTTTTTTGTGCTGTATTTAGCACCATGTTTTTCGCATTTCTGTGCTTTATTTGTTGGTGATTTTATGGTTTCAAGTGGCTCCCAGGCATAGTGCCGAAGTGCTGTCTTGTGTTCCTAAGCACAAGAAGGCTGTGGTGTGCCTTAGGGAGAAAATATGTGTGTTAGTTGAGCTTCGTTCAGGCGTGAGTTATAGTGCTGTTGGCTGTGAGTTCAATGTTAATGAATTAACAACCTATATTAAGTAAGATATCTTTAAATAGAAACACATATAGAACAAGGTCATGTAGTGATCTGTTGATGAAAATATTGTGACCATAGGCTCATGGGAACCGAACCCTGTATTTTCCCTGGTGCAGTGGTTCAGTATTTCCTAATTCAGTGTCTGCAGAGACACTGAATACAGTATAACTACCACAAATAGTGAGAATCGAGTGTACCTCTATGGGAGTTGGGGCCTGCCCTAGGGCGTGGAGCCTGGTGAGCAGGAGGCAAGGCCCTGTGCTGGGCTGGGGGGACAGAGGAGGCCAAGACCATACCCTGCTCCCAGCATCTGGGGAAGGGAGACTCTGGATGCATAATTACCAGTGTGATGAGAGAGAGGGGCTGCAGCCAGAATGTCTAGTGGAAAGTGCCCATTTTACAGATGAGGAAACTGACGCAACTGCAAAGAAGCCCCTGATAAGAGATGACCAAGACCACCTTTAATTTTGGGACATGTCTATGACTCTCTCAGCTCCCACACAACCATGGCCCCTACCCTCCATTGAAAATCTTCCTCTGAGCGCTGTGTTAGCTGCATCTTGCCAATTTTGATATGCTCTGTTTTCATGTTCATTCTACTCAGAATATTTTCTGATTTTCGCTGTGATGTCTTTTTTGACTCACGGAGTGTTTAAAATTGTGTGGTTTAATTTCCAGTTATTTGGGAGTTTTCTAGGTATCATTTTGGTTTCTATCTTAATTACCTAATATTAAGAGAGAACAAAGTATGTGTGGTTTCAGTCTTTTTTATCAAGACTTGGCCTGTGGCCTAGTACGCGATCTGTCTTGCTGAGCGTTCCATGTGCTCTTGTAAAGGATGTGTATTCTGCAGTTGTTGGGGGCAGTGGTTTAGAAATGCCTGTCAGGTCAGCGTGGTTGACAGTTTTGTTCAGATCTTCTATAGCCTTACAAATTTTCTTTCCCTTTTTTTTTTTTTTTTTTTTTGGTCTAGTTAGTCTATCAGTTTCTGAATGAGAACTATAAAATTGCTTGCTGTGATTACGGATTTGTCTATTTCTCTCTTTAGTTCTCTCTCAGTTTTTGTCCCATGCCTTTCTAAGCTACATGTACATTGCCCCTTTCATCATATGGAACATCCCTTTTTTGTCTCTGACGATACTTTGCCATTGAATCTACCTCATATGATATAGCCACCCAGATTCCTTATGGTTCATGTTTGCATAACGTTTTTCTCTTCGTTCTTTTACTTTGAACCTAACTGTGCCTTGGGATATTAAAATGCATTTCTTGTAGGTAGCATATGGTTGGGTCTTGCTTTTTTTATCCATTTTGACAATCTCAGACTTTTAGTTGGAACATAATTATTGATTGATGTGATTGGATTAAGGTCTACCATTTTGCTGTTTGTTTATTCTGTCTGTCCTTTGGACCATGAGCAAAAAGGCCCCTGGCTGTGAAATGCTGAAATTAAAGGCAGCTATCTCTTAGGAAAGGAGCCCTGGTGCCCAGTGGGTAAGCACTCGGCTGCTAACTGAAAGGTCGATGGTTCACACCCACCAGCAGCTCTGTGGGAAAAAAGACTGGTGATCTGCTCCTATAAAGATTACAGCATAGGAAACCCTGTGGGGCAGTTCTGCTCTGTCTTACAGGGTCACTGTGAGAGAGAATTGACTAGATGGTACACAACAACAACATCTCTTGGGAAGTGCTGTCTTAAAAGCCCTGAGGTTGGTGTATCTGAACCTGCAGGTGGGTGAATGGGCACAAAAATGCCCTTGCCTGCCAGTGGCAAGTAGAGTTGATCTCAAGTTTTGACTCCAGTCAGCGGCCAGTGTTGCTGTGCTGAGAAGGATGCTGAGGCTGTGTTCAGGCTCGATGGTTGAGGGCCACGACCAGTTTGAGCACTGAGGCAGGAATGGGCCACCCTGGCCCTGGGTAGATCGACAGGGATGGAGAGAGTATTGCTTGCGTGTTTCTGGTTGGGTATTTAGGGATGTGCCTTTCCACAGGCAAGCCCAGGCTTCAATGGTGGGGAGGGCAGATACAGGGCAGGATGTGTCCCCTCTGGGTAGGTGCTTGGGTGGGTCATTGGGTACCAATGAGTTGAATGCCGCTGCTACTGCTGAGGACATCGAGGCATGTCCCGGCCCCCGCTGGGTGTGAGCTCCTTCCCTCTGTCTCCGCCAGTGTGTGACTTCCTTCTGCCCAGTGCACTGCCGGCCCTGCAGCCCTGGTACGTGGACCAGCGCTTCACCCTGACCCTGCTCTCCATCCTGGTCATCCTGCCACTATCCACCCCACGGGAGATCGGCTTCCAGAAATACACGAGGTACGGTGTGGCAGGTGCTTCCTGGCAGAGCCACGGTGGCACTGACTGGGTCCCCACCTGGAGAGCGCCTGTGTCTGGGTTTCCCTGGGTGGTGCAAAGGGTGAATGTGCTCAGCTGTGCACCAAAAGGTTGGAGGTTCACGTCCACTCAGAGGCACCTCAGAAGAAAGGCCTGGTGATCTACTTCTGAAAAATCAGCCATTGAAAACCCTGTGGAGCACAGCTCTACTCTGACACACATGAGGTCACCATGGGTTGAGGTTGACTCAACAGCAACTGGTTTGGTTTTTGGGGGTTTTTTTTGGTGGGATTAGGAGAGAGCTGCCAGGATTGGCCTTCCCATTTGGAAAAGAAAAACAAATGAAAAAATTATATAAGTAATAGGTGGAAAATATAGACAAGCAACAAGGAAAATGACTTGTAATATCATGTGCTGCTAACATTTTGCTATTGAATTGTTGTAGACTTCTTTATGCACAGATACACAGATCCTTTTTTTTTAATGGTCTGAGGCTTTATAAAATAAAGCCTGGCAAAATTACCCATACAAGCTGTAGCCTTCCTTTCCCTTGTGGTATTGAACACAGACATAGATTTTTCACTTGGGGACTAGAACACAGAAATGGTGGGCAGAAGCCCTCACCCCCTGTGCACCTCCCACCCATGGAATGTGTCTAGCCAAGTTAGGGGCCCCTCCTCGTCTGCAGTGCGGCTGAGCCAGTGTCCAGGCTTAGACGCCACGTCCGTGACACTGGCTGGCATTATGCTGGGGAGAGGGAGACATATTGTTGCTGTGGGCCTGGCACCGCTAGGAACTTGGCAGGTCTGCCCTCTGGGCCTGAGAACAGCTCTGCTTGAAGTGATCTACTGCCATCCCCGTTGTATAGATACGGGCATTGAGGTTCAGAGAGGTGAGCCACTGCCTGACGCCTGGCTAGTGGGAGGCAGAGCTGGCATGCAAGCCCCACTCAGCCTGGCTCCAAGGCCCCACCTGGCGAGGTTTCTGTTCCTGTGCATTGATTGTATGCACCACCCTCCCTGCCCCACTCCCCTAACACTGTGTGTGTCTTAGCATCCTAGGTACCTTGGCTGCCTGCTACCTGACCCTAGTCATCATGGTGCAGTATTACTTCTGGCCTCAGGGCCTGGTTCGGGAGCCCCATTTTTTGCAAAGGTGAGTCTAAGGGACTGACTCTTTGTTGCATCATGGGGGAGGCACAGGGGATGCAGTGATGGGGTCCTTGGAAGACCAGGTCCCCAAAGTTTGCAGAGAGCCCCGGCTCCCTCCTATGAAGTCCTGGTCCTGGTGATGGACTGGATATGGGAAACAAGAGCGAGGAGAGGCTCAAGGATGACTTGGAGGTTTTTGGCTTGGATAAAATGGTGGGAGGAGCAGGTGCAGGGCTTGTGTTAAGTTGGAGATGGCTTTGAGACGTCTAAATGGAGACATCGAGTCCACAGCCAGATCTTTGTGTCTGGAGTTCAGGAGACTTGAGATGTGGGCTGGAGAGAGAAACGGGACTGATGTTGGCCCCCAGATGCCCTGTAGGGCCGTGAGCCCGGCTGAGATCTCAATGGAGACCTGTAGTCTGAGCCTGCAGCATGGGGAGGCCAGGAGATGAGGAGGAGCTAGTGGACGGCGAAGCCCTGGAAATCAAGCAGAGAGTGTTCCAAGGAGGTGGGAGTGCTAGCCGCCCTCTGTGCTCATGGGTCCCGGAGGACTGAGCATTGCATTTGGCCATGGAGGTCCCTGTGAGTGGATGAGCCATGTGTGGCAGGGGAGGCGTGGGGTAGAAGACAGGTGGATTCAGCTCAAATGAGCAGGAAAAGAGAAGAGGAGCCGGTGCAGACAAACAAGTCTTTGGAGGAGTGGAGGAGAGAAACGCGCAGTGGCTGGACAGGGACATGGGGGTCAAAGGAGGCAGCGATCACAGCACAGTCTTGTGTTGATGGGGATGATCCAGGAGAGAAGGGAAAATCGCTGACACAAGAGAGAACTGGATCTGTGGCTGATCTGTGTCCTCGAGTCGACAAGGGAATCTGGTGGAGATGCGGCCATAGGTTGGAGCACCACAGGCTCAGCCCCGGAGCAGGTGGAGGACGGAACGTGTGCACCGGAGGCTGGTGGATGGAGTGGTGGACACACAGGGGCTTTTCTTATGATTTTCAATAGAAAGAATGACACTTAGGAAAGTGTCTTGAGCTGTCAGCAGGATGGAGAGACCATCTCCTAAGATGGATAAAATGGTCAGGAGGCAGTGCGAGCTGCACCCAGGCCTGGAGTCGGCCAGAGCAGCTAGGGGTTCCCTATTGCTGCTGCCACAACTTACCAAACATTCAGTGGCTTCAAACAACCCACATTTATTAGCTCACAGTTCTGGAGGTCAGTGTCTGACTTGGGTCTCACTGGGCTAAAGTCAGGTGTTGGTAAGGCTGGTTCCTTCTAGAGACTCTAGAAGAGAATCCATTTCCTTGCTTTTTCCAACTTCTAGAGGCCACCCACATTCCTTGGCTTGTGGCCCCTCCCACCATCTTCTAAGCCAGCAGCATAGCTTTTCGCTGACCCTGCTTCCATAGTCACATCTTCCTCTGACCACAGCCAGGAAAGGCTCTCTGATTTCAAGAATTCATGTGATCAGATTGGGTTCACCTGTACAATCCAAGATCATCTCCCCAGCTCAAGGTCCTTAATCTCAATCCCATCTGCTCTGTCCCCTTTGCCATCTAAGGTGTAATGTAATCACAGGTTCTGGGGACTAGGGCGTGGACGTCTTTGGGGACATTATCCTGCTGACCACAACCAGGAAACACCGCTCTGGCATGGGCACTGTTCATCTCCCACTCTGATGCCCGTCCCCGGAAGGTGCTGAGGGCTAGCACCCAGGGGTGCTTGTCAGGGAAGTCGGGGAACCACCAGTGGGGACCACTGAGAGGGCTTGACCTGAAGATTCTGCCTCTTGCACACCCCTTACCCCCTTGGGGTGGTTTGGGCAGAACTCAAACCATCCTTACGCTCTGAGGGATGTTTGATGGATCCTGCCTGTGTCCCAGCCCCTCACCAAGTAAGCTGAGAGTTACTTCTAGCAGCTCTGCACCCAAGCTCTGCCTTTGCATGGGCTGTCAACTTACTGTATGTCAGGAAGGATGCTTGTAGAATGTGCTGCATTTAGCAACATCCTTTCCATCTCCAAAAACCCAGTAGTGGACACGGGAATTGAGATACATCTTGCAGTCATGCTCAGCTGCATTTTTTTGACACCACTTAGAATTTGTCCTTTCAAGTGGAAGGTTGTTTTGAGTTTAACTTTTCTTTAACAAACACCTGTTCTCATCTATTTACAGCCCTTCCTCCTGGACCTCAGTGTTCAGTGTCTTCCCCACCATCTGCTTTGGATTCCAGGTAATTTTAGCATCTGTACCGCAGAGTGTGACAGTGTGAAGGCCGTGCATGTCTGCCTGTTCCCTTGGGAGTTCATTGCCTCCCTGTGGGGAGAGAGCTTTGAAGACTTGTGTTGGGCATGCTGAGCTTGCAGACACCCACCTCTGGCCTGAGGCTGTCTTCCATAGACTGTACATCCAGACTTGGGGGTGGGTTCAGTGAGGCGTGAGTTGCCATTGAAACTGGGAACGTACGTACGGCCACTGACAGCCTAACACTAGCACTGGTGTTGAGCGTGGGGAGTCTGGGACCTGGCCCCTCCCTGCAAGGTCCCTGCAGGAGGTTCACTGGTCACTTGATGTGGAGGCTTAGAGCCGCCTACTGAGTCATGCACACACACGTTGCGCAGGTGGATTCTGCCCTACGGGACATGGAGAGGAAAGAGCCCACTGGTCCCTGCCTCAGGGGCTTACAGTTTAGAGGGGCTGGCAGGTGTGTAGGCAGCTGCGGGGTGCACGGGCTAGAATTTTCCCAGATGGTGCGGGAGGAAGGATGGAGGGTGTGTAGAACTGCAGGGGAGAGCTTCTCATCTCGCCTGGAGGGGCAGATTCAGAGGATGGGAGGCCTGATGGGAATCCTGCAGACCCAGTGGGAGCACCAGCTGAAGGGGAGGGAGATGGGGCATGGAGGTGAGAGAGACCCAGGCCCGTTTGGGGAGCATGGGAGGTGCCCGCCGCTCTGCAGAAGGGGTCCAGTGAGGGCCTGGGCTTGGCTCCTGCCTGCTGCTCTGTCTTGTGGTTTCCAGCCCTTGTAGCAGGTGGCTGCGGACTCTGCTCTTTCATTGTTTATTAGGGAAGATCTGCCTCTTCTGAATACAGCCACCCACCCACAGCCACAGCCAGACTGCCCCGAAGTAAAGTAGGCTTCACCAGGTGAGGTGCCCAGGGTTGAAAACAGCACCTCAGCCTCATAGCCTTTGAGTGTTTTCTTTGCTCACCCATCAGCCAGCTTCTGTTTCTGTTCTTCATCTTGCATTTTCTTTTTTTTTCAAATCCTGAAATGTTTCCATTTATCTTCCTTATAAATGATATATTGCTTCTGGGGCTTAGCAAGCGCCTCACTGGAATCTCTCACATTTCTTCTTGCACGCCCAATATTTTGAAAGATCCGAAGCGATGATTTCACTGTCAGCTGTTTGGACTTGGTGTATCGGCCCCTCTCCCACCCTGAGCGGTGCCATCTGGCTGGGCGGGCTCACCCCGGGAGCCTGCTCTCAGATGCTTACAAGGGGCGCCCCCTCACCTCCGCCTCATCACCCTCGGCCGGTTGTCCTAGCAACCGAGGCCTGAGCTGTGGTTTCCAGGGACACGGATGCCATGGTGGAGAGTTGGGGGTGGATGTGAAGTAAAGGGATGGGGGTAGGGTAGAAGACTGTGGCTGGCACGGGCTACAGGCATCCTGACCATCAGGGCTGCAGGATTGACCCTGGGGGCCAGGGATGGGGGAGGACAAACGTAGATGAAGATGGTAGGACATAGGGTGAAGATGGGGGCATGGCTGAGGGGGGCGAGCACAGGGAGGCCACCTATTATCAGGAGCGCTGACTCTAACATACCACCCCCAGACACAGAAGTGGGGCACCCTCTTCCCAGCCCCCATGACCACACTTGGGTATGTTTATGTTTTTTATGTTATTGAGATATAATTCACATAGTGTGTAATTCATCCATTTAAAGTATACAATTTAGTGAGTTTTAATAGAGTCCTGCAGCCATCACCACAATCAATTTTAGAACAATTTCATCACCCCAAAAAGAAACCCCAGACCCCTTAGCCATCACCCCCAAAGCCACCCATTTCCCCAGCCCCTGGCAACCACTGATTTGCTTTCTGTCTCTATGGATTTGCCTATTCTGGATATTTCATATAAATGGATCATATGATGTTTATCCTTTTATGACTGATATTTTGCTCCGCATGATGTCTTCAAGGTTCATCCATGTTGCGGCATGCATCAGGACCTCATTTCTGTTTATGACTGTGTAGTATTCCATTCTGTGTATAGACCACAACTTATGTATCCATCCGTCTGTGAGTGGACACTTGGGTTGCTTCCATTCTTTGGCTGTCACGTGCTCTGTCCTGTGTTCCACCACGTGGCTGCATCCAGCGACAGAGGTACTCAGAGCCCAGGAAGTGAGGGAACATGGCCACAAGGAGCTCGAGAGGGGGCAGGAGTAAAGCAGGTGGAGTCTGTGGTTTCAGTCAGAGCGAGTGTGTGAGTGGACATGAGGGTGGGAACCTGCCCTCCCTCAGGGATCCTGGGAGACCCTGGAACCCACAGGGAGCACTTAGTTATGTCAGCCCGTCTCAACCCTAGCCACGCACCAGAGTCCCCTTTTAGAACTAGGGCCTGTTGTTGTTGGGTGCCGTCGAGTCGATTCCAACTCACAGTGACCTTGTATGACAGTAGAACTGCCCCATAGGATTTCCTTGGCTGTAATTTTTACAGACATAAATCTCTAGGTCTTTCTCCTGAAGAGCCACTGGGTGGGTTCAAACCACTGACCTTTCAGTTAGCAGCTGAGTGCTTAACCACCGCACCACCAGGGCTCCTTAGAACCAGGGCCTACCCTAGATAAACTGGTCCGAATCACAGGGTGGGCTCTTGTGATTAGTTACATATATTTTACACTTAGAAGTCTCTATCACAATATACACAATGACTTATGTGCACTCCCAAGTAACGTTACCCAAATAGGATCTAGAGCAGTGTCAGCCCCCACCAAGGCTCCCTCTGCCCTGTCCAGTCAACAGTCACCCCCAAGGAGCCCACTATTCTGCCTTCTCTCACCATAAAGCAGAGCAGCTGTTCTCAACTGGGACAGTTTTTCCCCCGGGGACGTTGCCAGTGTCTGCAGACATTTTTGGCTCCATAACTGGGGTGGGAGGTGTTACTGGCGTCTAGAGGAAGGAGGCCAGGGATGCTGGTCTTGGTTTTCCCCATCTGGAAAATGGGTGCACTGCCATCTGCTATGTTCAGCTGCTGTGAGTGCAACCTCCTACAATGCACAGGACAGGTCCCCCACCACAAGGAATTTAATCTGGTACCAAATGTCAACAATTCCAACGTTGGGAAGCTCTGCCCTAGACTTGCTGGGCGTGTAGTGTGAACTTCACATCAATGGGAACATGCACTGTGAATCAGTGTATCTGGCTTCTTTGCTTACCATCACATCTGTGAGGTTCGTCTGTCGTGGCACATGCTCACGTTCATCCGTTTCCACTGCCGCGTAACAGTCTATGTGAGTGTCCTGCGGTTTACTTGTGCGTCCTACCGTGGATGGCCATTTGGGGTTCCCTGTCTTTGGGCTGTGAAGGTTCTCTGAACAGCTGCGGGTGACGCTGAGGCCCATGGCCGCCCTCTCCCCTCAGTGTCACGAAGCTGCCGTCTCCATCTACTGCAGCATGCGCAACCAGCATCTCTCCCACTGGGCCCTGGTCTCCACGCTGTCCCTGCTGGCCTGCTGCCTCATCTACACGCTGACAGGTAAGGCCCTGCCTGGGCGGCCGGGAGAAACGGGAATGATAACAAGCACTGATCTAGAGCTTTCTGTGTGCTGGGCACCATGCTAAGCATTTTGTGTGCTTTAACTCATTCGGTCCTTCACACCCTACAGGAAACACCCCACTTCACAGATGAGGAAGTGGAGGCTCAGAGGGCTCCCACCGCCCAAGGCCTCACAATTAGATGTGGCAAAGCTGAGACCCAAACTCAGGTCTGGCGTCTCCAGAGCCCTGACTCACACACTGCAGCCCTGCTCGCAGTCGGAGGGGACAGCAGTAGTGATGATCACTGTAGGGTCATCTGGGGCGGTTTACAACATGCTCCCACGGATGCAGTGGATTTGGGAGCTCACACATCCATGCAGTAGTAACAGGGTCTTCACAGGGAACAAGACTGGTTCAGAGAGGTGCAGCGCCATGTCCAAGGCCACACAGCACATCCGTGCACAGCCCCAGGTCTTGGGTTCCGCTGACTGCTGGCCTGCTGTCTGCCTCCAGCCCAGTGGCCCTTTCTTTCATCCACCTATTGGACTTAGGGAGCCCTTGGGGTAACAGCGAGTGTGTTGGACCAGCCTTGAACTCTTGTGGTTTCCCAAGGAATTGCTGGGTGATCTTTTCCCCAGCTGGGAGGTCCCTGTCAGTCTGAGGGCCATGACTCACATCACCCTAGATGGCCCAGGTGTCAGCAGGATCACGAGACTCCTTGGAAGGGGCTTAGAACACTGTTTGAAGCTGAGACAAGTGACAGCCCTTGGCCAGAGGCAGAATGTCTCAGGACAAGGCTGGTGACCTGGATGCTGAGAGGCAGCATTGTGTTGCAGGAGGGGAGGACTTCGACCTTGTCCTGGCTCCACCATCGCTAGACGTGTGATTCTGGGCACTCGTTGACACTCTCGACTTGATTTTCCCCATCTGGAAATTGGGTGCACTGCCAGCTGCTACGTTCAGCTGTTGTGAGTGCAATGGACAGGGTTGGAGAGGTATACCATAGTTTCAAAGTACTGTGTGCTTCCAGTCAGCGCTTACTCCATGAGCAGCCCCGCCCGGCTCTGCGGGCAAGGAGGAGGAGGAGGATCAGCACTCACCCCACGGGCAGCCCTGCCCGGCTCTGTGGGTGAGGAGGAGGAGGGTCACCGCTCACCCACAGGCAGGCCCACCCAGCTCTGCAGGCGAAGAGGAGGAGGGGCAGCCCTCATTCTGCCCAGCAGAAGCTGTGAGTCAGAGAGCAGAGTAACACGCAGGCTTAGGACAGGAAGGTCTTGGGAAATGACAGGATAGCAAGACCCTCCCCAGCTCCTCTGTCAGCTCCTGAAGACCACCCCAGGGGTGGTAAAGCCAGGTGCTGTCAGTGTGTGGGCGTGGGGGCCACAGTCTTTCTCTGATTGGTGCTCCCTGGCTTCCATACTATCCCACCTCCCAGGGGCTTACGGCTTCCTGACCTTCGGGGCAGGTGTTTCTGCTGACATCCTAATGTCCTACCCTGGCAACGACGTGGTTGTCATCGTCGCCCGAGTCCTGTTTGCCGTCTCCATTGTGACCGTCTACCCCATCGTGCTCTTCCTGGGGAGGTGAGGCCTGGCTTGTCATGGAACCCTCTCCTCATGGCTGTTGCCTCCCATGGTCCGGGTCCTGCCTTGGTGGAGGAGGGGCTGTGAGGGTCCTGGGGCTGCCGTTTAACAAATCACCACACACCGGGACACTTCAGACAACAGAGTTATCCCCTCGCAGTTCTGGAGGCCACAGTCCTGATCAAGGTGTTGTCAGGGCCTTGCTCCCTGTCAGGTCTCCAGGGAGCATCTGTTCCATGTCTGTCTCTTAGCCCCTGGTGTTGCTGGCCCATCCTTGGCGCTCCTTGGTTTGTGGCAGCATCACATCAATCTCTGCCTCTGTTTTCACATGGCCTTCTTCCTGTGCGTGTTATTTATATGTATCTCATCCAATTCCATGCTGTTTGGCAGATAAATAATCACAAAGCTGGTTTAAAGTGCCTGCAGTACAGCAAGAAAAGACAGTTTACAGGAAGGTGAAGACAAAAGGCAGATAGATAAGCAGGTTAGAGTTGCAAGACAGTGGCCCTGTACCTGCTTGGAAAGGGCCAGAAAGTGGTGCCAAGCTCCCAGCAGCCAAGGTGAAGAGGGAAACCTGGTCAGTCATGTGATCCACCAGGTCCTTAACAATGGAAACAAGCCAATTACTCAGGACCCATGGCTATTCCTGACACCAGGTCAGAGAGTCACCTTCAGGACCTTCTTCCAACCTTGCATGGCAACGTAGCTTGCCTGTCTCGCTGTCTCTCTCATGGACTCATGCTCTCTCCAACTTGATGCATCTTTCTCTGCCAGCAGCACTGCTGGCTGCTGTATCCTTGTCTTTCGGCCCTAGAACCTGTCGATGTGCCTGCCTAGGGCCCGTCGTGGTGCTGGGCACCCCGGGAAGAACATCCATGATGACTAATGTTTGTTGTGACTCAGTGTGTGCTGGGTGCCAAGCTAGCACGAGGTGTAGGGACTGCTGTCATCTCATCTCAAAGCTGAGGAGACGAGACCCTGAGTGTCAGCCCATGCACTTGGCCTGCCTCCTGTTGGCCCTCTCTGCTGGTCTCCTGTGGGTTGGTCGGGAGGCCTGGAGGGGACAGTGAGGGCTGGGCCACCTGGCGGCCCTGGTCAGTGGTGGGCGTGGCCTCAGGTCGGTGCTGCAGGACTTCTGGAAGAGGAGCTGCTGCAGGGCTCCCCCCGACCCTTCAGGGTTAGGGGTGCGGATGCCGCTGACCATCTCATGGGTCGCCGCAACGCTCACCATGGCCCTGCTCCTGCCTGACCTCGGTGAGGTCATCGGCATCATTGGTGGCATCAGCTCCTTCTTCATCTTCATCTTCCCAGGTGAGACGCCCCCAGCCCAGCTTCCTAGCCGCACATTCCTCCTGCCCCAGCTCGGCTCTGCAGGGTTCCCACTGCTGGCCTGTGGGCTCCCTAAGGCCACAGCTCTGGGGGGAAGCCCCATCGAGTTGGGTGGCTCCCAGCCCTGTTTGTTGAGCATCTACTCGAGCCAGGCACGGGGCTGGGTGCTCTACAACCTCCCCATTTAAACATCTCAGCAGCCCAGAATGGGAGTACTGTCATCATCCTCATCCTACAGATGAGAGAACTGAGGCCCAGGGACCCCCAGGCCCACACGAGTTAGAACGCAGCAGAGCTGAGATTCAAACCCACCCCTCTTCCCACCTATTACTGCCACCTCACACTAGGGGATTCTATGTTATTTATTAAGTAATGTCTTTGAATATGTGAACTTCACATGGTTCAGTTACTGCCTGACCTCCTTTGTTGACAAGATGTAGAGCTGAGACCCCAAAACCCAGTCCTTCTAGCTCCAAGCCGGGCCTTCACCTCTGCGCTCTCCCCTCCTGAAGGGGCATGAGGCAGTTGGGCCACCTTGGGGCAGAGGCCCTGCCTGGCCCCTTGGGGTCCCTACTGCATGTGGATGGAGCCCCTGGGCACTCAGGAGTGTCCCCATTTCCCCTTCACAGGTCTGTGCCTCATTTGTGCCATGGATATCGAGCCCTTGGGGCCAGGACTCAAGTAAGTGTCCCCAGAGGAGGGGCAGTGAACTGGGCACGCAAGAGGCTCTGGTGAGAGTCCACAAGCATGAGCGTGTATGCAGTAGATGCTGGAGACCCTATTGCCCAGCCTCCTCTGTAGATGGGAGGTTGCAGCCCACAGAGGGGGAGGACCTTGTCGGGTCTGAGAGAGTCTGCACAACTTTTACTCCCATTTCACAGATGTAGAAACTGAGGCTAAGAGGGGGAAACATGCTGTGTGAGGGTGCTGGGGCTGCCATAACAAATTACCCACACTGGGTTTTTTAAAACAACAGAAATTGATTGTCTTAGAGTTGTGGAGGCCAGAAGTCTGAAATCAAGGTAGTGGCAGGGCCATTCTCTCTCTGAAGGCTCTAGGAAAGGAGGCTTCCTTGTCTCTTCCAGCTTCTGGTGGTTGCTGGTATTCGTTGGCTTGTGGCTGCGTCCATCTGATCTCTGCCTTCATTGTCACATGGCCTTCTCCCTGGGTGTCTTCTTACAAGGACACCAGTGATTGGATTTAGGACCCACCCTAATCCAGTATGACCTCTTCTTAGCTAATTACATCTGCAAGACTCTAATTTCCGAACAGGCCACATATCTTTTTGGAGGCTGCCACCTAACCCACTATAGATGTGCTTCAGCTGTACAGCTGGCAGGCCGTAGGTTTGGGCCTCAGTGCAGGCTGGTGCCTCCACATCCCTGTTTCTCCCACCACACGGAGCCCCAGCTTGGTTTTATCAAAGTGGCAGGTCCAGCGTGCTCCCCTTCTGGGCAGAGAAGGGCTTTCTGTTATAGAGCTGGCCCCCTGGTTGCCTGGTGACCGTCTAAAGGGTTCACTCCCTACAGCAGGCTCTGAAATACTGCTTTTGTTTTGTCCCTGGGTCCAAGCTCATAACAGCTTTTACTGATGAGCTTTCAAGATATTTTCCTTTCTTCTTCCCTCTGATCCATAGAAGAGGCTTCAAGCAATGCTGCAGCAAGGTCACGTTCACCCTGGGTGGTCGGGTGTTTACTGCCCCGGGCATCTGCCTGGCCAGAGATGTTCCTTCCATGACAACAGAGCTTTCTGGCCTTAATGGGGCCAGAAATATCTGCCAGCCGTGCCATTTTGTGGGAACCTTATTATTGCTCTCACCTCATTGTCTGCCTCCCGTCTTTTCTGGTTACATTATGAGGCTGCAAATGTGACCTCAGCTGCCGCCAGTCCTGGCCGCCTCCGCCCACCCAGGCCGCTACTGTCTCCACTGTGGAATCTGAGGCCCTGTCCAACTCCATTGCGT
The DNA here is from genome assembly GCF_000243295.1 of Trichechus manatus latirostris. NCBI lineage: Eukaryota > Metazoa > Chordata > Mammalia > Sirenia > Trichechidae > Trichechus > Trichechus manatus. The sequence goes on along the minus strand of NW_004443989.1, from coordinate 7,470,175 downwards.
GTCTTAGAATCTTCTCCTCCTCCCTCACTTTGGATGGTTTTGCCAATGTGAGGGGCAGAAAAGGATGGAGTTTGTAACTAGGACCCTCCCTCCCATGTCTTTGTATTTGGCAGGATATTAGGGCAGGATGAGGTTTTGAAATCACAGGTGGAGAATTTTTTTTAATTGCCTAGGTAGTTTTTGGTGGGTACTTTATTTCCCGTTGTCTTGAGCCCATCGCTACAGGTAAAGGAGAATACTCCGAATTTGTCCCAGAATACTGAGCTGTTCCCTCGAGCACTGGGCATGTCTTTCAGAGGCCCAGAAGGGCGCGTGCTGACACGGGTTTGTTACGTCGGCAGGTGCTGCCTGGAGCTCTGGGGCGTCGCCTCCGTGCTGGTGGGCACCTTCATCTTCGGCCAGAGCACAGTGGCAGCTGTCCTGGAGCTGTTCTAAACAGGAGCGTCCTCCGCACACCCCCGTCCACTGCCCAACAGACGACCCTTGTTTCCAACATCAACGCCTTCGCCTCCGCAGGCTGTTCAGCTGGGCTTCCGCTAGTGCACAGGGTTTCTGGTGCCATCGTGGGGGCGGGGGCTGAGGCCCAGGGAGCCCTGCTTGGGTGGTGTTGGGATCAGGAACATCAGGTAGGTGCAGTGCACAGTGGGCGAAAGCCCCTACTCAGGCTAAAGAGAGGACAAGATGGAGTATCTGCCTAGGGCCTAGGGAGGGAAGCGGCGGGGCCAGGGAGGCCAGCCATGTCCTTGGGCTCGTCCGCACTGATGCCGCACAGGGCCGTGGGGATGTCCCAGACACTGATGGATTCAGGTCACTCTTTCTCTGCCTTGGGACATCATCCTCGAAGTGAGCAGCACCCAGCACAGAAGAGGAAGGGCTGACATTCAAGGCCACCTTTGTCGGGGAAGGCAGTGGCCAGGCTCTCTGTGGGTTACGTCATGGAGCCTGTACATGTGCTGCGCGAGGTTGGTGGCCATGTGTCCACTCTTCGTTTTTTCCCACCTGTCCACCTGCATGGAATGGTTTTCAGTACATTCACAGGTTGTACAACCATCACCACTATCTAATTCCAGAAGCTTTTCATCACTCCCACAAGAAAATACTTCCCCCTGTGTCACCCCTTCCCCCTAAGCCTAGGCAACCACTAATACACTTCGTGTCTCTCCAGATTTGCCTTTTCTGGACATTTTATATAAATGGCGTCATACAGTACGTGGTCTTCTGTGGCTGGCTTCTTTCACTGAGCATGATGTTTTCTAATACATCCATTTTACGTGAGGCAACTGAGGCTTGGGAAGGTCAAGACCTGCCCTGTGAGGTACAGAGATGGGGCCAGTACTGATTTCGGGCTGGATGCCATCGTCCATTTCCTTTCCACTCCACGTATCACCAAAGAGTGGCCCAAGGGGTAGGGACTAGGATGCCTAGCCTGGGCTAGGAGGAGCCCTCTGCCCTCCTCCACCCTGGAGCTGAGAAGTGCTGCAAGTATAGACTCCAACCAGTGAGGGGGACACAGAGCCATTCTGCAAGCCTCTCTCTGACCAGCCCCCCACAACCAGCCACACCTTATCTTCAGTGGCCACAGGCCTTCAGGGCTAGGGCCTCAGGGACCAGGACATGTGCTGGGGCACAATTGTCCTAATGGGTCATTTACCTCCCCAGAGTGGGCAGCAAGAATGGGTAACAGTCACTTATTTATTATTTATATCCTGTCTGCTTCCTAAAAGGCTTGGTGGCAGCTGGCCAAGAAGGCCGGGGCTGTGATAAACCCTTCCTGCAAGGGTCCTAGGAGATAGCATGGTGGGGCAGGGATCAGCCACACAAAGAGCAGTGGGTGAACAGCTCTGCTATTTGCTCTCTCAGGATTTGGGGCCAGTTTATGATCCTTATGTAAGAATCCATTTCTCCACCAGCAACATGGGAACGGTGTATATGATGCAGGATTATGGTGGAGATTAAAGGTGATAACATATCCAGAGCAGCTGATGGGGTGCCTCACACACAGTAGACTCTCAGGCAATGGCAGCTTTAGTTCCCGAAAACCTAGGTTGAGATTGGCAGGTGACCACTGAGCTTCCTGGCAGCCAAGGGGAAAAGGGAAATCTGAGGAGCCCAGAGCCCAACCAAAGGCAGGAAAGCACATCAGGAGGGAAGTGGTCTGGCACTAAATGTTAAGAAGAGCTGAGGGCAGGGCTCTTTAATTTAATGGGTGACTGAATGTCATCACTAGGGACAGTGACTTATGTCTCGATCCGTGACAGGTGCAGACCTGCTCTTCATATGACTGAGCCTCAAATCCACACCTCCAGAGGCTGAGGGCATGACACAAGGACATCATGAGATCAGAGAAATCTCAGCTGAAACACCTTCTGCGGTCTGACAGGCATGAACCATCCCCCAGACTGTCCCCTCACTAAGTGGTACCCTTTGTGACTGGCTTCTTTCTCTCAGCATAAAATTTTCAAGGTCCATCCACATTGTAGGCCTTTACTGTTCCTTATGGATAGCATTCCAGTGTATGGATGCACCACATTTTATTTGTTGGTTGATGGACATTTGGGTTGCTTGCATTGATCGGCTGTTATGAATAGTGCTGCTGTGAATATGCGTGTACATGTGCTTGTTCAAACACCTATTTTCGATTCTTTGGGGTATAGTGTATACCTAGGAGTGGAATTGCAGCTTTATATAGTAATTTTGTGTTTAACTTTTTTTTTTTTAATTTTATTGTGCTTTAGGTGAAAGTTTACAACACAAATTAACTTCTCATTCCAAAATACATACACAAATCATTTTGTGACATTGGTTGCAATCCCCGCAATGTGCCAGCACTCCCTCCTTTCCACTCCGGGTTCCCCAAGTCCATTCGTCCAGTTTTCCTGTCCCTTCCTGCCTCCTCATCTTTGCTTTTGGGCAGGTGTTGCCCATCTGGTCTCATATACTTGATTAAACTAAGAAGCATGTCTCTCACATGTTTTATTGTTTTATAAACCTGTCTAATCTTTGGCTGAAAGGTAGACTCTGGTAGTGGCTTCAGTTCTGAGTTAGCACGGTGTCTGGGGAGCATAGTCTTGGGGGTTGCTCCACTCTCTGACAGACCCATAAGTCTCGTCTTTTTTTGTGAATTTGAATTCTGTTCCACATTTTTCTCCTACTCTGTCCGGGACCTTCTATTGTGATCCTTGTCAGAGCTGTGGATGGTGGTAGCCGGGCACCATCTAGTTCTTCTGGGCTTACGCTGGTGGACGCTGTGGTTCATATGGTCCTTTAATCTTTTGGAGTAATATTTTCCTTGTATCTTTGGTTTTCTTCATTCTCCTTTGCTCCAGATGGGATGGGACCAATAGATGTATCTTAGATTGCCTCTCAAAAGCTTTTAAGACCCAAGACGCTACTCACGAAAGTAGGATGTAGAACATTTTCTTTACGAACTATGTTATGCCAGTTGACCTAGATGTCCCCCAATGTGTTTAACTTTTGAGTAACCCGATCAGGATCTTGGTCCAGTGGTTAGAACACAGACTGGGGTGTGGGGGAGCTCTTAGTTTGGATCCTAGCTATGCCACTCATTTGCCGTGTGACCTCTGGGAAGTTACTTGCCCTCTCTGGTCTTAGTGTCCCCATCTGCCACATAGGACGGCATGCACATGGAGTGAGGTGGTGCCTGCAAACTGACTCCACATGTGGTTCTGGAGCGTAAATTAAGTGGGAGCTATTATATATACTTTTTAGGGCTGAGATTTGTTCTGTTCAGAGCCTGTTCCCACCCACTCATCCTGAGGAGGCACAAAGGCTCTAAGCACTCGTGGGCCAGGAGCAGCAGAGATGCTACCACGTGGGGAAGTGTGGGGCAAGCAGGGCAGATGCATGGATGCAGCCCAGCTGAGCGGGTTTCCTAGTTGTGCCCCGGAGAGCCTCAGCCCCTGAGAATATTATTTTTAAAATAGCTGGGGTGGTTGGAAAAGTACCAGCTTCGGTGGGGGCAGGGGCAGCTCTTGTGCTTGCTGCCACTGCCAGCAGGGGCGTGAGTGGCATTCTCATGAGCCAGGTGGCCTCCTTATGAGCCAGGCTGCCTCTGAGGCTTCAAAGTGGAGGTCTTGTCCCCAGTTTACAGATGAGAAAGTGAAGGCTCCTAGAGCTCTGTGCAAGGACCTTCCACTTGGAGATGTAGAGCTGGGATTGGAAACTGCATTTCGTTCTTCCGACAAGCCCACGTTGTTTCACTGGTTTTGCGTGAGTGTGGCTGGCACCCAACGCAGCCAGAGGCAGCTAGGAGGGGGCAGGTCCCAGGGATGCAGGTGGGACCTGCCATGGCAGCAGGGGCTCCCAGGAGCCAGTGGGGGCAAAACAGCATGGGCAGGGGCCTCGCCGGTCGGGGTGGCATTCCTAACAGCCACTTAATAACTGGCTGTCAGCCCCGGGCCAGGCAGAGCAAGGGGAGATGTGCCGTCCCAGACCCCCTCTGTGAGGCTTCCGCTCCTCTGCCCCTTTCTGTCCCCCTCTCCTGTCTTACGAGAGGGCCACCTCTCTCCCCATCCTTGCGGCCCTTAGGACTTTAGTGTATGAAGGTCTTTTCTGCTAACCAGGACAGAGAAAGGGAAGAGGGGAGTCACAAAGCCTCTGGAACGGGACTTGGAACATTAACTCGAGGCCAGGGGCTTGGTCTCCTGTCTTGTTGGAATAGCCAGTTTACAGATGTGAGCTTACTTCTTGGAACACCTACATCATAAAGCTGTTATCACCTCCATTTGAAAAAAAGTTTTATTTTATTTTTTTAAATTGTGGTAAAATATACATAAAATTCACTGTTTTAACCACTTTTAAGTTTACAATTCAGTGGCACTGGATGCAGTCAAAATGCTACGTAACCATCAACACTGTCTCTTTCCAGAACATCTTCATCAGCCCAAAGAGAAACTCAGTATCCACTCTCCCCCCAACACAACTCCCCACTCCCCCTGCCCCTGGTAACCTCTACTTCCTGTCTCTATGCACTTGCCTCTTCTAGATAGTTCATATAAGTGGGATCATATGAGATTTGTCTTTGTGTGTCTGGCTTCTTTCACTCAGCATAATGTTTTCATCCTCGTCCTAGTGTGTAGCAGGATTTCATTTCTCTTTATGGCTGAATAATACTCCATTGTATGTATGTAGGAGCCCTGGTAGCATAGTGGTTAAATGCATGGCTGCTAACCAAAGGGTCAGCGGTTCAAACCCACCAGCCACTTCATGGGAGAAAGATGTGGCAGTCTGCTTCCGTAAAGATTTCAGCCTTGGAAACCCTATGGGACAGTTCTAGTCTGTCCTGTAGGGTCACTATGAGTCAGAATCAACTCAGTGACAGTGGGTTTGGTTTGGTTTTGGTGTGTATGTGCTACATTTTGTTTGTCCACCATCTGCTGATGGGCATTTAGGTTGTTTCCGCCTTTCGGCTATTGTGAACAGTGCTGCTGTGAACAGTATCTGTGTGCCTCCCTGCTTTCACATCTTTTGGGTATATAACTAGGAGTGGAATTGCTGGGTCATATGGTAATTCTGTTTTAACTTCTTTGAGGAACCGCCAAACTGTTTTCCACAGTGGCTGTACTATTTTACAATCCCACCAGCGGTGTTCTGAGGGTTCCAACTCCTCCACATCCTCTCCAGCACTTGTTTCCGGTTGTTGTCTTTTAAAATGGCAGCCAGCCTGGTGGGTGGGACGTGGCATCTCATCACAATGATTTGTTTTGATTTGCATTTCCCTACCGACAGTGATGTTGAGCATCTTCCCATGGGCTTGTGCTGCCATGTGTTACTGCCTTCATTTCACAGATGAGAAAATTGAGGCTTAGAGAGGGTGACTGGGTCACGGTTCACAGCTAAGAAGGGGCCCCAGGCACCCTCACAGCTTTCACCAAACCAGCTAGCATCAACTAGAGAACAGGAAACAGGCACAGCACACAGGCGTTCCCAACCGGAGTTTATTTGGTGCCTGTGTCCACAGTAGCATCGTCTGCCACACTGTGACATGGGCTCTGTGCCCGTGGACTCGGCCAGGCCTGGGTTGGGCACTACAGGGTCACGGCTCCTACAGGTAGTTATAACCAGGGAGGCGAGAGAGAGGCGGCATGGGCGATTCCTGCTGAGCCTTTGCTACCAGAACATGAGGGGTCCGGGGCAGGTGGGCACCAGGGCTGGGTCATGCGTTGTGGTCAAGGGGAGGAGTGGCTGGGTGCCCAGGAGGTAAGATGGTGGTGCTGGCACCAGAAACCCCTGCCCAATGGCCTGTGGCTACAGGAGGAGTTGCGGCTTGGGTGCTGCTCTGCCAGCAAGGAAGGGATGGGAGACATGGGGTCCTTCACTTCAAACAGCAGGAACATACATTCTGGTTTAGAAGTGTATTGAAAAGAGAGCACATACACCAAGGTTCATAGAAAAGAGAGGGCAGGCGGACGGGCTCTTCTAGGGACCTCGGGGAGGTGGTGGTCAGTCTCGGGCCACCGTGCACCAAACAGCTGGAGAAGAGACACAGAGAGAGAGAGGGAGGGAAAGACAGAGACACACAACAGAATGTAGGTTTGAGGATGGGTGCCCCTCCTGTGTCACGTGGAGGGCACAGCTGGCAGGTGGGGAAGGCAGGGAGGGCTGAGGGTGGCGGTTCCCCCCGCCCGGCCATGGAAGCATTTGCTCCTCATCTGCTTCAGGGCAGGAGAGCGGTTACCACAAGCACAGCCTCATTCATCAAGTGCCAGCTCTGCGCCAGGCTGGGGCTGCCCCGGAGGTGGGGTGGGGGAGCATGCTGCCAGAGTGTGGGGCTGTGGGGAGGGAGGAAGCACGGCAAGAGATGGGCCTTTTGTGTGCGCACAGGGCCTGCGGCCACCTGGCCAGCAAGTCAGCAGCCACAGAGGTGGTGTTGGTCTGGGTGGAGATAGTGCTAGGGTCTCGGCCCCAGCCCCCTCCCATCTGTACCACCTGTGGGCTCTGGGGGCCACCTCTCTGGTGCTCCGGGTCTCACCTTGCTCCCCTCTGAGTCTCCTGCTCTGGCCCCACACCTGTTCTGTGGCTGTATGGTCACCTTCATGCCCTGTTCTCCTCTTTCCGGGTCTCACCTGACCTTAGCCCTGATCTCTGAGAGCATGCTGCCTCTAGGACCCTTCCTACATACCCAGCGTCTGCACCAAGCACACACATCTCCACTGTGACTCACCCGTGTAGCCAACTGAGCAAAATACAAAGTCATGGGAAGAACTGGGCAGTGCCTGGCTGATCCCACCAGGCAGGGGCCCTCCTTCCCTCTGGCCTTGGCCCTTGTCTCAACTCCGCTGTCTCCCCATACAGGACCCCACTCCTGCTTGGATGGCAAGGCTTTTTTGTTCCCCACCCCACCTCCCGGCTCTGTCCCGAGCCTCCCACCCTCACCTGGCACGGAGATCCTGGACAGGGCCTCGGGCTGGCTCAGCGTGTCCACCTTGGCGTGCCGGAATGCTTTGCACGCCGGGCTCTGCAGATGCCTGCAACCCAGGGGACAAGGTCAGCTCTCGGGGTGCCTGCTCAAGGTGGGGCCGGGTGCTCATCCTGCTTTGCCCGCCAGGCTGTGTGTGTGAAGACGAGGGATCCCAGAGAAGCATGGGGCAGGTCTGGGGGGGACAGCCAGGTTCTGCCTTCCAGTGAGTGTCCTCAACAAACAGAGAACTTTCCTTTTGGCTCAAGACTGGCAACGCAGGCATGGAGTGAGGACCGTGCCCAACAAGCCCTGTCTGTCATCTGCCTCCCTGGGAACAAGAACAGCCTGTTTTGACTGAGAACCTTCTCAGCCAAGCACCACGCAAAGGGCAGGGGGGTTCCACCCCCAAGTCACCCAGGAGGTGGGTGCTGCTTGCACCCCCTTGTACAGATGAGCAAACTGAGGCCTTGGAGGTTCAGTCCCTGTCACCAGACTAAGTCAGGCAGGGCTGGACTCATCACAGCTTGTGGGCTGGGATGGGGCCACCCTCCCCACACCCCTGTCCCTGACCAGTGGCCGCTGTGCCCACCTCTTCCACTCCTCCTCGGTCTCCCAGAACTCATAGACGACAAAGGTGAAGCCATCGGACAGCCTCATGGCGGCGATGCTGCGAGGGGAGAAGAGAGGGGGCGGTATGTACAAGCCCAGAGCCACTGCACATACTGCCTTCTGCCACCGCTGCTTCTACCCTTCCTGCACTCGGAAGCCAGAGCAAATGCGACAGGCGAGGGGACAGCCCAAGACCCTGGAACGATGGGCCTGGCAGAGCTAGGGGAGTGCCTGGGAAGTGGGAAGGCCATGCTGGGGAGCTGCCACTTTCCTGACTCAAAGCCTCTGCTAGAATGGTGCCTCACCAGCTAGACCCAGGCCAGCACCCTGTCGCGGCCAACACATCTGCTGGGTGGACTGTCATCAAATGTCACTGAGAAAGGTTTCATCATCATCTACGAAAGCCTTACCTTTAACAACAAAAGCATCTTCAGCCTGCCAGGCTCGCCTTCCTAATCACAATCTCATCTAATCCTTACAACCACCCTGTGAGGTCAGAACTGTCCTGACGAAGGATACCAAGGCACAGGAGGGCCCTGCCCTGGATTTGGGGTCCTCTGGGATCACCACCTGATCACCCTCTCTGTGGCTCTCTCCTCATCTGAAGTTGGGCTGAGACTGCAAGGCCAAGCAGAGGGCAAAGGGGTGGCTCCATGATGTTGGGGCATGTGGGGTACCTGGGGTGCTGAGGGCCCACCCCAAGACAACACCATCTCTGACGTGTCCCCGCCCCGTCTGGCCCCATTCCTTCTCACATGCTCAACAGAACAGAAGCCTCCACCCCCCAGCATCACTCGATGAGAAGAGAACTGTCAGGGCCGTTCTGCTGTATAAATCACCAGCAATTCCAGGTTTCCCCGCCCAGGAGGGAGGCAGGGAAACAGGCCTAATGGTATCATTAGTTTATTCTGCTCCAGCTAAAATTACACACACAGCTGTGGGGCTCTTAACTTGCCTGGAGGATGGGGAGGGGGTGTATGCCCCTGCAAATCAGACGTCACCCCAGGGCCTTGACCAGACGGGGATGCGCTGGCATTGGCAGGCAGAGGGCATCCCAAGAAACTGGGCTACCGCCATGCAGTGAGAGCAGTCCTGATGAGTGCATCTGCTTGGTGATGGGGCCTCTGCCCAAACAGGCGGGCATTCAGCACACAGACGTGGAAGCCTTGCTAGGCGCCAGCCCTCCACATGCTCCCTGCCCCGGGAAGGGCTGCGCGGTGCGGTGGGCATCTGCCAAGCTGTACAACTGAGTGGACCAAAGTGATGGGGGGGGACCAAGACATAGAGGGGCTGCCTCAGCCTGGGGGATCAGGACAGGCTGCAGAGGGGAGGTGGCCGGCTGCCTCTTCCTCCTCCTCTCCGTCCCCCTCAGTCCTGGTCTACCCCTCTTTCCACTGTGCCTGCCCAGGTAAGCACCCACCGTCTGCACCAATGACCCCAACCCTGCTGCAGCCGTGCCCTCCCCCAGAGTCTCCAGACTCGCATGTCACATCTCAGATTTAACGAGGCCTCTCCACATGGCCCCCTCTCTATCCCAGTAAACACCCCCCACCCCCCATCCAGGTCCTGAAGATAGAAACCTTGCTTCTCATCCAAGCCAGGAGCAAACCCTATGAAGTCTACTCCAAAGCAGACCCAGCCCCCTGTTGTCCTCTCCTCACTGTCAGCTACTCCCATCCCCACCCCCACCCTCGCACACAGGGTGAGGAGGAGGCTGCTCCTGCTGCTCAAGTCTCAGCACGGCCCATCCCATCACACTCCAAAGGAGCCCTGTCCCAGCCCCCTGCCCTGAGGCTCCCCGGCCAGCGGCTCACCCTCCAGCCCTGCCTGCCACTTTCTCTTCTTGAGCAGGTCACCCTTGCTCCCGCCCAGGTCACAGCAGTAGCCACTCCTGTGCCCAGAATGTTCTTCCCTCAGAGTCACTCAGACCTCAGTGCCCATGGAACCCCTCCCAGGCGCTCCAGCTTCTCGTGCAGGACGCTGTTCCCCTGTCTTCCCAGCCCCTATCATCACCTAGGAGCCCTGGTGGCGCAGTGGTTAAGAGCTTGGCTGCTAACCAAAATGTCAGCAGTTTGAATCCACCAGCTGCTCCCTGGAAACCCTATGGGGCTCCTTGGAAAACCTATAGGGTCGCTATGAGTTGGAGTCAGCCCGACAGCAGCGGGTTTGGTTTTTTTGGTATCATCACCGGAACCTACTTTTCTTTGTCTGGTGTTGCCCCCTCCCGCCAAGCATGAGTGCTCAGCCAGGACAGCATGTCTCCACAAAGTCCAACCATTCAGGAAATGAGATGCAGGTTGAATGAATGGGGCGGGGGGGGCAGGGGGGAGGCGGCAGCCAGCCAAGCTGAGGCAGGGAGACCTCGAGGCTATGGCTCCTGTCCTGGCACTGACAGTGGGCCTGCGGGCTGGCTGGGAAGGTGGGGCGAGAGCACCCAGGCAGCTTCTGCCGACAGCCTTTGGACCATCACAGCCTGCGGGCTGGGTGGTCGTCTTTGCAGACCCCTCAGATGTGGCCACTGCGGCCAAACATGGCCGAGCTGCAACACCGCCCTGGGTAGTGGGGCAGTAATCGGCAGGCGAGGCCCCTCAGAGGCAGCCCAGAGTGTGGAGACACAGCGTGGGGGCTGCTGCTCCAGCTGTACCCCACCCGTCTTGAGGAAGGGTGACAAGGAAGAGAAAGGTGGGCATTTACCTCGGGCCTCGCCAGCTCTGCTTTTCTTCCTCCCTCAAGTATTTGGTGAGCATGTACCATGTGCCAGACACAGTGCTAAGTCTATGACCACACCCACCCACCATGATGACAGCAACAAGTTAACAGTAGCAGCTAGCACAGAGTGAGTGTAGGCTGGGTACCCTCACACGCACTACTCCAGTCACACCTCCTCACAACCCCAGAAGTAGGGCCCACAAGTGGTCTCACTTTACAGATTGGTAAGCTGAGGGCAGGAGGCTCACACAGCCCTGCAGAGCCAGAGCTAGGATTCGAACCCAGCTCTCTTCACCACCCCATGAGGCCACTTCCAAGAATATGGATTGTTCCTGGGGTGAAGCTAGGAGTCCCTGCTCCCCCCCACCCCAAGTCTGCATCATCACTCACTGGAAGCAGTTCCTCTCTCCGGCGGTGTCCCGCAGGTACTGCCGCAACGACTCTAGGAACTCGCTCAGCTGCTCAGGGCACACGGCCATCTCCTCCCGGACCAGCTGCAGGTGCTGCAGGCCAGAGGGGGCGTGAGCTGGGGGCGTGTGGACTGGCAGCCAGCCACCCCCTCTCGTTCCCTGCTAGGCTCTCCCCTCGGACCTCCACCCATCCTGATGGGCACAGCACAGGGCCCAGCCATCCGCCCACTGCCTCCCTTCAGAGAGACAGCACAAAGTGGTCAAAAAAAAAAAAAAACAAAAAACCCAAACTCCCCCCACGTGCACACTTTTCATTTTTTGTACATTAAACTGTCTATAAAAGCATCAAAAATTTAAAAGATAAAAAATCAGAAAGCAGTCCCTGCAAATGGACACACGTATCTACAGAAGCCCCACCAGCGTGCAGAGCTGCCCATTGGGCATCTGGCCCTAGAGGCAACAAAACCAGTGACCAGCAAAACCCAGTTTTGAGCGAGCCTGCATTTTGTCATCACTGTCCTGCTGACCACTTTGTTTCTGGTCAAACTTTTTTGATCAAAGCCCCTCAGAGAACACCTGGGAGGGGAGGCTGGCTCCCAGGATGGTGCTCATGGTGGGGTGGGAGTGGGGGACCTGGAGCCACCTGCCCTCCCCAGCCTGGCTCAGGCAGGGGTGAGGGCTTGGGGGAGGGGCCTCACCATGTTGGTGCCATCGACATCTGAGAGTCGCTGCTGCAGGTCAAACCAGAGGGTCTGAAACAGGGAAGAGGAGGTGAATCTGTGGGTGGGGGCACCTCCCCGAGGGAGGCCTCCGAGGGAGCACCCAAGGCCACCAGAGCCCCAGGCTAGAGGGAGGGTCAGAGGAAGCCAGGGCCTGGAGACCCACAGTTAAGGACTGAATTTTGCCCCCTTGTACCTGTGAAAGTGACCCTGTTTGAAAATTAGGGTTTTCTTTTGTTGTATTAATGAAGTCATATTGGAGTAGGAAGGAGCCCTGGTGGCACAATGGTTAAATGCTCGGCTGCTAAGTGAAAGGTGGGCAATTTGAACGCACCCAGTGGCTCCATAAGAGAAAAGACCTGGCAATCTGCTCCCGTGAAGATTATAGCCTAGAAAACCCTATGGGGCAGTTCTACTCTGTCACATGGGGTCACTGAGTCAGAATCGACTCCATGGCACCCAACAACCACAACTGGAGTAGAGTGGTTTCTAAACCTAGTCCCTTCTGAGTGGTGTCTTAGAAAGGAGAGAACAGACACAGGGAGACGCCATGTGACAACGGAGACAGATGCATCTACAGGCCCAGGAATGCCAAGGGTTGTGACAGCTACTAGAAGCTGAAGGAGACAATGAAGGATGACCTCCTATAGTCAACACCCTGATTTGGATGTCTACCTCTCAGAACTGTGAGAAAATAAATTCCTGTTCTTTAAAGCCTCTGCTGTTTTTTGTCCCAGCAGCCCTGAGTAGCTAAGACACACGCTATAGGAAGCTGCAGACTCCCTTCTGGCCCTGGCGGGCACAGAGGCCAGCAGACTATGCAGAGGGCAGAAGGAGGCTCTGCTTTGCTGGGATGCAAACTCAGGAGTCCTAAATCTAGGGTACTGGTTTCGCCCAGCTGCTGACCACAGCCCAGAAGAGTCACCATCAACTTATAAATCACCCCATTTGAACCCTTGGCTCCCCATCTGAATCTTTGAACCTGGTGGTCTTAAATGGTGGGGTCTGTTGTCTCGCCTCCCCCAGACAGCCTTCCCTTTCCTTCCCAGGCCCCAGGCTAGACACTTTACAGATACATCTTATTTCATTTACCAACTACCCTGAGGCAGGCCCCGCTCCACTGTGAGCTCCCAGAAAGCAGCAACTTCGCCCACTCCATTCATCACCGAGTACCTCACAGTGGATTGACACAGTGCCTGCAACAACGGACTCAAACATACCAACCATCATGAAGATGGTGCAGGACCAGGCAACACTTCATTCTGTTATATATGACTTCTCCACGAGTCAGGGCCCATTCAACACAACAGCAGCACTTCACAGAGGCTCACTGAGATCCTGAATGAGTGGATCAACTACACAGCTGAGAACCCTGGCTCCAAAGGTCACCAAAGCAGGTTCAGTGTCAGAGCCCGGGTTTGAACTGAGGTCTCTCGCAGCCTGACACACACACTGACCCACAGCTTCCCGTTCTTTAACTTGGACTCCCCAATAAACGCCACCTGTATGCCTATTCCTGCCCACCCACCACCAGGGCAGACTGGGTCTCTGTTGACTCACACCTGGGTTGTTACACACATCGCAGGTAAAGCACGTCTCTTCGTTGACGGAGCTTGGAGGGCAGGCTTCAGGGGAACAGCTGTGCAGTCACAGGGCCCTGCTCGGTTTAATGCTCTGCTGCCTCAGTTTTTAAATCCTTAATCATTCTTTAACAGCCCCTCCCCGCCCCATGTTCATTTTGCACTGGGCCAGCAAATTACGTAGCCATTTCTAGAGAGCTGTTGGCTTCTGAGAACACGCTTTGCGTGAAGGCGGTTTCTAAGCGGCTAGAGGGCCTCATATGGATACAGGGCTCCGGGAGGTCAGGACCCTACGAGGAGGGAGTGTGGGGCGCATGAGGGCACCCTGTCTGCCCAGAGCCCCTCCTCCTCACCCCCTGAGCCCAGAGTCCCACTCCGACGCCCGCAACCCCTCTGCCCAGAGCCCCCCCGACCCCCCTTCAGGCCCTTTCCCCCGGAGGTGGAGGCAGCGCAGGGGGGCCAACAGGGGCGGGGCCAGGACCGGGATCCAGCCCCGGATTGGCTCTCGCCCGCAGCCATTGCTGGCCCCAGGCCAATCAGAGGCGGAGCTGAGGCCCCGCCCTGTCTCCAGCACGCCCAGGTGCTCCAGGCCTCCAGCGCGGTTGTTAGGGCGACCAGGGCGCTAAAAATAAGCTTCAAAGAGTCTCCTTCCTCTGCGCCTGCCGAGTTGTTATGACAACTGGGCCGAGGGGTCCCCACCGAGCCGTTCCCACCGGCAGCCCGCTTCAAGGATATCGGTCCCACCTCGGCCTCAGCCCGCAGGTGGGCGCCCCCACCGCCTCCTCGGACGCAGGGACGCATTACCTAATAAGTAAGGTACCACGGACTTACTTGTGTTTACTAATCCGTGGTGCACCAATTTCACCTGTTTTTCACCACAAACCCATATGAAATTGTGCACTACAGATTAGTAAATAAACACAAGCAAGCCCCTGCATACCCTGCTTACTGGTTAGTTCCAGGCGGACGTCCCCTCAAGTGACTGCCCTCCGAGTGGGGGGGGGGTGGACCGCCACCTGCCCCCACACTCCCTCAGACTATCCCCAAACCCATGAAAGTATCATGCTCTCTGCAAAAGATGTAAAAAATACAGAAACGTCGAAGGAACGTAAGGTTCCCTCCATCCCACCGCTGGAAGGTGCCTGTTATCACCTGGGCTCATGCAGGCATATGGGAATGGAGTGTGCACGCGCATAGGTTCTGGTGTCCCTGTCTAATAACATAGTAATTGCTAGCATTGCTACTATTAAATGCTACCTACGCCCCGGGCTCTGTGCTAAGCCATTAGCAGACATCATTTTATTTAATCCTTACAACACCCCCATGAGGGGAGTGCTATTCTATTTTTTACCTCTATCTTTAGAGCAGGAAGGAATCTGAGGCTCAGAGAGGACACAATGCTGGCCCCAGGTCACACAGCTGTTATGTGGTACAGCCAGGATCTGACCCTGGGCAGCCTCATGCTGAGCCTGTCCGCAAATCCCACAGCCAACAATGTTTTCCTCTACCCAACGGACATATTGTGAATACTCTACTGAATTATGAAATATTCTCTGGAAACACAATTCTGGACAGGTGGTACCATTTTCCATTACCTGTGGACGTGCCCTATCTTACTGAATAGAGTCCATACTGCTGGTAATACCTGGGGAGGGTGGCACAAACGGTTAAGCACTCAACTATAAGCAGAAAGGTTGGTGGTTTGAATCTACCCAGAGTCACTTTGGAAGCCAGGCCTGGCAATCTGCTTCCAAAAAGTCACAGCCTTGAAAACCCTATGAAGCAGTCCTACTCGGCACACATGGGGTTGCCGTGAGTCAGAAATGACTCGACAGCAACTAACAACAACATAACTGCTTTTGTTTTGTTTCTACTCTCCCGCCTCACCACTCGCTCAGGCCACCTTGGCCTTAAGCTCCCCTATGAGCTAGGGCCTCTTGCAGCCCATGACCCTGTTGATGACGCCTGGCTCCTTGTGACGCTCCCACCTCTCCAACAGCCCCTTCACTTCTCCAGGCCCCTCTCCTGGGCCTGCACAACAGGCACAGGCCCTGGGGTCTATCCTGAGACTTGTCCTCAATTTCCACAGACCCACCTGGTGATCTCTTTCAGGCTCCCCTGAGCCCCCTGAAGTCCTGACTTCTGTCCTGAGCTCCAGGCCTCACTCCCCACCCACTACGGGACTGGGAGAGAGGAGGAGTAAGGTGGGACTCAGCCAGGCTCACCTTGTTCTCCAGCCTCCCGATCAGCTCTGCCAGCCGGCTCACCTGGGCTTCCAGGCCCTCCTCCTTTGGGTTGGCAGTGACTGGGAAGGAGAGTAGAGAGTCTGATGGTGGGCAGGGCAGGCCTGGGGGACAAGGTAGGTGGGGGCGGGGGTCCCAGCCTCCCTAGGGGCCCGGGGCCTCCCTTAGCCTTCCCAGTCCCTGGCCCTACTCTGAGGCACTCTCAGAATCCCTCCAAGGACCTTCAGCTGGTGCCCCGACCCCAGCCCCACGCTCACCAGTCGGAAGCATCTTCCCTTGTTCAGTGGCCACGAGCCTGTGGCTGGGGGCATATGGGGGTGTGGCGTTTCCATACCAGGTGTCCGTGACGCCATGGCTGGGTTTGCTGTGGTTCTGTCTGCAGTGTGTGGGGGGAAACACACGGACTGTGACAGAGGCTGCAAGGCCCTGACCTCAACTTTTAGAAGCTTGGACATTAAGTGCTGGCTTAACCTGCAGGGACTCCCCCTGTGGAATCCCATCCCTGTGAGGTGGGCATTACTGCCTTGGTTTTAGAGGGGGAAACTGAGGCCCGGAAGCCAGTGACTTGGCCAAAGCCACTGAGATACCCAGGGCAGCTCCGGGATTTGAACTCAGCTCTACTCTGGACCCACAGGGATCTGGTGCTCGCTCTCCACCAGCACTTCATCTGCCCGCCCTCTGCTCAGCTCCAAGGCTGTGGCAAGGTGGAGCTGGCCGTCCACCCCAATGCTCTCAGCTCCCCCTGCACCAATGGAGCCCAAGCTGTGCAGACTCAGATGTCCACCCGCTCCACACACACACTTCACTAGGAGCCAAGGTAGTGTTCAGGGCCCTCAGGGGTTGGGGGGAGGGCTTGCACCAGCCAGACCCTCCTCCAAAAGGGAACTCTACGAGACAGCTGAGAGTAGGGATATAACAGCCCAGAGAAATCTGTGATCCTGACCTCAACCAGGCTGAGAAAGAGGAGCCACCCTCCATACACATGACATGCACACATATGCAAAGCCACCTGCATGCCCTGACATGCTTGGTGCCGCCTTGCCAGAGAAACACACACACACACTGCTCACTGACACTGGGCCCAGCACACAGTAGGTGCTCAACAAATGTGCAATGACTGGCTGATCCCCACGTGCAAACAGATGAGCCAAAACACACATGCACTCACAGACATGCATATCCGCACAGAATACACACCCAACCACACACACAACTGCATGGCTGACACCCCGGCTCCCAGCCTCCCTGCCTTTGAGCATCGCTGCCTCGGGTACATCCTAGCATTTGTCTCCTGTGACCCTTGCAGCTCAGCCTCTCCCTGTGCCGAGGGAGCAAAGCGGACTCCCAGAGGAGAGGAAACGCTCACAGAGTTTTTGAGTCAATCATTGCATCTACAAACCAGCAGCAAATTAAATGTCTGTCTTCAGACCATGAGTGGGCCAAGTGGGCAGCCCCCGGGGCTGCAGGGTTTGAACCAGGCTGTGCCTGGAACATTAGTCTGGGAAACAGTGTTTTAAATGGTGCTTACTATATGTGCAGCAGGCATTCTTCTAAGCATATATTATCTTGTCGAATCCTCACAGTGACTGAGGAGGAGGTATATAGTTGTCCCCATTTTACAGATGAGGAAATGGAGGCACAGAGAGGGGCAACAGCCTGTCCAAGGTCACCCAGCTCCTAAGTACACAAATATCCCCACCAAGCAGCAAGCTTGTGTGTGCGCCCATGGCATATCCCTGCGTAAGCCTGCAAGCTGGACCCCGCCCATCAACGCACCGGATCTGGCTGGTCTGCTCCTCTATAGCCTCCACTGCACTCTCCACAGAACTGAGCAGCGACTGGATCTGATTGGCCGTCTCCTTCAGGAGGAAGCGGGTCACAAACTGGTCCACATTGCTCCCGCCCTCATACACCTGTGCAGGAAGAGAAGGGGCACACAGCAGAAAGGGGTTGGGGCAGGAAGAGCATGAATTGGGGAGGGAACCTGGGTGTGGGGTCTGGCACAGACTTGGGTGTACGTGGGGGGACACCAGGGTGAGTGTTTTTGCCCTGCAGTAGGAAGGAGGACCCCAGTGCCTGCATCTTGGTGGCTGTAGAGTCCCGAGGTTGGGGCAGTGAGTTCAGAGAACAGGGTTTGGA
Source organism: Trichechus manatus latirostris (assembly GCF_000243295.1). NCBI lineage: Eukaryota > Metazoa > Chordata > Mammalia > Sirenia > Trichechidae > Trichechus > Trichechus manatus. The sequence goes on along the minus strand of NW_004443989.1, from coordinate 7,452,346 downwards.
CCCCAAATTCACTCCTTACTAGTTAGATGACCTCTCTGAGCATAATGGGGTCACTGCAGCATCTACCTCACAAGGTTGTGGTGAGGATTAAATACAAAATGTATATTAAATGCTTATCACAGAGCCAGTCAATATGGGAGCTACTGTGATGAAGAAGAAGGAGAACTACAAGGAGGAGGAGGAATGGTGGTGGTGATAATGGTGTTGGTGGTGATGGTGATGATGATGGTGATGGTGGTGATGATGGTGATGATGGTGATGATGATGATGATGGTGGTGATGGTGGTGGTGATGATGATGATGATGATGATGGTGGTGGTGATGGTGATGGTGATGATGATGATGGTGGTGGTGGTGGTGGTGATGATGATGATGGTGGTGATGATGGTGCTGGTGATGATGGTGATGGTGATGATGATGGTGATGATGATGATGATGATGATGATGACGATGATGGTGGTGATGGTGGTGATGGTGGTGATGGTGATGATGATGATGATGATGATGATGGTGGTGGTGGTGATGATGATGATGGTGGTGGTGGTGATGATGATGATGGTGGTGATGATGATGATGGTGGTGGTGGTGATGATGATGATGGTGGTGATGATGATGATGATGGTGGTGGTGATGGTGATGATGATGATGATAGTGATGATGATGGTGATGATGGTGACGATGTGGTGAGGTGGTGTTGACAACAGGGATAAAGTATTAGGGAAAGAATTCACAACCTCCTCCCCCTCCTCTCTCCCAGGAGGATCTCAGGCCCCTGGGTCTTCACGCTGCTGCTTAGAGAAACAGAAGAAGAGAATAAAAAGCAGCCAAAAGAGTCTAAACTGGCTTCACAAATAAAGGGCTTCAGGCTCAGAAGCGCAGAGGGAGGGGGCGAGAAGTGTCTGAGGGACTCAAGAGGAAGACCTCCCAGATACAAGAAGGAGAGAAGCCCCGGGGAAAGATGGATTAAGAGGATTTTCCGCAAGTTTTGCTCTCTGGTGCAAGATAGAATTTTCCCCTTTTGTCAAGAGACTCCAGCAGACATTTCCTGAGCTGTTGGCGTCCACTTGGTTTCTTTTGGCAGCAGAAGGCTCTGCGGTGGAAGTGTGAAGGCTCCGGCATATCCCGGTCTCTTAAGGACAAAAAGATGAAAATGGCCCTGTCTTGAGGGGCTCTGGTTCTCAAACTCTTGCCCTGACCTGCTCTCCTGGCCTCCTCCACCAAGACCCCACCTTCCTGGGCCACTTGCCCCCAGGCACCTTGGAATTCTGCCCAGTCTCTGGCAAGGCAAGAGAAAACAGAGCTCTCAAGGAAAGCAAATTTAACCATCCATCACTCTGACTGGGAATTAATTAGCAATAATTGCACAATGGAAAACAGGGCTGAGAGACAGAGAGACTGAGAAATGGAGCAGGGCAGAGAGTAGAGGAGCCTGGATGAGGGATGGAGAGAGGCCCACGGACAGGGAGGGGTGGAGGTGGACATCAGGGCATGCCGGAGATAGACCCAGACCAAGAATGAATTTGTGGCAGAATTAATTTCAGGGTCTGCTATCTTAATGTACTGCAATTAATGACTATCCTTCCTAGCAGACAATCAAAACTACCCACAGTCCAGTGGTCAATGGGCTCAGACAAACGAATGGCCAAAAACTACCAAGAAGGCCAATCTTGGTAAACATTTTAAACGAAAAGAGAAAGACAGGCTGCCAGAAGCAATCAAGTAGAAACACAAGCTGAAGTGAGTAGAAAGCACCCAGCGCATGGACTGGGGATGCGACCAGGGCTCAGTAAGTGTTAACTGGTTAGCTGAACTCTGAAAAAGACAAGTTATTTTTGAAGGAGTGAAAATTCAGCTTTTACCAATTTCTCCTCGCCACAATCAGTGCCCGGCAAGGATCCCCCCACAACTTCTCCCCAGTTTCCAAAGGGAAAGGGTGAGTTCTAGGATTTTGCATTTAGTGGACAGGGTATTCATTTGCAGAACAATAGAGAGATATTCAGAAATCTACAAAGTCTCTGAAATTTTAACAGATAAGCACCTTTTCTGTAAAGAATACTTAAAATCTTTCCCAAATCACCTAGGTTTGAAGTAGAGAAAGAAGCCCTGGGTAGGGGAGTTGTGAAGAGAATTCACGGGGGTCACTCACATTAAACGTTAACGTTACAGTGCTCAGGAAATAAAGACACTGACCACTAATGGTTTCATCTTAAGTAAACCAGATTAAGTCAGTGAAAAATATAAAGCATGGAAGAAAAGTAGCTTTAAAACCTCAAAAATTCCTTTTATTCCACGAAAGAGAATAGAAAGCAACATTTTTTATTAGTTAAGTATAAATATAGGGCTAAGAATGTTAACATATTTTTTAAAAGTCACTAGCAAAATAAAAGCTGGAACGTTTACCTTTCAAATTATAATCAAGGGTGAAAGTAAACAGAGCAGACTCATCAAAAGGTAAAACATACGGAGACAACAAAAGCATAAAAGATCATGGCAGATGTAGAAAGTGTTGAATTGGTGTTATGGTTTGCTGTGTAATTTTCAACAACAAAAAAAGGAAAAAATAAAAAAGGTTATGGCAGAGGTCAGACCAGATACAACCATGTTGTTGTTAGCTGCCAAGTCAGCCCCTGACTCATGGCGACCCCCTGTACAACAGGACTGGATTGTTGCGATCCATAGGGTTTTATACAGCCGCTATGAGTTGGAATCGACTCAATAGGCAATGGGTTTATAGGGTCTTCATTCGCTGATTTTTGGAAGTAGATCGCCAGGCCTTCCTTCCTAGTCTGTGTTAGTCTGGAAGCTCTGCTGAAACCTGTTCAGCATCGTAGCGACACGCAAGCCTCCACTGATAGACGGGTGGTGACTGGGTATGAGGTATGTTAGACAGGAATGAAACCCGGGTCTCCCACGTGAAAGGTGAGAATTCTACCACTGAACCACCACTGCCTCATAATAATCATAACAATAAAGAAAAGCAGCCTAAATTTCCCCACGTAAAGACACCATCCCAGATTTGATTAAACAATATCACACCAGAGGCGCACCTACACCAGAGCAGCACAGGAGGGTTTATAAAGAAAAGCCTGTGCAAAGTCTGCAGCTAAATTTAATCAAAGGAGCAGGACAAGTTGCAATATCACTATCAAATTAGAATTTTAATGAAAAAGTATTACGTAAGATAAGAAGGGTAAGAATATAATGACAAGAAACATGGTGTATAACAAGGACATGGTATTATTAAATGTTCATGACCTGGGAAGAGAATATTGTCATAAACATGGCTACTGGGGACTGAGAGGGCTACAGACATTTTATAAAGCAATTTTACTATCTAACAAGAGCCTTTTATAAGCTAGTGAGCAGCCATAGAAGACACAACTACGGGTCTCATCTCGCCAGGAGTAAAACAATAAGAAGGTAACCAGAAGCTCAGAGAAGAAACAAGTCTACACGAGCCACAACCTCATTTACCCTGAGACCAGAAGAACTAGATGGTGCCTCGCTACCACCACTGACCATTCTGACTGGAGTCACGATATTTGGTCCCAGATAGAATGGGAGAAATATATGCAGCAGAACTCAAATTGTTAGTTTAAAAAAAGTCAGACAAACTGGAAGAGTAGAGAACAGAGGACTTCCTGAGACTACCACTCTGAGACACTCTTTAAACCTAGAATTGAGCCTACTCCCTGAGATCACCCTTTAACGAAACAGCAGAGTGGCACACAAAAGAAAGAACATTACCTGTAAGATCGGTACCCTACTTAAAAACCATCAGTATGAGACCAAAACGTCAACAATTACGTAGAAGGAAAGATGAGAAGATAAGGGGGCAGGGAAACCAGAGTACTAGAAATGGAACAAACAGAACATAATTAAAGAGAATGTTGACACATTGTGATAAATGTAACTAATGTCACTGAACAATTTGTGTGGAAACTATCAAATCAAACCTAACTTGCTGCATAAACTTTCACCAAAAACTCAATATTATTTAAAAAAAGAGTCTTTTATATCAAGAGTCCTAAATTGCTCATATTCTGTAACCTAGTAATTCCACTTCCAATAATTTGTCTTTAAGAAATAATCCAAAATGTGGACAAAGATTTACGCTCCACAGTATTAATTACAGTGTTATTCATGATAACAGAAAATTGGAAATAACCTAATATGCCCAACACTAGAGGAATAATAAGTAAAGCTAAATAAAAATATGTAAAATGATGCTTTGAGCAGTTTTAATAATGTGGAGAAATGTTTATGTTAAAATATTAGGTAAAAAAAGGCAGAAAATAAATTTTGGACACAGAATGTAATAAGTTTATTACAGAAATACATGAGAAAAAAAAGGCTCGATGGTAATAAACTAAAATGTTAACAGTGGTTAAGGATAGTAGGAATTAGAAGTGATACGAAATTTTTCTTTAGACTTTTCTCTGCTTCCTAATTTTACATACTAAATGTATACTATTTATATAATAAAAAAGAGCCCTGGTGGTGCAATGTTAAGCACTCGGCTGTTAAACAAAAGGTTGTGGCTTGAACCCACCAGCCCCTCTGCAAGAGAAAGATGGAAAGACATGGCAATCTGCTCCTGTAAAGATTACAGCCTTGGAAACCCTATCGGCAGTTCTACTCTGTTCTATAGGGTTGCTATGAGTCGGAATTGACTCGATGGCAATGGGTTTTGGTTTTATATAATAAAAATACTGTAACAAAAGTCTACATGCACCAAACAATATGGCTATAGATACAGAAAGAGAAACATTACAAATACAGAGATTAGGTGACAAAACACTTAAAACACAGTGTGAGAAATTAGTACCCTTGTCCCATAAGACAGATAAGTTTAACAATAATAAATTTTGATGCGAAGGGCATTGTCAGGAAAAATCGTGACAGTCTTTGAAATGGGCAAAAAGGATTACTGAGTTTATCCAGTGCACCCTTTTGGGTTATCTGAGTCTTTTCTTGTCTTGAAGTTACTTTTAAAACTCTATAAGATGTATTAAAAAAAAAAAGCTCTGTAAGATGTAGAAACCTGATAGTAATGCAAATGATTCTTGTCCACAGAAATTCAAGTGAATGTTGCCCTGTGGATATTTACCAGTTTTGCATCTTTTCACAAATTCATTTCAGCATTCCTGGTCGCTGGGTGCACGCGTGCGCGTGTGTTTTCTCTGAGGTCTCCCTCACTGAGTTAAATAAAAATCTTCTGACACATGTTCATTTTATGTCTGTATGTGACAAGATTATCTTTTAACAGCATATATTTCATAATGAAGAAAGGATAGCTGTTTTCCAAGTTTTTATACTCTGAAAGCATGAACTACATCTTCTCAAATATCCATGAGAATAATTATAACAACCAATATTATGTAATAAAGAAATCTCAACACATTAAAAAATAGAGTAGAACCAGAAGAACTAGATGGTACCCGGCTACCACTACCGATCATCCTAATCAGGGCCACACTATCTCCTGATAGTATGGGAGAAAAATGTAGAACAGAACCTCAAATTCCTTAAAAAAAAAAAAAGGACTGGCTGAGGCTGGAGGACTCCCCAAAACTACTGTCCTGAGATATTCTTCAGACCTTGAACCAAAACTAACCCCTGAGTTCACCCTGTAGCTAAATACCAAATAGGCTCAAACACTAATGAATATTACCCATGAGAACTATGCTCCCTTATGAACATCACCTATATGGGACCAAACGGTCAACAATTACTTTAAAACACAGATGAGAATGTAAGGGAGCAGGGAGACTAGATAATGAAAACGGAACGACCAGGACGGAAATGAGAATGTTCAGGCATTGCGAAGAACGTAACCAATGTCACTGAACGACTTGTGTAGAAATGGTTGAATGGGAACCTAAACTGCTGTGTAAACCTTCAATGGAAACACAATAAAATATTATTTAAAAGAAAAATAGAGTTGAAATCTGACAGGTCATTCTGTTCTACCACAACACAATGAAATGAGAGATGAGAGAACATAACAGGCTATTTAGAAAAGAATATGAAAGCAGTACATATTAAAAACCTACAGTGGCAGTGAAAATACCATTCAAAGGTAAATTTAAAAATTTTCAAACTTCATTATCACAAAAACTCCCACATCAAGAATTCTACCTCACATATACAAAAGAACATCAACAACTACAAACCCAAGGAAATATGAGGAAGGAAATAATAATGACAAAAACTATAAGTAAATTAGAAAACATATCATGAATTCTGAATAAATGAGGTCGGGGCTGATTGTTAAAAAAGCCAATTAAAACATGCAAACTTTTGTCAAATGTAAGTTTTTAAAATGTAGGGAAATAGGACAAAATTTAAAATAAGACCCAAGCTATAACAGCAGATAATTTATTGAACTTAATCTGTACTACATACTTACTTTGGGCCAAATAATGTTTCAGATTTTTAAAAAAATCATAAGGTCAGCAATCTGAACCTACCAGCTGCTCCTTGGAAACCCTATGAGGCAATTCTACTCTGTCCTATAGGGTCACTATGAGTCAGAATCAACTCGACGGCAATGGGTATATTATGAATAATCAATTATGAAATCATAAATTCAAATATCTCCATAAAATTTTGTTTGGAAATATACTCAACACAAAATGTCAAAAACTTTATTAAAACTGGGGTTGACCTTAAAATAATTATTAAGATATTCTTCTCTCCTCTTTAGTCCATATCCATATCCAAGAGTTATGGATAAAATTTTTCCATTTTCGAATACAAAAATGATTCTATGTTGGAGAAGCTGACTCACACACAGAAAATGTTCAAATACCTCACAGTTCATCCCCAAACTACCACTCAAGCTCAATTTCCAATAAGAGACAGAGATGAAATGTTCATCTAATGACTAGGATTCAGCAATGCGATAAAAGAATAACGCACCAATTAGGGCTTATCACAGGAAGCTACGGATGCTCAATATAAGAGAAGCTAATAATAGAATCCACCCCATCAATAGCTTAGGAAAAATCATATGCTCATTTTTAAATACCAAAAAAAGCATTTGAGAAAGTTAACTACCACCTCCTGAAGACAAAATTTAACAAAGGGAATGAAAAAAATATTTCCTTAACATGCTGAAGATTCTAAAACAAGAGCTGGAATTAATATCATCATTAGTGGAGAAATACTAGAGCAAAGCACTTGAAAGACATCAGGAGCCACATAAGGCTGCCCGATGTAGCCTGTGACAATGTTTTAGAATTTGGGGAAAATGCAACAGGACACAATAAGAAACATGAGGAACACTTGATTTTGGATTTCTGGCCCCCAGAACTGTGAGAAAATACATTTCTGTTGTTTTAAACCCCAAAAAAAGGAACGAAAGAAACATAAGGAACACATTAGATAGAAAGAGATAACTACACTAGTTAACACGGATAGTCTGACTACATCTCAACAAAAACAAAGGAATCAGCCAGAATTGATGGATACAAGAAAGGCATTTTAAAAAGCAATCAATGAGATGCATGTCTACAACAAAAACCAACCAGAAAATACAAAAGAAAAAAACTATTCCCTAATATAACAGTTCACTATCACCGTCCCCACTGAAAACCCACCAACCACACCTAACATGATATATGCATGATCTACAAGAGCAAAAACTCTAAAACTGGTCTATGCTGTACTGGTAGACATTAAGGAGCCCCCTCCTTGGTGGAGAATTACATCACGTTCCTGAGTAGTATACCTAAAGACCAAGAAGCAACTATGGAGGTTATCAACGCCTCATGACAACATTGCTGGGAGTGGCCCCATTCCAAGATGAGAAAACTGAGGCTCAATGAGCTTGTTTCAATTGCCCAGAGTCTCACATGGGCATATAGTACAGAGTTGGGGTTTATATCCTTGTCTGAGTGACTTGGAAGCCTTGGGTCTTTCCATGCCCCCTTCTATTCCACCACTCATCTTGATACTTCCAGAATATTCTAAAAAGATGAACAATTACAGAAAATTGGTCTTATGCAACATTAAAATATACTTTAAAACAGTAAGATTCAAAACAGCACGACACTAGTACAGAAATGGAAATGTGGAGTACAGCCTCAGGAATAGGCCAAGATATTTTTGGATACATGGGAAGAAAGGGATTCTTTAAAACACTGCAGAGCGATAACTGAGTGGCATTTGAAAAAATGTACAGAATTGATCTGGCCTACGCCTGGGCATATATGCTCCTTAGAAGCAAGGATGACAGGACTACAGCTTGCTTACTTAGGCCACATCATCAGGAAAGACCAATCACTAGAAAGGACATCATGGTTGGTAAAGTAGAGGGTCCGCGGAAATGAGGGAAACCCTCCATGAGATAGACTGACACAATACACACAAAAATGGGCTTAAACATACCAACGATCATACAGATGGTGCAGGACTAGGCAACACTTCATTCTGATATAACATGAGGTCACCATGAGTCAGAGCCGACTTGACGACAACTAATAGCAACAATAATAAAAACTAGTAGTTGCCTTTGCTCTGTTCTGGGCCCTGTTCTAAGCAGCTTACAGACCTTACATTATTTGGTCTTCAAAGGACCCATTTCACAGATGGGAAAACTGAGGCTCAGAGAGAAAAGTGACTTGCCTGAAGTCATTTAGCCTGATCTGGCTGACTTCACAAGCTAAACTCCCCAGCCTCAACCAGCAGGGGGGACCAGCCTTTTCCAGGCTCCCACGACACAGGGTAGCTCAGCAGACTGAAAGCTCCTGGGCATCCACATGGCCCTTGCCTCGTGGCCACTCCCAGCTCCCTCTCTGAGGGCCTGGATCAGAGTGTCCACATGGTTGCCCCAGTTCCTAGATGACTAGCCCTCCAGGTGCCCCTGGGCCTGAAGTCCCATGCTGCACTCCATACCTCTTGCCTGGTCCCTGACTCAGTTTTCCTCTCATCTCAGCCTGTGGCTAAGGTTGTCTGGCTACAACTCAGCCGGGTTCACCCCTCTAAGCCTCCATTTCCATAACTATAAAACAAGGCAAGTAACAGTACCTAGCCCACAGGGTTGTGAGGATTAAATGAGATACTATGTAGAGACCATCTCAAGAATAGATTTGATGCACTGAACACTAATGACTGAAGACCAGACAAGTTGTGGAATGACATCAAGGACATCATACATGAAGAAAGCAAGAGGTCATCGAAAAGACAGGAAAGAAAGAAAAGACCAAAATGGAAGTCAGAAGAGACTCTAAAACCTGCTCTTGAAAATAGAGTAGCTAAAGTGAATGGAAGAAATGATGAAGTAAAAGAACTGAACTGAAGATTTCAAAGGGCAGCTCGAGAAGACTAAGTAAAGTATTATAATGAAATGTGCAAAGACCTGGAGTTAGAAAACCAAAAGGGAGGAACACGCTCAACATTTCTCAAGCTGAAAGAACTGAAGAAAAAATTTAAGCCTCAAGTTGCAATATTGAAGGATTCTACGGGCAAAATACGGAACAACGCAGGAAGTATCAAAAGAAGATGAAAGGAATACACAGTCACTGTACGAAAAAAACTGGTTGATGTTCAACCACTTCAGGAGGTAGCATATGATCCAGAACCAGCGGTAGTGAAGGAGGAAGTCCAAGCTGCACTGAAGGCAGTGGCGAAAAACAAGGCTCCAGGAATTGGCAGAATACCAGTTGAGATGTTTCAACAAACGATGCGGTGCTGGAAGTGCTCATTCATCTATGCAAAGAAATTTGGAAGATAGTACTTGGCCAACAGACTGGAAGAGGCCCATATACGTGCCCATTTCAAAGAAAGGTGATCCAACAAATGCAGAAATTATTGAACAATATCACACACAAGTAAAATTTTGCTGAAGATCATTCAAAAGCAGATGCAGCAGTACATCAACAGGGAACTTCCAGAAATTGAAGCCGGATTCAGAAGAGGACGTGGAACAAGGGATTATCTTTGCTGATGTCAGATGGATCTCGGCTAATTCAGAGAATACCAGAAAGGTGTTTATCTGTGTTTTACTGACTATGCAAAGGCATTTGACTGTGTGGATCATACCAAATTATGGACAACGTTGTGAAAATGGGAATTCCAGAACACTTAATTGTGCTCATGCAGAACCTATACATAGACCAAGAAGCAGTCGTTCAAACAGAACAAGGGGATTCTGCACGGTTTAAAATCAGGAAAGTTTGTGTCAGGGTTGTATCCTTTCATCATACTTACTCAATCTGCATGCTGAGCAAATAATCTGAGAAACTGGACTATATGAAGAAGAATGTGGCATCAGGATTGGAGGAAGGCTCATTAACAACCTTGATATGCAGAGGACACAACCTTGCCTGCTGAAAGTGAAGAGGACTTGAAGCACTTACTGATGAAGATCAAAGACTACAGCCTTCAGCGTGGGTTGCACCTCAACATAAAGAAAACAAAAATCCTCACAACTTGACCAATAAGCAACATCATGATAAATGGAGAAAAGATTGAAGTTGTCGAGGATTTCATTTCACTTGGATCCACAATCAACACCCATGGACACAGCAGTCAAGAAATCAAATGATGTGTATGGGAGACTAACTTGAAATGTAAACTTCATTTAATTACAACAATAAAAAAATAAAACAAACAAACAAAAAAGAAATCAGATGATGTATTGCATTGGGCAAATGTGCTGCAAAAGACCTGTTTTAAGTGTTCAAAAGCAAAGATGTCACTTTGAGGACTAAGGTGCACCTAACCCAAGCCATGGATATGCATGCGAAAGCTGGACAATGAATAAGAAAGACTGAAGAATTGATGCCTCTGATTTATGGTGTTGGCGAAGAATATTGAATAGACCATGGACTGCCAGAAGAACAAACAAATTTGTCTTGGCAGAAGTACAGCCAGAATGCTCCTTGGAAGCGAGGATGGCAAGACTTCATCTCATTTACTTTGGACATGTTAACAGGAGGGACTAGTCCCTGGAGAAGGACATCATGCTTGGTAAATTAGAAGGTCAGTGAAAACGAGCAAGACCCTCAACGAGATGGACTGACACAGTGGCTGCAACAATGGAGTCAAACATAGCAACGACTGTGAGGATGGTGCAGGACCAGGCAGTATTTCATTCTGTTATACACAGGGTCACTATGAGTCAGAACCAACTCTATAGCACCTAAGAAGACAACAACATTGTGGAGAACACTTAGCACAGGGTCTGCCACGGTAGGTCCTTGGGAAATTGACTGTGCTCTTGACTATGGATGCAAAAAAGGAGCACACCTGCCTGTCCCCTCCAAAAGCCACCAGCCAAGTGGGGGTGCAGACTTACGTGTGGGAAATGAAGCTCAGCAGAAGGGCTGCTCATGACCATCTGAATTACAATTGAGAAGGCTTCGAGGACCCTGGGAAGGCTCAATGGCCCTGACTTCCAGGGATGGCCAGCCCAGAGCCTGGTTCCATCACCCTGCCTTTCTGCCCGCCTCTGGGCACAAATGTAAACCGGGAGACTGGGCCAGGGTGGAAGCTTCCAAACCACCAGGGACCTCTCTCAGGAGCACACAGAAGTCCTTCTCACCCTCAGCCCTTTCCAGATACTCTTAACACAGTCCATTCTCATTATTCACAGCCACTACATTCTATAAAATAGTCCCAGAATGGTGCAAATGATTAAGCACTCAACTACTAGCCAAAAGGTTGGTGGTTCAAATCCACCGAGAGGCCCCTTGGAAGAAAGACCTGGCAATTGGCTTCTGAAAGGCCACAGCCTTGAAAACTCTATGGAGCAGTTCTACTCTGCACACATGGGGTCGCCATGAATCAGAACTCATTCAATGGTAACCAGCCATAACAACATGTTCTATGAAGTCCAACACTGAATTAGCGAATACTGAACCACTGCTGCAGGGGAAATACAGAATTAGGTTCCTGAGAGCCTCTGGTCACAACATTTTCACCAACTGATCAATACATAACCTGCTTTATGTGTGTTTCTGTTTAAAGACTCCTTATTGAATATGTATTGTTGATTAATTAACACTGAACTCATGCCCAACAGCACTGTAATTCATGCCTGAACAAAGCTTATCTAACACTGTATTTTCTCCATAAAGCATATCATAGCCTTCTTGTACTTAGGAACACTAGACAGACTTCAGCACTACACTTGGGGACCATTTTAAACAGCAAAATCACCAACAAAAAGCACAAAAACAAGAAAAAATGGCACTAAGTAGACTAAGTAGGAGTCCCTGGGTGGCGCAAACGGTTAAACGCTGAGCTACTAACCAAAAGGCTGGTGGTTCAAACCCACCCAGAGGTGCCTCAGAAGTTAAGTCCTGGTGATCTGCTTCTGAAAGGTCACAGCCTTGAAAACCCTATGGAGCAGTTCTACTCTGCACACATGGGATCACATGAGTCATAATCGACTCGATGGCAGCAATATGAAACAGACCGTGAGAAGGACACTTGTTTGCAGTAAGAGAGCTGAAATAAGGCAGAATATCTCCTTGTTCAGCCTCAGCTGGGAACATGTGCATAGGGTGACTCTAACTTTTTGCCCCTCTGCATATATCCGCGAATGACCACCAAAGTACCATGAGTACTGATTTGGGGGTTACAAATAAATGTTAGCAAGTAGGCAAATCTGTAAATAGGAACTGGCAGAGGACTGCCTGGAATTCTATGGCCCAGCTCATGTTTCCTACCTTGTCACAATGCCCTCATGTGAAACGCAGTCAGATGCCTTGGTTATGTTCATCCTGCCCTGTTCTCTCCCTTCATCCTAGAAACCCTTAGGTGGCAAGGCCTGTGGCTCGTCAGGTGTGACGACCTGCCTGAGGACCATGGAGGCTCAGTGGGACCACTGCTGCCCTTTCTTGGACTCCATCCTTGGACCACGTCCAACATGCCAACCTGAAAAGGCGCCCAGCTCTGAGAAAGGGCATCGAGTTCCAAACCAGATACTGACTTTAAAGTCAGTAAAGTTACCAGCCGAGCTTGGACGGGGCCATTCACCAAGCTGCCCTCCTCACTTCACTGTTTTTCTCAGCTACCTCTCGGAGCGCCAGCAAAGCCCATCCCAAGCCAGGCCGACTCAGCACTGGTCATGAGCAGTTCAGGCAGGCCCTGACCCTGGGCCAGGGTTCTGGGGGAAATTCAGAGCTGAGCTGGTACTGACGCCACCGCCCCTACTCGCCTTTTTGGTGTAGCCCATGGCCTTCAGGACGGAGTGGTTTAGGGTCTCCAGGGAGGCCAAGACGTCCTCATAGTCCCCCATGTGGTCCACAAAGTAATCTGGGGGGAGGGAAAGCAAAGGTCAGGTCGCAGGGAAATTCTGTACCCCCAAGTCCCACCCGTACCCCCCACTGCCTCTCCTCCTTCCCATCCCAGTACCCGCAGCTGGGCACCTACCACACAGCTCCTTGGTGTCCACGTGGCTGCAGAGAGACAGACACAGAGACAGAGACAAAGAGAGTCGGCAGGTGTGCCCCACCCCACCCACCTGGCCCCTGCTGTGCAAAGCCCTGTGCAGTTTGGAAACGCTTGTCGCGCCTCCTCCCCTTACATGCCATGTGTGGCTCCATGAACCCCACCTGCTAGATGACAGAGTGGCACGTAAATGACTTGTCCCCCCCACCCCGTGCTAAGGAAGGACCAAGGGGGATGGAGTCACATCTGCCCAACTCCACTCACCACACCACCCCCACGTCAAAATCTACCGGCCCCTTCATGGACAGAGTGGGACAAAGGGCTAAGGGGATGAGGCGGAGGGTGGGGGCCTGACGTTACAGGTGGTCAATGAAACATGCATTGGACACGCTGCCCCCTGGGCCTCCTCTCCTGCTGGGTCCTGGGGACCTAGGGGGCCTGGGACAGCCCTCTTTGTTCTGACCCTAGCACCTGGGCCCCACATCCTCATTTCTACAACATGGAGAAGGACCTGCCTCTCTCGGTGGAATGGAAGACAGTGATGGCAGACCCTCCCAGATGGACAGGGTGCAGAACATGCCTGAGTGTGTGTGCAGGCCTGATAACCTCCCCATCCTGGGCGCAGAGGCCCAGGGGGTGCAAATGGTTAACATGCTGGGCAGCTAACCAAAATGTTAGAGGTTCAAGTCCACCCAGAGGCACCTTCAAAGAAAGGCCTGGCGATCCACTTTCAAAAAACCAGCCACTCCGGGCTGTGGGGACCATGGTCTCGGGGAACACCTAGCTCAATTGGCATGACACAGCTTATAAAGACAATGCTCTACATTCTACCTTGGTGAGTAGTGTCTGGGGTCTTAAAAGCCTGTGAGCGGCCATCTAAGATACTCCACTGGTCTCATCCCTTCGGGAGCAAGGGAGAATGAAGAGAACAGGATACAAGGAAAAGATTAGTCTGAAGGACTAACTGTCCACAGCTACCAAGGCCTCCACCAGACTGAGTCCCATACAGCTAGATGATGCCTGGCTACCACCACTGACTGCTCTGACCAGGATCACAACAGAGGTTCTGGACAGAGCTGGAGAAGGATGTAGAGCACAATTCTAACTCACAAAAAAAAAAGACCAGATTTACTGGCCTAAAGGAGACTGGAGAAACCCCGAGAGTATGGCCCCCAGACACCCTTTTAGCTCAGTGGCGAAGTTACCTCCGAGGTTCACTGTTCAGCCTGGGAGTGGACAGCCCCATAAAACCAAATGAGACTAACGAGGTATAGGAGTCCAGTGACAAGGGCCAGAAAGCAGAAGGGGACAAGGAAGCTGGTGATAGGGAACCCAAGGTTGAGTAAGGATATTGTTGATGTGTTGTGAGATTGTTAACCATTGTCATAGGGCAACATTTGTAGTAACTGTTAAATGAGAAACTATTTTGTTCTGTAAGCCTTCATCTTAAGTGAGAATAACGGCACAATTGGAAGAATGTAGTCAATGTCACTGAACTGTGCATGTAGAAATTTTTGAAATGGTGTATCTTTGGCTATGTATATTTTCACCAAAAAATAAAAGAGGTTGAGAAGTTAGAGGGTTGATATGTTGCAGGGTTGTTAACCAATGTCATAAAACAACATGTGTACTTCTGTTTCATGAGAAACTATTTGTTCTGTAAGCCTTCACCTGAAGTACAATAAAATAAATAAATAAATTAATTAATTAAAAAAATCCCAGCCACTCCAGCTATCAATACCAACTGCCCTGACTGGGATCAAAACAGAGGGTCCTGGACAGAGCAGGAGGAAGTTGTAGAACAAAAAATCAAATTCCAGCTTGCTGGTCTGACAGAGATTGGAGGAACCCCCGAGACTATGGCCCAAAGGCACCCTTCTGACCCAGAAATGAAGCCAATCCTGGAGACCACCTGACAGCCAAACAACAGACAAGAATATAAGATAAATAATAACTCAAGAGGAATGTACTACTTAGTACCATCAATTATACGAGAGCAAAAGGGTATTATCTGCCCAAAAGCAAAGACGAGAAGGCAGAAAGGGGTAGAAAATCAGGACAAAAGGAAATGGGAAACCAGGGCGGAAATGGGGAGACTGCTGACACATTGTGGGGAATGAAACCAAGGTTATGGAACACTTTATGTACAAACTATCAAATGGGAAACTAATTTGCTCTCTAAACTTTCAGCTAAAGCATAATTAAAAAAAAAAAAAAGTCCTTAAAAGACCAAAAAAAACAGCTACTGAAAACCCTATGGAGCACAGTTCTACTCTGACATGTGAGGTCACCTTGAATTGGAACGGACTTCACAGCAACTGGTTTTGGATTTTCGTGGCCACAGTTCCCTCCTTTGGGCATAGAGGGGGCTGGACTAGAAGCACGTGCTCAGTGGAACTGGGCCTCACAGGTGGAATCAAAGGGTTCTGTGGCCTAATAAATCTGGGCCCAGAGGTTCTGCCAGCTCTGTCCTCTCTTGAAGACTGCTCCATTTATATTGCATATGAAAAGTTCTGACAAGTCCTGCAGAAAGGAAATCTGATTAATTTGTTTAAACTGTTGATGTTGTTGCTTGCATGCCATCTAGTCGATTCCTACTCATAACGATCCCACATGACAGAGTAGAACTGCCCCAAAGGGTTTCCTAGGCTGTAATCTTTATGGGAGCAGATTGGTAGGTCTTTCTCCCACAGGGCAGCTGGGTGGATTTGAACCACCAACTTCTGGTTAGCAGCCGAGTGCTTAACCATTGTACCACCAGGGCTCCTTTTGTTTAAACTAGCATTTCACATTCTTTTTGATCCATGTAAATTGTTTTGGGCAGAAAGCCTATTTAACATCTCCAGGAGCTGAGGTTTTCGGTGCACTGTGGGGAACGTGGGAGAGAATAATCCTAAAGGGCTTTTAGAGTTTTGATCTTCTAGAATGGTGAGTCCACTGCCACCTCCCTTGTCCCCAGTCACACAGTCACATGGTTACACCAGTGCCTCCTTCTCCCCCTACCCTCCACCCAGTTGCTCCTTCTCCCCCTACTCTACACCCAGGTGGCCTGACACAAAAGGCTTCAAAAGAATAAATCAAACCTCCCCAGAGGGCTGGAGGAATTACTCAGAAACCACCATCTGGCTCCAGAGACCAAGTCCTCTTCTCTGGGGTCTGCAGCCTGAAGCCATTTCGCCACAGGGCCTCAAAGTGGCCATCTCCAGATAAGAGGAGCTGGTTCCACCTGCCCCCCAGGCCCCCAGCCCCAGCCTCCTCACACTCCCAAGAGACTCTCAGCCCTGACCCTGAGCCCAGCCACCATTTTACTGGGTCATGTGCAAACCGGCCAGGTGGTAGTTCCTTATCCAGGCCATCTCTAGCCAGTCTTACGGGGCCCCAACTTACCAAATCTGCCCCAAGAAGACCCCCAGGAACTCTGGTCCTAATAGCCTGAGTGGGCCTGAGGAAGTAACCAGGTGGGGGCTCTGGTCCCCCCTGACGCTGGGGCTGAGGGGCTCAGGCCTCATCCTGTTGGGAAACCATGAGGAAGGGGCAGAGGGTGGAGTTAAGGCTGGAAGGATTAGAGGTTTAAGTTGAATGTGTGTTTCCACTTCATTTAAAGATGGGTTGGAGCTAGAGTTTTGGTTGATTCTGAGATGCAAGTTAGGGTTATGATTGGGTTGGGAAGAGGTTTAATTAAAAGTAGGATTAGAAAGGGAGTTCCTGGTTGGCACAGATGCTTAAGCGCTGGACTACTAACCTAAAGGTTGGCAGTTCGAACCTACCCAGAGGCACCTCAGAAGTAAGGCCTGGCGATCTGCTTCTGAAAGGTCACAGCCTTGAAACCCTATGGGGCAGTTCTACTCTGCACACATGGGGTCGCCACCAGTCGGCATCGACTCAACGGCTAACAACAATAACCAAAACAAGGATTAGAAATAGGGTTCAGGTCAGACTTAGGGTTAGTATTTGGTTAGGGTTTGGCTTGACTTGGGGGTTAGTGTTAAGGTGTGGATCAACATCACAGTTAACGCTGGACGGAGGATGAGCATTTTGTTAACATAGTAAGAGTTAGGAATTAAGGTTGCGGTTAGGGTTAGAACTGGGTGGAATTAGCAGAAGGATAAAGTCATTGCCAATTTCTCATTTTCATTACCCTGTATATTCTGTGCAAAGCCTAGGGTCTCTCCTTGCTTAGCCATGTGTGCTCAGAAAAGACAAACTTGAGATCGTAGCCAGTGCAATACCAACTTGCCCATTCCCCAAATTATCCCAGGCAGTGAGGGCCAAACAGATCTGACTCCTGGATTAGCAAGTTTAGGGACTCTTCCAGTCTCCTGCCCCCTAAAAGTTTGTGGAACATGAGGACTTGGATGCTGGGTGGGAGGAAGATGCCCCCTCAACAGACCCATCCATGCCCTGCTCAGGCACCCGGGCGCAGGCTCACTTGGTGTTGTCGGAGTCAATTGTGTGGAAGAGATCCTCCAGTTCTTTCTCATTGAGAACGCCATCTGCAAAGAAGAGCTGGAATTCCTCCAATGACAACTTCCCATCATCTACAAGGAAGGAAGGAGGGAAAGCAGCTGGTGTCTATGAAGATAGGACTGTAAGGGCCAGGGCACACACGCCCTCCAAATCCAGGCAATTCTCACACCAACAGATAAACTCCAGCTCAGATAATCCCTGCCCATCCAGCTAGTTCACAAAGTAACGGATAAACTCTAGTGCGGATAATAATCCAGGCATACCCAGCTACCCATGAGCCTTGGCGGAACAGTGGTCAAGTTCTTAGCTGCTAACTGAAAGGTCGAGGTTTGAACCCACCAGCCACTCTTGGGGAGAAATATGTGGCAGTCTGCTTCCGTAAAGACTACAGCCTAGGAAACCCTATGGGACAGTTATTCTACTCTGTCCTATAGGGTCGCTATGAGTCAGAATCGACTTGACAGCAACAAGTTTTTTTTTTTTTTTTACCCAGCTAATTGCCAAACTAAACAGTAAACTCCAGTTCACAGACAATCTGACTCACCCAGCTCCCTCCCAAACCACCAACACCTGTTCACAGACAATTCCCAAACCAACAAAAAATACAATAAATAGGCAATCTTCTCTCATTTAATTGGCATGAGCAGTAGAGGTAGACCAATTTAAGTAATTTCCCCAGTAAGAGGTAGACCCAAAGCCAGGTGGTCTGATTAACCACCACACTATTGCTTCTACATGACCTCCGCACAGTTAGCATCTCCACACCCAGCACCCAAGTCCTGACTTTGGGAGGGAACAATCTCTCTCTACTCTGACCCGGCTGCGCAGCCTCAGGCCCACCACGTCTGACCAGAGACGGTTGCCAACAGCTGGCATGGGGTTTTTACTGTTACCACCTCCTCCCAGGCCACAGACGCAGCCGTCAAGATGCTCAGCCACGAGGGAAGGAGGGGCCAGGCCTGGGGTGGGGAGGGGCAGGGCTCTGTCTGCCATACCTGTACCTATTCCCACACCCATTCACGTGCCTATACCCACGCCACTCGTCCATCCACCCCTCTCCCTCTGCCTCACACTCCTCTCCTCCACTTTGGGGTGCTCTAAGCACCAGTATCTGCTGGGGACACATCTGGCCCCCCATAAAAGTTTTGCAGGTTGGGGCCAGACCAGGCCACCGAGGGAGGGGCTCAAAGCAAAACATGAGTGACCCCAGAGGAGGCCGTCCCCAAGCCTCCAGCCTCAGGTCTTCCCACCTGTACACACCTGCTGAGAACCTCCAGCAAGCCAGTTCCTGACCCTGGCAGCCAGCACCCAACCCTTTCCAGACCCAAGACCCTCCCTGCTCCTCCTTATGGGAGCCGTTTGAGTGAGCGGCTGCAGAAGTCAGGGAGAACAGTGACCTTCCCAGCTCCCCGGCCTCTCTACACAGGCCCCTCAAAGCTGGGTGCTTGGGACAAGGAACCCTGCTGGCCCGCATGGCACCTCTGTGCGGATTACAAAATGATGCCCTTCCTCCGGGGGCAAGCAGCCTGGCGCCCACGCACGGGAGCTGCGAGTGAAGTGCTGGCCTATGTGAGGCCTCTCTCTTGTGTAGGGCACAACCTGCCCATCCATCCAGGATAGACACACTTGGCCCCGAGCGGCTTCAGGGCTTGTAGCTCTGCTCCTGGCAGGTCTGCTGGGGCTCCAGGTCGGGCAAAGGGACAAGCTCAGGTGAGGGGACTCTCAAGTCAGGTCCTCATTGCACCATCTTCTCTCTGGCCCCATGAGCATAAACTGTCAGAGGCGGGAGGGAGAGAGAACATGAATGTGTGCGTGTGTGTGCACGGGGGGCTTGGACCACACCCCAAGATGCCCCCAACATCCCAGGAAACATCTCAATGTCACAGAGGGAGAAAGTCATTTGTAACTTTTGAAAACAAGACCAAAAATCCAAATAAAGCAAACAAACAAACAAACAAATAAAAGACCCAACCACGGAAGTGCACAGAATCCACTGTGAGATCACAAGATGGAAGTGTCCAGTGATGAGGAGAGCTGGGAATGTTGGCAAGACCGAAGATAAAGCCAGGAATCACCATGCAGAATCACGCTGCCGCACACGGCTCTTTCCATGTGTTCACTCCTTCAGCCTTCATAACAGCCTGTGCTGTAGGAAGAACCATGGCCCCCATTTTACTGAGGGGTGAACTGAGGCACAGACAGGCTAAGGGACTTGCCCAGGTCCCACAGCTGGAAATGGAACCTAGGCAGTCTGGTATCCGAGCCCACGCCCTCAACTCAATCTAGGGGCACGACAGGTGGCTGCCCCTCCAAGTAAGTGGAGTGGTGGCTCCCTACCTTTTTGGTGAGGGGCAGCCAGTAGTGCCATCCTCATGGCAGTGTGCAGGGCTGCACAGAGGAGCCTTCTGAGGCCCAGACTGGACTCCATGAGAAGAGATGGGTTAGTTATGTCTGCCACAAGCATGGGTGGGGGCGTACCGGCATGCCCTGAGTGAACCCCAGGCCCCCATCTCCGCCTTCTACCCTGAGCTGCCAGCTCCCTTTCTCTGTCCCCAAGCATTGCCCGAGTACCTCCATCCACCCTGCACCGGGAGGACAGGCAGGCAGTGAGAAGCCACTGTCTCCTGAACACAAAGCCTTCTCCACTGACATTTATCCTGGTGTCTGGCCACAGGACTAATGAGCCTGAGTCAGCTAATGAGGAAAACAGCTCCTGCCCGGACCTCGGGTCCAATTAGACCAGCAAGCCGGCATCTCCACTTCCCACAAAGGCCATTTGCAGGTAATTAGCCTGAGCTCAGCCTCTGGTGGTGACCTTTCAAATGCCAGGAGCCTCTTCATGTCTGCGTCCTGGGCAGGAAACTCAGCCTAGCCCTCCCGCCCTCTGCCAGCCACCACATGCTGTACTTCTGGACTGGGATACCTGGTCTGCAGCAAGTGAGTCTCTGTCATCAGAGCCGCCATGACAGCCTGGCCACCAAGCCTTTTCTCCCGCAGTCTCTGAAGTCTACCCGCCTTCAAGCCTCGCCTGAGGGCCTGGGTTTGGGGACCACACTCCCATCACCCCGTCGCTGAGGCATCTTGCGCCTGTGGACATCGGATGAAGGCCCAGCGTTCCCATGTGGTAAACAATTGTATCTGTGCCTGCATGTAACTACACATACATCTACACCCTAACCTATTCCCACATCTGTTCCTATACCAATCCCCATACCTGCACCCAGTCCTACTCCCATCCCTGTACCTATACCAATCCCCATACCTGCACCCAGTCCTATTCCCATCCCTGTACCTATACCAATCCCCATACCTGCACCCAGTCCTATTCCCATCCCTGTACCTATACCAATCCCCATACCTGCACCCAGTCCTATTCCCATCCCTGTACCTATACCAATCCCCATATCTGCACCCAGTCCTATTCCCACCCCTGTACCTATACTAATCCCCATACCTGTATCCAGTCCTATTCCCACACCTGTTCTCATATCTGTGCCCATATCTATTCCTGCACATACAGCTATCCCATTCCCACACCTATGCCCATATCTGTCCCATCTTATTGTCATACTTGTACCCATACTTGTTACTGTACATATATCCATCCTATTCCCATACCTATTCTCACACCTATACCCATACCTGTTCCCATACTGACTCCCATGCCTGTACCCATATCTGCTATATCCATGCCTTTTTTCTTACCTGTACCCATACCTATACCCACACTTGTACCCATACCTATGCGATGTTTTGACACTGTGCTGGGTTAAATCAGAACCTGCCTGCACCACTGCACAACTGATGGTCTGATGTAGATTATCTGCCCTCACCAGCTCTTGCCTTTGTCCTCTGTAAAAAGGTGGGGGGCTGACACTTCTTACCGCAGTGGTTCCTAGTGAAGACTGAACGAGAGGCTACGAAGGCTTGGGGCATAATAGGTGCTCAGTGACTGCTGACAGCTCCCAGCCCACAGCCTCAGGGCTGAAAGCAAACACTTGACAAGCCAAGCTAGCAGACTCTTGCTTTTGAAGGCATTCAGTAAACATCAGCTGGTGTTAGGGTTTATTGATTTCTTACAGAGTGCCAAGCCCAGGGCTCAACTCTTAATCCTCACACCGGCCCTCTGGGGTAGGTACTATCACTACCATTTACAGATGGGGAAACCGTGGCCCCGGGAGTTTAGTGACTGGCCCAGGGAGTCCGGCCCAGAGCCCTGCCTCACAACTGCACGGGGTCACAGGAGGGACGGCCTCACCTCTCTCTGGCCTGGGCCCCGGGGGCTGCACCGGAACAGGCATGGCACACAGACCCCAGTGAGGAAGATGTAAGGCCTGAGGAAGGGGGGCCGGCTCAGCCTCTGTGGGTCCTCAGGTGCAGAAACGAAGGTCTCGCAGCTGTGCTAAGCTGTGTGGCTAGCCTGTGGGCCGGCCCCCAAAGCGGCCTCTGACAGCAGGGGCAGGCAATGAGGAGGAAACTATCCACGCCCAGGAGGGACCCATGGCACCACCCACGCACCCACCCACGCACATATACATACACCATAAGAGTCCCTTACAGAGCTGCCCAGTTGTGAACACACACACCCCCTTGTGTACACATGGCAACCATCAGAGAGGCACCCTCAGGCAGACCCGCAGACGCACACAACTGCATGTGCATAACTACTTGTACCTCTCCACCCATACCTGTACCCACACCTGTTCCTATACTGATTCCCATACCTGTACCCACACCTGTTCCTATACTGATTCCCATACCTGTACCCACACCTGTTCCTATACTGATTCCCATACCTGTACCCACACCTGTTCCTATACTGATTCCCATACCTGTACCCATTCTCTCCTATATCTACGCCACCTACGCCCACTCCTGTTCCTATACCGATTCCCATACCTGTTCCCATCCTATTCCTGTACCTATGCCCATCCTATTCCCATACCTATTCCCACAGCTGTACCCAAACCTGTTCCTATACTGATTCTTATACCTGTACACATACCTATTCCGTATCTGTACCCATTCTATTCTCATACCTACGTCCATACCTGTTCCCATATCTATGCCAACACCTGTACTTATATTGATTCCCACACCTACTCCCATACACGTTCCCATACCTGCACACACACCCCTGCAGCGAGTATGGAGACTCACTGTCTCACAGACATACCTACAGCCAGAAACAAAATCACACAGAAAGAGTCACAGCCACCTTCTGCCACCTCAGTGACACACAAGGCCACACTCCCATCAACGAGTGAGTCAATAGCTACCATTCCACAGACATGGACCAACGACTTCCTCTAGGCCAGGGATCAGGCTCACAAGAGAACAGGCCCACATCCCTACCCTGGGAGACTTTGCCATACGCTCCAGGAGCCTGGCAGCCAATGGGCAGTCACTACACAGCCACACCCACCTGCCCACCCACTGTACTCTGAGGACCACACAGAGACTCCCTGTTTCCGTGGACAAGTCCCCTTAACCTCCGTCAACAAATCTCCACAGTGCCACCACTTTAGTCCTCCCAGCGTCCCCTTCCTCCTCTGCTCCACACAGACTCACTGCTGATGATCTTCACCCCAAGAGGCCTGGGAGGGGTCGCTGTCACCCAGGAGTGAGATTCCTTGGCACTGGATGCCAGCCTAGGCCTGGGAACCCCCCTCTGGCCCCAAGACCTCATATCCCAGCTTCCGACAGCATTACGAGGACAGGTCAACAGCAACTCCCAGGGACAGGGAGGGAGGGAGGCCAGGGGTGCTGGGGACCCAGACCAGAGTGGCCATCTGAGCTCTATCCTAGCAGGAGGGCCCCAGGGCAGGCACCAGGCCATCTTGTCCCCTCTTCTCCCCAGCAGACCATGATACTCAGTCAGCATTTTCTCAAAGAACAAACGAACAAACATCGAGCACTACTTGATGTTCTTTAGAGAAAGTCTGTCACCCCCATCTCCTCCCTGGATTTTCCCAACAGCCCAGGGAAGTAGGCAGGGCAACTGTTATCACCTCCACTTTACAAATGGAAAAACTGAGGCCCAGAGACAGACGGTATCTTGGTTAAGGTGCACAGAGAGTTACTTTGGGCCCAATGCTTATGACTATGGTGATTATAATAAGCTGTGACACTAGTTACTCTCCTCCTTTCTGTTGTGAGGGTCAGAGGGAACTCTGGAGACTCCGTTACTCTCAAGTACTCAGCCTTACACAAAGTCTGCATACTTGCTGCAGGGGTGTGTGCGCAGGAATGGGAACAGGTATGGGAATAGGATGGGTAGAGGTCTGAGCATAGGTACAGGAATAGGATGGGTACAGGTTTGGAAATAGGCATGAGTACTGGTACAGTAACAGTAGGAGAATCAGTATAAGAATAGGTGTGGGTACAGGTGTGGGCATAGGTATGGGAACACGAATGGGAATCAGTATAGGAACAGGTATGGGTACAGGTATAGGAAGCAGTACAGGAACAGATACGAGAACCAGTGCAAGCACAGGTATGGGAACAGGTGTGGGCCTAGGTATGGACATAGGTATGGAAAGACCTTTTTACAGAATGTCCTGAACTCTGTGGCCACAACAGCCACTCACGCTGTTGGGGCAGCTGCGTGATGTGGAGGAAAGGGCCATGGGGTCTACAGCACAGCTCGATTTCCCATGCTGGGTGAGCAACCCTGGGCCCCCACAGCGTAGATAAAATAGGGCAACAGCACCAACCAACTGCATCAGGTTGCTGTGAGTAGTAACTGTTCCAAGGCCTTAAACGGCCTAAAACAGGCTGAGGGCTTCCTTAAGGGGAGGTGGGGTCTCTGCGCCCCAGCCTGGGACGCTCTGGTCCAGCTCAGCTACACACCGTCTAAATACACCAACCACTTCCTCACCCCTTGCTGGTGGGAGTGTCAAATGGTGCAACCACTGTGGGAAACAGCGTGGTGGTTCCTCAAGAGGTTGAACATAGAACAACCATATGACCCAGCCATTCCACTCCTAGGCGTGTGCCCAAAGAACTGAAAACAGGTGTTCAAACAAACACGTGTACACACACGTTCATAGCAGCACTATTCACAATAGCCAAAAAGTGGAAACAAGCCAAGTGTCCATCAACAGATGATGGGTAAACCAAGTGTGGTGTATCCCTACAATGGAGTATTGTTTGAGCATAAAAAGGAATGATGTTCCAATGTAGGCTACAACTTACATGAAGCTCAAAAACACTATGCTCGGTGAAATAAACCAGACGCAAAAGATCACGTATGTATGATTCCATTTGTACGAAATGTCCAGAACACACAAATCCAGAAACATAAAGCAGATTAGTGGCTGTCAGAAGCTGGGAAGGGGGAAAATGGGACGAGACTGCTAATGGGTACGGGGTTTCCCTTTGGGGAGATGAAAATGTTTTTGAACTAGATAGAGGTGGTGGTTGTGCAACATTGAGAGTGAATTAAATGCCACTGAATTGTTCACTCTAAAATGGTTAATTTTATATTGTTTTAATTTTACCTCAATAAAAAGAAAAAAAAAAAGTACACGAAACACTAACCCAAGTAGGACATCATTCTCAGCATCACAAACACCATCGCACTGAATTCTTGTGGCATCCTACCAAGAGGAACGATCATGATACCCAGTTTACAGATGAGGAAACTGAGGCACATGCAGAGCCAGGACTGGACCTTCTGCCTTCAGAGCCCGGTGCTCTAACCTTGGGGTTCAAGGTTGCCCTTGTCTCCTACCCCCTGGTCCCTTCCCTGTGAAGCATCAGGACAGAAGGAATCTGGTCCTCATTCAGTGAACAGCCTGGGAGGGACACTCACCATTTTTGTCCGCTCGGCGGAAGATCTGCAGAGAAGAGAGGTTGAGTCAGCTCTGGGCCAGGGACGGGCAGGTGCCCCCACGGGCTTCTGACCTGAGGCCTCCATCCCACTCCTCCCCCAGGAGTGAGTTCCCCAGCAGCTGCTGCCTGGGGAACTGAGCCCCCTCCCCAGGAAGAGTCCGGGGTGGGCTCCAGGGCTGGGAGAGGGTGGTTCAGCCAAACGCCCTGCCAGCCGCCACAGAACCGGCCGCCCACTCTCCCTCTGTGCTGCCAGCCTGCCCACGCTGCATGGACATGCACAGCCCTTATAGAGTCACCAACCACGCCACCCACCCACCCACACACGCCACACGAAGAATCAGTGCCCAGGGATACAGCCACACGCTGGCCCTTGCACCCTCTTCAGACCCCTCGTAGCCCTGTTTCTCCAGGAAGGTTGGATTGAGTCCGAACTGAACGGGTTGGCGGGGAGGGGGGGAGGCGGCAAGACAGATGATTTCTGGGTGAGGAGTGGGTAGGGGAGGTGCCAGGGGCTCAGAAACCAAGGCGGGCTGTTCTGGCTGCACCAGGCAGGGAAAAGAAGCAGCCCAATCCCCAGACCTGGGGCTTCTGTGAGAGAAGCCTCTGCTCGGCTCACGGAGACTGGGCCAGCATCTTTCTCTTAGGCCTTTCCGGCAACATTCGCACCCCTGAGGCAGAGCCCTGGCCCCATCCACCAATGCCAAAGGCGCCTGGAGGGGGCCTCTCGTCACAGCTCCGCTCACCCCCTCCCAGACGCGACCATCTCCTGGTGGGCTTTGCAAACCTCTGCACCCCTGCCCCACCCAAGAGCACACAAGGCCCCTCTCTGGTGGGGCCCAGATGTCAACAGTTTTAAGGTTTCACAGGCGTGGTCAGTGTTGAAACCTGCACGCTAGAACCCGAGTCAGGCCCGAAGCACTGGGCACCCCTGGGAGCTTGTTAGAAATGCTGAGTCTCAGGCCCACCCAGCCCTACTAAGTCAAAATCTACTTTTTATCCAGATCCTTAGGATCTCACATGCACACTAATATCTGAGTGCGATCCCAGGGAAGTGGCAGACCCTAACTTCCCAGATCTGGGAGAAACACAGGTGCTTCAGGCAAGTCAATGCCCCTCCCTGGTCCTCAGTTTCCTCCACGTTTAATAAGCTCGTTAGACTGACGAGCACCAGCTAAGTGGTGCTGATGGGAGGCAGGGAGGAGACTGGGGCCTCTGGCTGTCCCACCTCCATCCTTGCCCTGGGGCGCAGGCCAGCAGGCCCTGCCACCACCCACCCCTGTAGCACTGGAGGGTCATCCTCCTTTATCAGGCGCAGGGGCTGCGCCAGACTGAAGCGGCAGCTGGTGGGTGCAGGGGCAGATATGCCCCCTGCTGTTCCCAGGGGGCCGGTCGCCCTTTCCCCTTACTGAACCCCAAGACCTGGGGACCGGCAGGAACCACAGTGGCTGAGGCAGAAAGGGGGGTCAGAGCCCCCCCAAACCCTCCTCCAAAATCAGCCTGGGCCTACCTCACAACCTTCCTCCTAACAGTGCAAGCCCCCAAGGCTGGGGGTCCCAGGCCTCCCCTGGAGCCTGGCACTGGGCAGGCACCTGTTCTGGGCATGACTCGTCAGTGAATGACAGCCAGTGATGTCAGCTCCAGGAGTCTGCAGGGGCACCCTGGGAAGGCCCACTCATCACCCCATTTCTGAGCTGAGCAAACGGAGGCTCAGAGTCTACTGCCATCACAGTCAGAGGACCGGAATCAGGAGGGGTCTAGACAAGGCTTGGGGGCTCTGATGGGTCTAGGGAAAGAGGCACCAGCTGTTGGAGTGTGCGTGTGGGCCTGGCTGTGTGAGTGTATGCTTCGGGCACCAGAGACACAAACACTCACCGTCCTGCTGTCCCTTCCCTGCCCAGCCCTCCTAGCTCAGAGCCAGCTATGGGTTCCAGGAGACAGCGAGAGAAAAGCATGCAAGTACACACACACTCTCCCAGAAACACAACCCACAACTCTCCCAGAAACCCACCACACATTCAGAGGTACCCCCCATGCCCCACCAGCCACACTCCTCACAGGACCCTCACTAGGACACACAAGTTCACATCCCCATGCTGTCACCGGGGATGGGGAAGACCTCTGATGAAGCTCTCTCCACCTCCTACAAAATGCTCCACAGGGGGAGGCTCCCCCCACACCCCAGGCATCCATCCTGAGGAATTTTCCCTCTCCCATGGGAGGAAGGGTGGATGGGCTTCCCAGAGGGCATGGGAGGGGAGTGAGGAATGAGTCTGGGGTTCCTGAAGTGAACAGGGCTCTTGGTGAGGAGTGGAGAAGGGAATGGAGGGCAGAGACGGGCTCAGAGTAGAGTGGCTGGTCAGGGAGGGAAATCCCAGAGGGGTCCTGGGGGTTCTGCATCTATGCAGAGGAGAGAAGCTAGGTGGGGAGAGGCTTCACTTTCAAGGAAGCTGTGCTGGGGGATAGGGTCTTTGAATGGGAATGAGATTACTGGGCTTGGGGGGTGGGGGTGCTGGGTCGGGAAGAAAGAGGGGCCGAGCTGCGGGTTGTGGGGGTCTCAGAAAAGTAGCTACTGGGATAGAGAGGAGAAGAGGCTGGGGGTGGCCGGGGGCTCCCTTTCGGTAAGGGACAGGATAAAAGGTGGAGTGTAGGGCTGGGAAAAGGATGGGGACTTGCCTAGGACAAAATTAATGGGGTGGCCCGGGTCCAGGGGGCTCAAGGGCCCCAGCTCCGGGAAGGCGGAGAAGCGGAGAAGTGGAGGGAGGGTGTAAGAAGGGAACCCCACTCCAGGGAGGAGAGGACTCCGAGTGGAGAAGGGGACCCTGCTCCAGGGAGGGGAGAGCACTCGGGGTGCAGACCGGTCTAGGACGTGGGGTGGGGGCTGGGGGTTCACGCTGTGGGACGCGGAGGGTGGGGTGAGGGTCCTGCCCCGGTCTGCCGAGGTGGATGGGTCCAAGTGCCCTGCTTAGAGAGGAGAGGGCTCTGGGTCCCGGCGGGAACAGGGGGTCCCTGTCGGAGAACATTCCCCGAGAGGAGGGGTCCCGGGGGACAGGGGGTTCCTGTTGAGGTCCGTTCCCCGACAGGAGGCGCGGAGTCCCGGCAGGCTGGGCGTCTCCCCCAAGAGGAAGGGGCTCTGGGTCCCGGCAGGAACCAGGGGTCCGTGTCAGGGGTCCTCCTGGAGAAGAGAGGGCGCAGGGACCAGGCAGGAAAGGGGTTCGTGTCGGGGTCCCCCCCAGAGAGGAGGGGCACGGGGTCCCGGCAGGAACGGGGTTCTGTTTCGGGGTCCCCACCAGAGAGGAAGGGCGCAGGGTCCCGGCAGGAACGGAGTTTTGTTTCGGGGTCCCCCGAGATTAAGGGCACCGGGTCCAGGCAGGAAAGGGGTTCCGTGTTGGGGTCCCCCTCGAGAGGAGTGGCCGTGGGGTCCCAGAAGGAATAGAGGTCCCTGTCTGGGTCCCCTCCGAGAGGGGAGCGAGGTCTAGCCGGGCCCGGCCGGGGCTCCGGCGGGTCGGGCCGCGAGTACTCACGTCCAGGATGACGGCGGTGCCCCC
This sequence comes from Trichechus manatus latirostris, assembly GCF_000243295.1. Taxonomy (NCBI): domain Eukaryota; kingdom Metazoa; phylum Chordata; class Mammalia; order Sirenia; family Trichechidae; genus Trichechus; species Trichechus manatus. Next base: position 7,423,094 of record NW_004443989.1, on the reverse strand, counting down.
GCGCGACGCGGCGGGGCCGGGCTGGGGGTCGGCGTTGGGGGCGTCGGGGACCAGCGGTGCCCGAGGCTCGCCCATCCTGGC